>NC_030810.1:30868911-31177440 GCF_001704415.2 Capra hircus | reverse complement strand
AAGCAGGGTGATAATATACAGCCTTGACATACTCCTTTTCCTATTTGGAACCAGTCTGTTGTTCCATGTCCAGTTCTAACTGTTGCTTCCTGACCTGCATATAGGTTTCTCAAGACGCAGGTCAGGTGGTCTGGTATGCCCATCTCTTTCAGAATTTTCCACAGTTTATTGTGATCCACACAGTCAAAGGCTTTGGCATAGTCAATAAAGCAGAAATAGATGTTTTTCTGGAACTCTCTTGCTTTTTCGATGATCGAGCGGACGTTGGCAATTTGTTCTCTGGTTCCTCTGCCTTTTCTAAAACCAGCTTTAACAGCTGGAAGTTCACGGTTCACGTATTGCTGAAGCCTGGCTTGGAGAATTTTGAGCATTACTTTACTAGCGTGTGAGATGAGCGCAATTGTGAGGTAGTTTGAGCATTCTTTGGAATTGCCTTTCTTTGGGATTGGAATGAAGACTGACCTTTTCCAATCCTGTGGCCACTGCTAAGTTTTCCCTATTTGCTGGCATATTGAGTGCAGCACTTTCACAGCATCATCTTTCAGGATTTGAAATAGCTTAGCTGGAATTCCGTCACCTCCACTAAATGGCTGTCTGAGGAGGCCTTACAAATAGCTGTGAAAAGATGGGAGGTGAAAAGCAAAGGAGAAAAGGAAAGATATACCCATTTGAACACAAGAGTTCCAAAGAATAGCAAGGAGAGGTGAGAAAGCCTTCCTCAGCGATCAATGCAAAGAAATAAAGGAAAACAACACAATGGGAAAGACTAGAGATCTCTTCAAGAAAATTAGAGATATCAAGGGAGTATGTCAAGGCTGTATATTATCACCCTGCTTATTTAACTTATATGCAGAGTACATCATGAGAAATGCTGGACTGGAGGAAGCACAAGCTGGAATCAAGATTGCCGGGAGAAATCTCAATAACCTCAGATATGCAGATGACACCACCCTTATGGCAGAAAGTGAAGAGGAACTAAAAAGCCTCTTGATGAAAGTGAAAGAGGACAGTAAAAAAGTTGGCTTAAAGCTCAACATTCAGAAAACGAAGATCATGGCGTCCGGTCCCATCACTTCATGGGAAATAGATGGGGAAACAGTGGAAACAGTATCAGACTTTATTTTTCTGGGCTCCAAAATCACTGCAGATCATGACTGTAGCCATGAAATTAAAAGATGCTTACTCCTTAGAAGAAAAGTTGTTCCAACCTAGATAGCATATTGAAAAGCAGAGACATTACTTTGCCGACTAAAGTCCATCTAGTCAAGGCTGTTTTTCCAGTGGTCATGTATGGATGTGAGAGTTGGACTGTGAAGAAAGCTGAGTGCCAAGGAATTGATGCTTTTGAACTGTGGTGTTGGAGAAGACTCTTGAGAGTCCCTTGGACTGCAAGGAGATCCAACCAGTCCATTCTGAGGGAAATCAGCCCTGGGTGTTCTTTGGAAGGAACCATGCTAAAGCTGAAACTCCAGTACTTTGGCCACCTCATGCAAAGAGTTGACTCATTGGAAAAGACTCTGATGCTGGGAGGGATTGGGGGCAGGAGGAGAAGGGGACGACCAAGGATGAGATGGCTGGATGGCATCACCGACTCGATGGACATGAGTTTGAGTGAACTCTGGGAGTTGGTGATGGACAGGGAGGCCTGGCATGCTGGGATTCATAGGATCGCAGAGTCGGACATCACTGAGCGACTGAACTGAAATGAATGACTAATTACGTTGAGCACTTTGTCCTATATTTATTGTTCATTCAAGACTTTGTTCAAGACTTTTCCCTTCTTCCCTGACCCTTTAAAAGTTTTAAGTGATGTCTATATTTTTAATTGATTTATAGTTACTTATACATTCTGAATATGTCCTGTTTGAGGGTATATGTATTTTCCTAATCTGTCCTAATTGCCTTTTTACTTTCTTACTTATATTTTTTAGCTGTCAGCAAACTTTTTCTGTAAAGGGCCAGATAGTAAATATTTTAGACTTTGTAAGCCATGTGACCTCTGTTGCAACTACCCAGCTTCACCTTTGTAGCACAAAGCAGCTGTAGAAAGTCATACATTAAATGAATAAGCATGGTTGTTCCAATAAATCTTTACAGATACCAAAAATTTGGATTTCATGTACATTCCACATATCATGAAACATTATTGTTCTTTAAAGTTTTTTCAACCATGCAAAAATGTAAAAACTATTCTGAGCTCACAGACTGTACAAAGACATGTAGTGGGCTGAATTTTAGCCCATGGTTGGTGACCTCAGGTGTATTTTATAAATGTAAGTTCTTAATTTTAATGAAATCCAATTACATCTCTTCTTTTGTCATTATTACTTTTTATTCCCATATAAGAAATCTTTGCCCACCCAAGGTCATGAATAGATTGTTCTTTGTATTTTATCATTCATATTTATGTCAATTATCCATCTTCAGTTAGTTTTTGCAAATAGTTTTTTCTCTTTTGTTTCTGTGTACTCAGGTTACATATCTTTTCCAGGTTTTTTTCATAGCTCTTCCTTATCTGCTTTGTGAAACTTTCCCTGATAGCCCTATGTGAAACTTATATCTCTTTCATTCAATGTCTACTTTTTGATGACTTATTATATACCATGCTAAGCACAAAAATTTGGCTTATGTCTAAAGAATATAGATTTTTGAAGAAAGCAATTAAATCTTTACAATAAAATGTGATGTGTCAGGATAATACTGCAAGTATTTGTTTATTTTTTTTCCTACTAAGAATGAGTCATTCGATGAAAGAGACCATAAACTTTCATTTGATTATCTCTAGCATCTAGCATGGAGAAGGCGATGGCACCCACTCCAGTACGCTTGCCTGGAAAATCCCATGGGAGGAGCCTGGTGGGCTGCAGTCCATGGGGTCGCTAAGACTCAGACATGACTGAGCGACTTCCCTTTCACTTTCCACTTTCATGCATTGGAGAAGGAAATGGCAACCCACTCCGGTGTTCTTGCCTGGAGAATCCCAGGGATGGGGGAGCCTGGTGAGCTGCTGTCTATGGGGTCACACAGAGTCGGACACAACTGAAGCGACTTAGCAGCAGCAGCAGCAGCAGCAGCATCTAGCATGAATTCTAGAATAGAATAGGTGCTCGTGAAAATGTGTGATTAAATTAATAAATACCCATATATATATACACAGTGAATAAATGCACATATATGTATACAGTGAATACATATGTGGGATATGTATACATTGAATTCAGTAAATAATGAACATAGATGTGTATGTATGTATATGTGTGTGCTAAGTTGCTTCAGTCATGTCTGACTCTTTTGACCCCATGGAGTGTATGTCATCAGGCTCTTCTGTCCATGGGATTTTCCAGGCAAAAGTAATGGAGTGGGTTGCCATAGCCACCTCCAGGGGATCTGACTCAGGGATCGAACCTACATTCCTTATGTCTCCTGACTGTTAGACGGATTCTTTACCACTAGCACCACCTGGGAAACCCATATGTATACACACACACACACACACACACACACACACACAACACCTTCACACATTCTATTCTTTTTCCAGACACACACAGCTTAAGTGCCACTAGGGCAAAGCTCTAATTTCTCCCTTGTATACCTAGACAGAGGACAAATTTATTCAGATTGATGATGAGAGTCTCAATGACTCATGTATCAGATGGCCCTAGTTCAAATCCAGGGTCTACCACCTTGTAATCTCAGACCAGTTTCTTAAATTCTCTGGGCCCCAGTAACCTCATTTGTAAAATGGAAACAGTTTCCTGATAGAGTTTTCACTGAGTTCATACATATAAAATAACTAGAGGCCAACAGGCTCAACAAGGATAGGAATTTTTATCTGCTTTGTTGATTGCCATATCCCTTGTTCCTAAAAGAATGTTTGGTACATATCAGTTCAGTTCAGTCAGTCAGTCGTGTCTGACTCTTTGCAACCCCATGAACCGCAGCATGCCAGGCCTCCCTGTCCATCACCAACTCCCGGAGTCCACACAAACCCATGTCCATCGAGTCGGTGATGCCATCCAACCATCTCATCCTCTGTCGTCCCCTTCTCCTCCTGTCCTCAATCCCTCTCAGCATCAGGGTCTTTTCAGATGAGTTGGCTCTTCGCATCAGGTGGCCAAAGTATTGGAGTTTCAGCTTCAACATCCGTCCTTCCAAAGAACACCCAGGACTGATCTCCTTTAGGATGGACTGGTTGGATCTCCTTGCAGTCCAAGGGACTCTCAAGAGTCTTCTCCAACACCACAGTTCAAAGTATCAGTTCTTTGGTGCTCAGCTTTCTTCACAGTCCAACTCTCACATCCATACACGACTACTAAAAAAACCATAGCCTTGGCTAGACGGACCTTTGTTGGCAAGGTAATGTCTCTGCCTTTTAATATGCTGTCTAGGTTGGTCATAACTTTCCTTCCAAGATGCTCAATAAATCCTTGTTGCATGAATAATAAATACTGGATCAGGAAAATATCAAAAATTATTGACTATTATCATTTAATGTACAATATAAAAATTCTGAATTATTCTTACAATTATTCCACCAGCTACAATGTTCACTTTGGGAATCCTAGCATTTTTCTAAAATGACACAAGGTGGCAGCATCAGTCTCCTTTTGAGTTAGCAGCCATGCTCCAGTTTTACTTGGTCTAGAGACAAACTGCCACATCTTAAATTTGCAAGTTCCTTTGTCCATTCTGGATTTTTTTTTAAATTAATGAACAGCATTGATTGTTTAAATTATTATGCAGTTAGTTCTTAACTGTGTAGTTTTAGCTAAAGAAAAGATTGTTGCTTATAGAAAGGTAAAAATACTGACATGAATTGAGGCTGCTTTACAGTAATACTAGTGATTTGTGTTCTCAAACTTCCTTTTGGTAACAAATAACTGCTTGACAAACAACGGATCCAAATCTTCCTTTTCAGTGACACACAGTGCAACAATATCATTCTTTTCCAAATCTATAAGAAAAGACAAAACAGTGTAAAACTTTTTCTAGTTCTTTTTAATAAAGATGTGAGACTGATTTTGCACTCCCTTTAACGTACTCTGAAACCATAGATGAGAAGCAGAAATTTCTGATCATCTTTGAGGATGTAAAGAAAAGAATCTTGATTTAGAAATTAAAGAGTGCTTCTGGAATTCTAGAGATTCCCTGGTGGCTCAGCTGGTAAAGAGTCTGCCTGCAATTCGGGAGACCTGAGTTTGATCCCAGGGTCGGGAAGATCCCCCACAGAAGGAAATGGCAACCCATTCCAGTATTTTTGCCTGGAGGCACCCCATGCACTGAGGCACCTGGGGTGCTACAGTCCACGGGGTTGCAAAAGAGTCGGACCCGACTAAGCGACTTCACTTTCATTTTCCACTTTCAGGAATTCTAGTGCTTCAGGAATCCCCTTAACTCCAACTTTAAGTAAATCTCTTATCTTTCAAAAATTCAGTGCCTTCACTTCTAAAATGAAGATAATGATCTCTGCCTTACCTACCTGAAATGAGATCAGTGAATGTAAATAACTTTATAAACTGTAAAGGGCTCTATTTTACACAGCATGAGCTAATGTTAGAATCATTTCCATTTTACCTTCAGGGAAAACCATTCCTAGCCAGTTAAATGGGCTTGCCTCAGTTTTCTCATCTATAAAATGGTCTAATGATATCAACCCCACCTACTCTGGTGAGCTGTAAGAATAAAATAACAGATGTGAAAGTGCTTTTAAAATGAAAGTACTCCACTTGTACAAGATCATTAGTTTAAGCAAATAGCTTTTCTTGAGTTTCACAAACAATCCTGAAGAAAACCATGTGTAACTAAATAGTGTAAACGAAATAAGCATGCTTGATTTATACCTTCAGAATTCTCAAGAAACCACATTTAAAAAACATATAGAGATGCTGAAAGTGTTATTTCATCTAGAGGAAAAATCAATAAAATTAAATGATACATTCAGAGTTAGTACTGGATGGGTGTTAGTCACTCAGTTGTGTCCAGCTCTTTTTGGCCCTATGGACTATAGCCCGCCAGGCTCCTCTGTCTGTGGAATTCTCCAGGCAAAAATGCTGGAGTGGATTGCAAATCTCTCTGCCACATCTTTATTTGCATCCTAGGCAATCTGATACAAGGATCACAAAGACTTTAACCCTCGATCTATACTGGATAACTTTTAAAATCTGAATTTAAAATAGGTATACTGTAGAAATAAAGTGCTCATTTAGGACTGTAACATTTAATTAACATTTGTCAACTATCTGTTGTATGTATGTGTGCGTGCACATACTCAGTCATGTCCCAGTCTGTGACCCCATGGACTGTAGCCTGCCAGGATCCTCTATCCATGGAATTTTCCAGACAAGAATACTGGAGTGGGTTGCCATTTCCTACTCCAGGGAATCTTTCCAATCCAGGGACTGAACCTGGGTCTCTTGAGGCTCCTGCATTGGCAGGTGGATTCTTTTACCACTGTGCTACCTGGGAAGCCCATTTGCTGTGGTGTACTAGGTATTTTCAAATCTTATTTCATTACTAATGTTTTAGTCCCTGAAACCAGAGAAAAATGTCAGTTCCATTGAAAAGCTGAGGAAATTAAAGTTCAGAGAGGTTGTTGAGTGTTTCTCAAGTCAAACAGCACTCCCAAGATATTCAGACCTTAAATCCTCTGCTCCTTCCTGCCTTTCCTCCAGAGTGTTGCTCTGGAGGTCTCTGCTTAGTTCAGTGGGAGCTCTTGTGCTATTGAATCCAACACTTAGGAGCAGCAAGCCAACAAGTTTTGTTTAGTAAAAACCAGAGATGGAATGCAACACTTTAAAAGAACCTGGATAAATGGGTACTTGTTAGCCAAAACTTAGGTCTCCTTAAGTGAATTTCAACGACTTGGGAAATTTGGGCTCTGACCTTTTGACTACACAATTTTATGTAAAGAAACCCAGTTACCTTTCCTTTAAATATTTCCAAAGCCAATTCATGCCTTTTCAAAAAATAAAGAAATGATTAATTATAAAATGTTAGGGGTTAAAAAGGGAGCGAAATAAAGTTATGAGGTAACGCGAGATCTTAGAAGTGAAGGCCATTTAAATCTCTTGGGAGGTATTAGTTATTTAAGAATGATGTGCTGTTGTTGCCACACATAATAAGTTAATCTTAAGCAGGCATTTATCCCCGCTGATGTTATAGTCTCTATACAAACTAGTTCAGTGAGCTGAATGTCATTTTCAGGTGTGCATTCTGGTAGGCCATGTTTACCAGGAATTTAAATTATGTAAGTCCTTTGAAATGACACCACTCTAAACTATCAAGTCAGTTCTGTTGCATTTTACTTGCTAGTTGGTTTGTCCAATTTTAGGATTTAAAGCAAAGAGGCCTTCAAATGTATGCATCTGGGGAGGCTGTTTTATATCCTGTTATCTGAAGAATGATACTGACACTATGCTTATGGCTTGTTCAAGTCCATTTTAATGAGTATCTGTAGTGTTCTGCTCCTTTGAAGAGTTATCCAAATGTAATAGTTGTTTGCACCCAACAACATGCATCAATTAGCACTATGATCTTTTTGTTATGGAAAAAGTAGCCCACAGAGCCTTGTAAATGGAAATATAAAGCTCTTATTTAAACATTCATTTATTTTCCCCCTTTTTCCACTCCTGGAATAACAGATTTTTATCCTTCTTAATAAGTAGCTGAATTTAATCCAGGGAACCTTAAAGCCAAAAAGGTTCCTGGTATTCAGTGTAGTGCTGAAGTTTACCATCAATCTTACTCAGTAACTTTAAGGAGCCCAACAGCTATTGTTGAGTTATACCATTTAACTACAGTAAAAATCTAGCTTTTCAAAACGAGTATTCTTAAATTAATAAAAGTCTTTCCATAGAGAGGGAAAAACAGACAGGAGATGTAAAGGGAGGTAACTTAAAATTCAGATAACAGAACAGAGGACTCTACAGTGGATATAAGTGGCTGGCAGTGGCACTTCATGATCCTCAGAGGACTTCTGATGCTCGGAGGAGGGAGAAATCAGACGGGCTGCTGAAGTCTCAGGGGCTTGTTTTTACTTTTCATCTGGGATTCCAAAGACGTAGTTTGGTGACTTAGAACTTCAAGGATGATCGTCATAACAAGGAGCATGGGGTGGGCAAGGGTAGACACCAGAATCCCAGAGTTCCTTTTAGAATGTCAGTAATGGTGAATTGGCCTTGTAATTGTTATAATTGGCCTTGTACTGTTTCTGCTATTTTAACATGTCAGGAAGAAGCATTTCTCACTGTAAAGGTGTCTAAGGGATCAGTTCTCTTAATTTCCCTGACTTTTCCTTGCTGCTATTTGAATGGAGAATGCTGGGTCTAATCTGCATCTAGATACCGCAGCTCCAAAACCGTCTTGGAGACAGAAGACAGCGATTTTGCCTCTCTTTGTCAACCCACTGGTTGCTATGCAGTCTAGACTTGAGCTTAATTTTGCAGGCACCAAACTCTGTGCAAGATACCTGGGAGATGCTTCAGAGCTGATAATCTACAGAGGGCACTAGTCTTTACTAACTATAGTACCAAATCAGATTGTGATAAATGCTACGAGAGTAAAGTGTTGAAGGGGAAATTAATTCTATTCAGGGGTCAAGGAAGGGCTCAGAAAAAAGGTGACATTTCAGACCCTAAAACAAGAGAAGCATTTTGGTAGTTAGAGAAGGGATAGATGTGTATTACAGGCAGAAGGAGAAGGAGGACAGAGTGTGGAGTGGGAAATGACTATTGGAGACAAGGCAAGTGGCTTGTGGTGGCTGGATATAAGGTTACTGAACCCCATAACAAGTCAGTATAAAAAAGAACATGATCAATATAATGTATAAAAAAGCTACAATATTTCTATTTCTGGATGTACAGAAAAAAGACATCTGGAAGGAATACCTATTTATGGTACTGTGTGCCCAGTTTTCCTATAGGCACTACAGAAGTTAAAAGGAAAGGCCCTTGCCTTGGAAATGTTTGTATTCTACTTGGAAGAAAAATTAAGAATTAAATACATTTTAAAATAAAATTAAAAATGAAATCAATTAAAAATAAAGTAATTTAAAAGCATATAACAATCTCTAAGGCAAAGCATTAGATCACCCCCAAACTACCCCACACCCCCCTCCCTCACCCCCCGCATAGTGGTATAGGTGGGTTGGGGGCCAGTTGATCTAGTGGAGGGCTTGGAACTCCTTCACCCTGGAAACAGGAGTAAAAATCACAGTTAACACCTATACCTGGCACTGTTCTAGGCCCTGAGGTAGATTAGCTATTTAAGTCTTCACAGTTCCTCTGTTTTGGAGAAACACATTAACTCCAGCTTACATATCGGGAAATCCAAGCACAGAGCTGTGGCCAGGCCAGGATTTCAAGCCACAGGTCTAGTTCCAGAGTCCTGCAGTTCTTTTCCTGCTCCTATCCTCGGAATCCTGGGCTTCCCCACCTGCAGTGCAGGAGATGCGGGAGAGGAGGGTTTGATGCCTGGGTCAGGAAGACCCCTTGCAGAAGGAAACTGGCTACCCACTCCAGCATTCCTGCCTGGAAAATTCCATGGACAACGGTGCCTGGCAGGCTACAGTCCACGGCTCCATACAGTCCCAAAGCGTCAGACACGATTGAGCACACATACACACACGCACCCTCAGATTTTACCCCAGTATCTGGTGCTGGGTGTTAAGATCTTAAAAACAATAAAAATAGATTTTTTTCTTTGAATATTTTTGGGATAATACGATTCAAATCAAAATAAAGACTTGAAAGCCCCAAACGTGTCATGGAGAAGAAACTCTTTGAGCTGTACAGCCTAAACTTTTGCCTGACCCAAGGCCAGCAAGAAAATGTTTCTTTTTATACTTTTTTTCCCCCTCCTTTTGTGACAGTTCAGTGTTTCTGAACGCTAGGGGCTCCCGGATTCTCTGGTTTGAGAGTAACTTTTCCTTTTAGGATTTTTTTTTTTTTTTTGGAAGGGGGTGGGGGAAATGTGGCCTTAATTATCCTACGTCTTAGGCTGCTTAAGGAAGGGGCTGTGCTTTCAGAATCCCTTCTGAGCCAAGTAAGGAGGTCCCTCTCTTTCCCTCTCTCTTTTTTAAAAGGACGTCGTGCAATAAAAGTGCTGAAAACAAACCCTGGTGATCACAGCGGCAGCCGCGGCGGCAGCAGCAGCAGCAGAAAGAGGAGGAGGAGGAGGAGGAAAGTTGGAGTCGCGGCAGCGCTCGAGGGTGGCTGGGCTCCGCTCAGCTCCGCTCCGCGCAGCTCCCATTCATTAAGCAACCAGGCGCGGAGAAAGGTGGCCGAGCGCCCGAGCTGCCCACTCGCGGCTTTGCGCACAGACACGCCAGCTCCGCGCGTTGCAAGCAGTACAGCGCTGCAGAACTTTCCTCTCGAGAAGTTGGCTCTTTTCACCCTGGACTTTGGAACGATTCGCGGTTGAGACAGGAAAAGCAGAGGAGCTCCAGGGGGAGCAGAAAGCACCACCGCTTGCCTTTGGAAGCGGACAGCGGGGCCGCACTCTCCCGCCGCGCCCCGAGCAGTCTCGGCCGGGAGGCGACCCGGGCGTCTGGGTGTGTGGTTGCTGTCGCCGGGCGTCTTGACCAGCGCCATGCAAAACTACAAGTACGACAAGGCGATCGTCGCGGAGAGCAAGAACGGCGGCAGTCCGGCGCTCAACAACAACCCGAGGAAAGGAGGCAGCAAGCGGGTGCTGCTCATCTGCCTGGACCTCTTCTGCCTCTTCATGGGTGAGCCCGGCCCCTCTGTCCCTCGGGCCCTCGGCGCCCGGCGCGCGTCCCAGCCCGAGTCGGGCTGCGCGCGGGGCGGCGTCTCCCGGCCGCGCCGCGCAGTCCGCCTCGGGGGCCCCTGCAGGCTTCTCGGGGAGCGTTCGCGCGGCTCTCGGCCCCCGGGTCCCCGCCCTCTCGGTTCCCGCCGCCTCCCCGGCCTGTAGAGAAGCGTCGGGAGCGCTGTAGGCTTTCGCGGGCCACTTGGACGCCGAATCCTAAAAGCCAAGCTGCAGTTGGAAACCCGGGCAGAATCCCACGAAAAGAGTGGGCTCGTCCCGCTAGGGAAGGGGAAGTCGATGGAACTGGGACCCGGAGCCGGCGTAGAGCTGGTTGGACATCCATCCAAGTAAGATGGATCTCCTGGAGCGCCGGGCTCCCGCCTGGAGAGCGCTACCTTCTCCCGGCTGAATGTAAACATCCAGCCCTTCCGCTGAGACTGCCCTGGCCTTTTCACTTGCTTTCACTCTCCTGAACGCCCCCCAGGGGTTGGGAGGGTGCTCTCTAGGGGCTTGATGCGTGGTGCCTACCCAGCAGTTTTGACTGGCCCTCTCCGTGACTCGGTGCAGTATGAGCGAGGAGGTCCGTTTCACCAGTGAGGAAACTGAGGCACTGGGAAAACTAGCCACCGTCCTGCACTGGGACCAGCATTAATTGTACTCCCGAAAAGTTGAGGCAGTAGCTTGCTTCTGCTTTCCAAACTATTTGGAAGTCACAGCTAGAAGGAGTATAGGGCGTGGGGTGGGAGGGTCAGGAGGATTTATGAACTGCCCCCGGGGCGAGGGGTGGCTATTGACACGAATCTACAGGAGTTCCAAGGTTGAAGTCAGGTTAGGTGTGTTTTTTTTTTTTTTTTTAAGCTAATCATGGTGAAATGGAAAGCGCGCAGGACTTGTCATCAGAACAAGGCCACTCTGCCACTTGCTGAGTGTACCACCTAACTGCCTCTTTGGCCTCAGTTTCCTTATCAATTGAGTGAGTGGGTTGAACTAGTTGCTCTCTGAGGCCCCTTCCTGCATTAAGAACTCGGATCTGGTCCAGGGGCTGTTCTGCCAACTCTGCTAACTGAAGAAACATCTGTGTTCCCAATTTCATTCCCTTAAAATAGAACTCCTGCACAGGAGGTTCAAGTCCCCTTTGAATTGGATTTGTGCACGCAGAGTGTGCAAACTAGAGGCTTCTTGGGCTGGAGTCCCGGGTCCCTGTGTTCATGACTCTGTAGCAGGGTCCTTACTGAGGTCCCTCCGTCCTTGGCTTGACTGTCCATAGTGAATTTTCAGAGTCAAAGGAAGAAGAGACTCTTGGAGTTTAAATGGAAGAATGGCCTCCTTTAGATACACAGAGACAGCTGAAGGTCAGTTGTGCTCTGTGGAAGGGAAGAAAGGTGCCTGTAGAAAGGTGGCAAATCCCATTCTCACCTCTTCATATAAATTCAACATTAAGATGTTATGCAAAGGAATTGTCACTGGGGGGCCCACCTTCCTGAAGGCAACCGACTTATGCACAGTGGGGAGATTAGTGCTTAAAGTCTCCTTGCCAAGCTATTGAAGTTTTAAGAGATCCTCCCTGGTCCTGGGGGAGTACCAGGAACCCAGAAACACACTGAAGCTGTTTGCTGTAAACTTATCTGGGGCTTCCAGTCTTTACTGGTGCATTTTGTTGGTGGAAGGGTGAACTCTTTCTAGACTGTCTGTTGCCATGTACCCTCCTATCTCCTACTTGGTGGTTAGGGAAGCAGAGCTCAGACAGTTTTGTTACCCTTCCCTCTGCTTTCCACTCTGATTTCAGAAGGCAATCCCAAGAGATGGTGTGTCTTATCAAAGGAAAAAGTGTGAAGGAATTTGCAGAAAGACACACCTATCAGCTATAGTTTAGCCAGGGACACACAAAACCAAAGATGCTGTTGTGCATTGAAGGTGTGAGTAAGGTGTACATTTGTGCATTTCAGCTCTTCATCTGTCCCGAATCTCCCTGTGTCCCTTCCAAAGCTAACATTCTATACCTAGCTGTTTGTTAAGTTTATTTACTCTTGGCCTGTTCCAGCAAATGGTTTTGTTTACTATAAAAAATGTTTATAAGATAACAGAATCTTTTATTTTACCATAAGAATCACACAACTCTCCATTTTAAGGGTATATGCCCTACCATTAACATCATGTCAACCAAGTCATTTAAAATGTGTGCATATCCCCTGTGCACAGACCAAATCACAATATCACTAATTTGATGCGTCTTGACCTCCTATAATAGGAAACACTGCAAGGTAAACATTTACTTGGGAAATTTATGCAGGAGAACTCCCTTTGACTTCCAAAAGAAAATTATTAACACAACATGTGATTTTAATATTCCACACATCACAGTCCTAAAAAATTGTTTCTACTTGGTTCACTTTTTGCCTGGGACTGTCAGTCATAATTTAATTTTTATGTAGTCTATTGATCATGTGGTCAGGATTACAAAGCCCTAGTATATGACAAAAGGGAGACACAGTTTTTTGTTTATTCTCTCACAGGAATGAATATACACCAAGATTCCTCTCCTTGTGTCTGGAAAAAAATAAGAGGCAATGTGCAATATATGTGTTGTTACCTTTTTGAAATGTAAAATTCTTGGTGAAACAACAGAAGTCCACTCGCCTTTGAGAGTGAAAGGAATCTGGTGTCAGACAATCACCTGTGGGAGTTTATATCTCAGAAAATAGCTATCTTTGCCAATTATTGCTTATAAATATGGTTATGAATCTTTGCATAGTAGTTTTTCTGAAATCGATTTTGTTTTTCTTTTGGTTGCATAATATGGATGGCCTTCTGTTTTTTTAATACAATGTTTTTGCTGTACCAGGTTACAAGAGAGCAGCAGAGACAATTCCCATACAAGGAGGAAGGAGCATCTTTTCTATCTAAGCTCTATTAGACTCTTTGTCAAGTAAATTAGTTTATGTACTTTTCACTACAACTGATGAAGAGACTATCTCCATTTTATAGATAAGAAAACTGAGATTAACACAAGTCAATTTGAGTTGATCCCAGTGGGCTTGACTGGAGTCCATCCCCCTTCCCTCATCAGAAGAATCCTAAAACTCAGATTATTAGAAAATTTTTAAAGCTCTGTTGGTAGAAAGCCAGGATTTCTCTGGTGGTTCAGTTGGTAAGGAATCTGCCTGCAATGCCAGAGACAGGGGTTCGATCCCTGGGTTGGGAAGATCCCCTGGAGAAGAAAATGTCAACCCACTCCAGTATTCTTGAGTGGGAAATCTCATGGACAGAAGGAGTCTGGTGAGCTACAGTCTATGGGGCTGTAAAAAGTTGGACACACTGAGCAACTAACACACACACACAGTGCCCCTCCACATTTTCCAGCTAATTATTAGCAATGAAACAGATGGATAAAGGTGGTTCAGCTCTTCTGGTCAATGATATGGTCTCGTTGCCCTAAGGCATTGCTTTGATTTGGGGCTGTTCTAACACTGAGTTATTCCCAAATTTTGAGGGTGCTTTTTTACCCTATGAGACGGTGGTTCCAAAGAAAGCACAAACAGCAGTGCATAACTGTAGTGCAAATGTGCAAATTTGGTAAATCTATGTGGAGCTTCTCTGCTTCATCTCACCTCTTCCTCGTCTCTCTCCCCAGGTATTTACTGACTGCCTCCTCCCAGCCCGTGCATTTTGATAAGTGGGCAGAGTTAGACAGGTCTAGCTTTTTGTCAAGGGCTCTATTCAAGGGCCTTCATCCTCTGAGGTCAGTGAGCCCATCTGTGAGATGGTGATCAGAGTAGCCGCTGCATTACGTGGCCATGAGCATCAGAGGAAATATTGGATGTGAAAGTTATTTGTCATCTCTCAATACTTGGACAAATGCAAAGGATTTATAACCCAGACCCCTATATGAAGCTTTTGTTGCTATGTTTATATGCTGTGTCTCAGAATCATAGGTAGATGAGACCATGAAACAAAAACCCAATAACAATATTATAGCAAAGACACAAAGCATCCATGTCCAAAAGGAGAAGTTCACACTGGCCTAGTAGGTTGAAGACAGATGATTTTCATTCATTGTTGATCTAAACTTTAGCTGAGAAGGCAACCCCTAAAATTTAGCAGTATTTTGAGCCATCACATCTTCACAGTATGTTCTGATCATGCTTTAGAGAAGGTTCTTTGTTCAGAATTTTGAGCATTACTTTGCTAGCATGTGAAATGAGTGCAGTTATGTGGTAGTTTGAAGACTGTTCCTCCTTTGACTTTTGATCCTAGAAGGTGGGGTAACTGAGTTTATGGTGGGGGTGGGAGATCTTTGAAGGAGCAGGTGCTCAGGCAGGTTTGGTTTGAAAGGCTTGGCTCCTGTGCCATTCCTAACCAGGAAACATGGTTAGTGAAGCAAAGAGAAAGAAACTCAAATGGGTAAAAATAGTGAATTTGGATAGTCAGCAACTATGCTAGTAACTTAGTGGTTCTAGAATGTTTTTGGACACTTCTTGATTTGCAGTTAAGTGGCTGAAACAAAATTCTAGAACTGGTTCAGTCTATGGGATAAGTAAAATTATCATGTATTATTATTAAACTCTTCTCTTTTACTAGTGAGAGGGAGGCAATGTGATGTACTGAAGAAGATGGGAGACGTGGAGCCAGAAGTTCAGGTTCCAGGGTGGCCAGTGCCAGCAGCTAGTTGTGTGGTTGTGGCGAGTTAGTTTTTAATGGGTCTCAGTTTTTTTCCAACAGTGAAATGACTGGTTGGGCGGGATGATGTCTAATGTCAAAAGCTGCCTTGTGACATTCCAGGACCGATTTCTGGTAGAGAGGAATGGCACTTGGATTCATTGAATGTCTACCTGGTACCTGATACTTGCACTCTGCTTAGCTCTTGGTTGTATATTAGCTCAGGAAGTCACAAGAATAAGGGCCTAGGAGTAGGAGCTCTGGTCTTGTATTGCCGTGTTGCTGTGTGACTTTGAGAACATTCCCTTGAATTTTGTGGACCTGATTTCTTGATTATGATCACAAAGGAAAGGGATTAGATCATCTTTCAGACCCCTTCTAGCACTAACGATTTTATGAATCTGTGCTGATAGATAACTGGTCTAGAAACCCAGAAATTTCTTCTCATCGATTATTTATCAACAGTTGACTTTTTATGTTTTTGTATCAAAGAAGTATTGCTGACAATTAGCTTGAATTGGGGTTCATTCCGGAGGGATAAAGAGCATTGTCTTTTCTTAGAGTTCATCCAATATGGTGAGAAACTGGCTAGATTCTTTTCCCGGCCAGATGTGTCCTTTCACCTGCTTCCTAAAATTTATCGGAATTACAAACAAACAAGGAAGCAAGCCCAACAGGTTTTTCCCTTCTATTTTTTTTTAAACTCTGCTATTATAGTCACTAAGTATGTGTTTTTGGTAATGCAGCAGACTTTGATAACTTAATCTGCCACATGAACCGAAGAATTTAGAAATAGATTTTCACTTAATAACTAGTGAACCTTCCAGCCAAGAAGCATCCTGCACTGATTGAAATGAGAAGGGAGCCTCCATTTCGTAGGTAAGCCCTGCTGACTCTTCCAGGACAGTTGAAAACGTTTATTTCTTCATTGTCTGGATTGGCTAGTTTTTTCTTTCCTCTTAGCTCTTTCATCCCTTTCTCTTGTACTTGATGTATACCGTAGTGGTATAGCTGCCTTTGTAGGAGACTGTTAAAGTCAGGGTTGGCAGCCTCTTCCACGTTTAACGCTATTGATCTCCTGTCAATTTGACATTCTTTCTTTTCCACTTCCTGTGCAGTTGTTTGGGCTGGCAAGCCCTGTTCTGCATAGCATGATATTAATAATGCCAACCCCCTGGGGCTACTTCCCAGCTTAAAAAGTTTTATTAATGGAGACTCACTACCCTGGGTGTCAGTTCAACATGGTGCACATTATCTGGGGAGTGATAACTTTCAGGATTCCTGCTATTCAGGATTCAGTACTTCATAGCCTCAGCTAATAAGAATACCTGTCTGGTGTGAAATACAGATTCTCAGGCTTCTTTCCAGAAGATTCAAATTCAGTATGCTCTGGACCACGGCCTAGGATTCTGTGTTTCGTAAAAGCTTCTAGTGATTCTTAGCAGGCTAAATTTGAGAATCACTGTGTTGTTTAATAGCTAGTGTCTTAATGGCGATTGAGAAAAAGCTATTGGTTTATAGAGAAGGATTAAATATTCTGGCACTTTTTAAATTGTTAGATGGTCTGTATTTTTTTTTTTTTCTTTTTCTGTTTGTGGTCAGTATACCTGTCTTTTCCATTAAAAATGTTTAAGACACCTAGAGATGACCATCCTAAGTGAAGTGAGTCAGACAAAGACAAATAACATATGCTATTTCTCATACGTGGAATCTAATTTTTTAAAAAATGATACAAATGAACTTCTTGACAAAACAGAAACAGACTTGCAAATGTTGAAAACAAACTTATGGTTACCAAAGGGGAAACGTCAAACTTATGGTTACCAAAGGGGAAACGTCCGGGCAACAGAAGGCGGGACAAATCAGGAGCTTGGGATGAACCTATAGATATACTATAATATATAAGATAGATAACCAACAAGGACCTACTATACAGCATAGGAAACTCTACTCAATATTCTGTGATAACCTATATAAGGAAAGAATCTAAAAATTGAATATGTGTGTATGTATAACTGAATCACTTTGCTGTACCCCTGAAACTAGCACAATATTGTAAACCAACTATACTCCAATAAAATTAAGAAAAAGATATTCAAGACTTTTAGAACTCTTTCAAAAGGAAAAATTACCACTGGGTGCTTGCCTGAAAGTCTCCTGTGACTTTTAGTGTGAGGACTTGGTGAATGTGAAAGTGTCCAACTCTATGCAACCCTATGGACTGTAGCCCACCAGGCTCCTCTGTCCATGGGATTCTCCAGCAAGAATACTGGAGTGTGTTGTTATTTCCTACTCCAGGGAATCTTTCCCATCCAGGGCTTGGTGGTGTCTCCCAGTTGCTGAGAATCTGGGATTTTTATTTAAACTGAGCTCTTGGTAGTGTACTTATTGAAGGCCAAGTAACCACTTTGGATATATGAAGTGTAAACTCTATAAATATTTTCTTTTGAGATATTGAAGTTTGTTGTGTGTGAGTAAAAAGTAAAATGAATGAGTTAGATTTCTAAAGAGAGCCTTTAAAAAACCAAAGTTAGCTTGGCAGAGTACTGGAGAAACAGTACAAGCTTTGGATTCACCCAGAGCTGGGTTCAAATCCTGACAGAATGTCCTCTGCACATGTGACTTGGGCAAAAACTGTTTAATCTTTCAGGCCTCAGTTTCCTCATCTGTAAAATACAAAAGCAAACCTCATGACACTCATGTATGGTACAGCTTAGATGACATCATAAATCTGAAACTACTTGGAAAAGTTTTAAAAGCACTAAGTCATTATTGGGTAGTATGTGGCTATTATTATTCATGGTAACAGAATTTTCCTTTCCTTACCACTGTTCTTACTCTTCAATGGTTCTATGAAATCTTTTTTAATGTTCTGGTTGCAAAGTTGCCTGAAATATATTAGGGGAAACAATTGTGAAGAGAATCTAAGAAAAAGCCAGACAGGGAATACAAATGTTTTCCATTAACCAGAGGAGAGCAGTGGCAGGTTTGGGGAAAGTCAGTGTGTGGGAACCTCAAGAGCCTTTGGTGGTTACTTTCTTCTCCTCTGGAAGTGACATGGCCATATCACTTTAAGGGAAAGACAGATACACCTTAGGAAGGCTGGGAGGAAGTTTGGACAAAGGGCCTGTTTCAGGGTCAACTCTTTTATGTGTCTTTTGAAAGCCCAGGGGAAAAAATCTAACTAAAAAGAGCAGCCATGTTTGAAAATAATTGAAATGCTTGTCATCCAGGGCATTCTCCGTGTCTCTCGAGGAAGGGAATAACTGTGACAGTGATTATATTCATTGCTCATGCCAGCCATGTGCTGTAGATATTAGATCCCTTTAGAGAGGAGGAAACTGCAGTTCAGAGAAGTTAAGTAACTTGAACAAGAGCACCCAGCTAGTAAGGAGTCACTAAATTTTCCAGAACTCTTGTCAGCTTACCTTGCTGCCCACTTTCCAATGCAGTTTATGCCATGAAGGCTCCCTCTTTCTATTCCATTCCATTTCATTTATGTCCAGTTTATTGGGTGCACATATGTACAAATGTGTTCTGTAGGCCCAATATCACTTCTGTTTTATGTCTTAGTTCTTCGACCGGAAGGCATGTGGGATCTTATCTCCCCAACCAAGGATTGAACCCTCTGCACTGGGAGGCAAAGTGTTAACCACTGGACCACTAGGGAAGTCCCAATATAGGACGCAAATATGAGTCTTAATGCAAGGATCACATTGGGCAGTAAAGGGGACAGAGTTATACAGAGATAGCTGTGGAACAGCTTGGCCTGTGCTGACAAGCCTCTCCGTGGACATAAAGAAAATTCCATCAGAGCAATTTTTCAGTGCCTAGATTTGTGGACACTTGAGAATTTGAAAGTACCTTGAGGATTTCATTATCAACAATACTGAGATCATTTTTCTATCTCAGTCAGAAAAATAGGCCTCTTTGAACAGGGGACAGGTAGGAGATCTGAGGAGGAAGCACAGGCTTTGGAGACAGACAGGTGGGAGTTTGCTTGCGGTTATAAGCTGTACACCCTTGGGCAAGTTGTGGCTGTCTCTGAGGTCTCTGTTTTCTCACCTGTGAAATGGGATGGTATGCATTGTGGGCCTGCGAGGTGATGCCTGGTAGAGTGCATGGCGCTGGGCATTCGCCAGCTGCGATCGTCACTGTCACCATGTCCTAGTCGGTGCTCCTCACGTAGGAAGACGTGGAGGCGGGGACTGGTTAGTGGCCGTCCAGTGACAAAGGAGCAGGGCCTAGAGCCAGTGCCTTTTTGCCACTTTGCTTTTCTGGTGTGCCCTTGTCAGTTTGAAACTTGGTATCATATATGAGGTGGTTCTCCAGAGAGCTCTATTCTCATTTTTCTCTTGCCTGGGTCAATTAAAAGAGGAACAAGACAAACAGGTTTAACTTTTAATCCAAATCAGAGGATGATAGTTGAGTGAGTCTAGAGACACGTGGTGCAGATTTGGACTAGGCAGTTTTTTTTTCCTGCATCGCGTTTCTTCAAACTGGCCCTTGTTCTAGAAAGTGCTTATTACCAAAGATCACTGCTGACTGATTTGAACTTGAACAGGCACCGTCTTTTTCAAATGACCTGTCTCAGGAAAGGAGAAAGAGAAGCCAATGTTTTCAAAGTGTTTGCTTTTGACTGAGGAGGAAACTGAGTCTCAGATGAAATAATTTCCTCAAGCTCATGCATGAGTTGGTGGTCCCCATATTCAAAAGAAGGCTAGGTCAGTTTGTCTGACATCCTTGTGAAACTATTCTTCCCTTAAGTCCAAGTTAAATTATAAATGATGATCTGCATTAAAATTCCCAAATTTAAAACAAACTGAACCAAGCAACACACATGAGATCCAACTGGCGACTTATGAAAGGAACTTGATTTCTGTGTGCTTTTAAACTATACATTGCAATCAGAGTATTGGTGGGAAGTGTGTTTTTGAGGTTTGTCACAAATTAACAAAATTATATGCCTAGAGAGTTTTGCAGAGAAATGCAAATCAGTGTAAGCGCCTTGTCATAATAAGCAGTATGCTTCGGTTCCTGTTTATGTGTCCTTAAAGCATATAAGACACATGATTATTGACATGAAGGAAGCTGTTCTCATTGATGGTTTCTTTATATCTGGCCTCCAAATTAGTTTGTGGCATCAATCTGTATAATTTCTAGAGAATCTATTTAATTTTTATGTTTATACCTATCTTTCAAGTATGTCTTATCTTCTGCAGTTGTTTCCTGAGCATCCACTATGTGTAACCCTCTCAGTCCCTCTTCCCCTCGGTTTGGGTCGGGTGGTAGGGCTCCTTGCACTTCAAAAATTCCCAGATTGGAAATGGGTACAGACTTTTTAATAATTTCACACATTTAGTCCCAGTGACTTGGGAGTGGTAAGGGAGGGGCTATAGCTGCACGAGGAAAAGCAATGAATTTGCCTGAGGGTATGGAGCAGGATCTTGCTAGAGAAATGATAGCCCACATTATACAGAGTAGAGAAGGAAATGGCAACCCACTCCAGTGTTCTTGCCTGGAGAATCTCAGGGACGGGGGAGCCTGGTGGGCTGCCATCTGTGGGGTCACACAGAGTTGGATACAACTGAAGCAATTTAGCATCAGCAGCAGCAGCAATATTCCGTTATATGGACATACCACATTTGGTTTATACATCTATTGGTTGCTAGCGCATAAGGTTATTTACCCTTTTTGGCTCTTATGAATAGTGCTGTTATAAACGTTCATATACAGATTTTTGTATAGACACAGAATTTCAGTTCTCATGGGTATATTTACCTGGGAATAGATATGCAGGATGATATAGTAACTCTGTGTTTAACTTTCTGAGGAACTGCCTAACTATTTTCCATAGTGGCTGTACCATTTTATCAATAGAGGTGTCTTAAAATTAATTAAGATATATATGGAAAAAATGCAAACGTTTTACTGAAGACTTTTGGAATTAACATATTTATGAAAACACTATAGTGTTGCTTTGTTTGTCAGAGAATTTTTCACAAAGAAAGTTTTCAACCAGTTTAGCAGTGTCACTGGGTTTAAGAAGAGTGAATGGAGAATAATAAAACTGCTTGAGGAATAGCTGGGTGGTCAGCTAGACCCACTCATCCACTGAGGAACATACTTCCAGAAACTCGAGTGTGACAAGCAGATTCCTGCTTCAGTAAAATGAAAAGCAGCCTTGGATCTTCAGAGTACCCTGAAAACAGTTAA
Source organism: Capra hircus (assembly GCF_001704415.2). Taxonomy (NCBI): domain Eukaryota; kingdom Metazoa; phylum Chordata; class Mammalia; order Artiodactyla; family Bovidae; genus Capra; species Capra hircus. The sequence continues at coordinate 31,155,801 of NC_030810.1, read as the reverse complement.
AAGTACAAATATTGGAATCTATATATTAGATAGGATTTGCTTTATGATATTTTTAAGACTGTGAAATAGAACTGTAGGCCCTGATAAGACTGATTTCTTTTTTCCCATCCTTTCACCACTGAAGATACAGCTATATACGTGATCGCCTCTCAGAAACTAAAATTACTAAATCTAAAATTACATCTTTTAGATTTATGTGCTGGACACTGGGTGATATTAGAGTATAAGACACAAGGACAAATCTTTAGAAATTGGTTGGAACTGAAAATTACAGTGCAGATTAAGCTATAAGTTAATGAAAAATTAGACCACATACAATTCAAGAGGGTGAGGAAAAGGCACTCGACCTTGAATATTAGGAACTTTAGATGATATTTCAATTGATCTTTCCAATCACAGAATAGGGTAGATGTCAATAACTGGTTTTGCAACTCAGAGAGGGTAAATGATTTGCCCAAGTTCACACAACTAATAAGTGTTAGGTCTGGGCTTTGGACTTAAGCCTGACTAAATAATGACATTTGCTAACGTTTACTGAGCACAAGTATGTACCTCTCACTGGGCCACCCAGGGTGCAGGCATTCTCTTATTTAATCCTCCCAATGTGCCTATGAAGTCTTTATTACTATTATCTGCATTCACAGAATTGAGATTCAGAGATATTAGAAATAACAAAAGTTACGAGCAGGTGAGTTTAAGTTGGGGTCAGACCTGAGAAATCCGTCTCATGAGGCCATTCTTAAACAATAGGCTCTCCTGCTTGTGTTCTATTTCTGAAGCTCAAGTTTTCCCCACTGTTCCCTGCCAACTCTCACATCAGTAACACATGAAGACTTGTCCAAGATGAATTAGTCTTGTGATCTTTACCATGGGTTCTCTGGACCCATCAGTGTCTACTAGGGCAATCACAGGACATCTCGTGCGCTTTTCAGAGCTTCAGAAATATCTAACATGTACTGTACATTGTTCAATGATTAACTTGCCTAGGTTAACTGAGAGCATCGGCCTCTGCCCGGACTGGTCAAAGCGCTGGCTCTCTATGCTTGTGATTTGAGGGTGGAATGGCACCTGGCAGATCCCTCTGGTCTTGCTGGTTATTTCCACTCATTAGGAGATGTGATTGGCGCTTCCCATGCTTTGATTAACAGAAACAGACAAATGACTTACACGTAGTTTACCCAGTAAATAAAGATGTCATAGAGAGTCATGGAAGAAGGGCAAGGGATCTTTAGTGGTAAAAATGTTGAACATTCTAGAATGGACAGGCAGTTCTGTGGATAGTGGACACTAATTAAATGCCTAATGTCTTCTTTTGAAGCAGCCGCTTGTATTGCTAGCAAAGGGAGGAACTTCTGGCAGGCTGAGATTTAAAAATATTTCCGAAGGTGTCACCAATTTATAGTAGTCCTCCTTTAATCTGCTGTTTCCTTTTCCATGTTTTCGGTTACCCTTGGTCTGAAAATATTAGGTGGAAAATTCCAGAAATAACTCAAAAGTTTCAACTTGCACACAGTTTGAGTGGTGTGATCAAATCTCTCACCAGGACCCCCAGCTGTCAACATGGGCTGCTACTGACCTCCAGCCATCCATGTTGTTATGTCTTGATGATCCACAGTCACCCGACGCAGATGGTCCTGCTCCTGACGTAAGATCAGAAGGTCAATAGTAGCTTAATACTGTGTCGAACTTTATCTTATTATGTAGGTATTGTATCATCTTACATCATTGCAAAAAAAAGGGTGGCTACAGTATGAGCAGATATTTTGAAAGAGAGAGACCACATTCACATAACTTTTATTGTAGTATTATTATCATAATTGTTTTTAATTTCTTCCTGTGCAAAATTTGTAAATAAAACTTTCTCATAGCAAGGGTATGTACATACAGGAAAATTCTTAGTACTTATATTATTCAGTACTGTCCACAGTTTCAGGGACCCACTGAAAGTGAAAGTGAAGTCACTCAGTCATGTCTGACTCTTTGCAACCCCGTGGACTGTAGCCTACCAGGCTCCTCCGTCCATGAGATTCTCCAGGCAAGAATACTGGAGTGGGTTGCCATTTCCTTCTCCAGGGGATCTTCCCAACCCAGGGATAGAACCCGGGTCTCCTGCATTGGAGACAGACGCTTTAACCTCTGAGCCACCAGTGAAGTCCTATATGCTAAGTCTCTTCAGTTGTGTCTGACTCTTTGTGACCCTATGGACTGTAGCCCGCCAGGCTCCTCTGTCCATGGGATTCTCCAGGCAAGAATACTGGAGTGGGTTGCTATGCCCTTCTCCAGGGGATCTTCCCAACCAGGGATCGAACCCAGGCCTCCCGTCTCGCCAGCAGATTCTTTACCATCTGAGCCACCAGGGAAGCCCCAGAAGTCTCGGAAGTCTCCCCCAAATAGGAAGGCTACTGTACTGGAATCTTGTGTTTAGCAGGCTTCTCATTTAACTGTTTAAAGAGAGTGGCTCCAGTGACACAGAAGGAGGGATGATGGTCCCACTCTTTGGATGGTCTCTACTGTAGGCATGGTGTGAATGCAGACTTCTCTGGGGCTGGCTGGGAAATTAAAGTATACTTCTTGGGTCAAAGCATTCAAAATACAGAGCTTTCAATCTCAGGGGAAAATAAGCCCTCTTGATGTTAGGTTTAATTTTCCAAAGGCCAACTGATGAAGTTGAAGAACGTTAATTATAATTTTGCTTTAAATTGGTTGTTTGTAGCTGTGTTGGCCTCTGCTGTGAAATCCAAACACTAATTATTAATTAATAATACCTTTCTCTGAATAGTGCTACCAAATGATAATGTGTGCATTAGATAATTTGAATGTAAATATTCTTTCTTGCCTCAGTTCATTTTCCTCATTCTAGCTCTTAAGCTTCCCAGCCCTGAAAAGCCCACAGAAAAATATACCCAAACCACCCTACTGAGGAGGTCATTTTCCAGATGTCAACATGAAAAAGCTGGGAAAGGAACATTTTGAACCCTTCCACTATAGTCGAGCACATTCCCATATCTCATCAAAGTCTACAACGGTGAAGGGAAGATATTACTGTAACTGATTTTACAGATGTGGCAGTTGCCCTTGGGAGAGGCTGAGGAGCTTTTGGGGATCCTGTATCTAGAAAATGGTGGAACGCCTGGGATAAGAACCAGCCAACACTTATGTGGACTCCTTCCTCCCATGGTGAGGACTGGCATTGAAATTTGCACTGGCTGCTATTTTCAATAATAAGCATATGAAGAGCCAGCAAACCAGCCAGAAAGTTTTGAAGTGAAATGACCAGGCCTTGTGAAGTAGTCAAGTGTTATTTGGGGGTTAAAGCATTTTGCCCATTTTTTACTATTGTTTGTTTCTTTCTAAATTCCTGGAAGATAGAGATTAGACTCAAAAACCTCTGGGCTGGAAGTGGGAAGGGCATCTATCTCCATTGCAGGCAGTCATGCAAGGGGCTGGTTAACCTTGAATTTCACAGCAACCTATGGAGGAGGGTGCGGAGTTCATTTCAGTTTTCTCAGAACCTGGTTAGCCCTACCTGTCTCAACTCTTTTTGGTGGGTGGTATATTAATAATTTAGCTAGTTCATCACTAGCAGAGATTGTTTACTGAGATTCCAGGGGAACTGCTTTGCTAGAATCTACTTGGAGCTGGCAGCTTGGACCATGTATCCATTTTAATTGAAACTATGTCACAGAGCTTCCCAACTCCAGTTCTGCAGAACTTCAGATGAAAAGGGCAGAAGCCTTGGCAGGGGAATACTTTGCCGATTTTGTACAGGAAGGGAATGACTTCTCTTCATGCAGAGGGATAGCAACCTCAGATGATATTGTTAATTCTTCTTATTGGTCTTCTGCAAAGGAATTTAAAAGGCCGAGAAATGCAACATTTTGAGTGCAGCAGCTTACACTTGGGTTAGAGGCTCTGTGTATTTCCCAGGCTATTGTAGGGCTCCTATTCAGCTGGGATTTGAATGGAGTGTGATTTGCATAAGAGCAAGTGTATAAAGTAGGTCTTTTTTTCCCTTTCCTCAAAGAAGTTTTGTGCCATTTCTTATTCTGACAGAGTTGGCATGAAGCTTTGACAAACACAGAGCCATGGAAAAGCTAAACAGGACTGAGAGCAAGCCCATTTTGTACAGATCCTTCACACTTAGAATGCAGAGCAGCTGGCAGGAGGCAGCTCAGATCATAGGCGTCATGGCAGAGGCTGTTCGTCTGCTGTGAACTGGTGATGAATGGGAAGCGCTCACAGGACCAATGGGAAAATGGATCATTGCCTATTTACCATTCTTTGTGGTTGGGGGAAACTACAGATGAGAACATTCCTGGGACTCAGCTGGCTATCTTATCTATCCTTCAGTATTTATTGAGATAAATACAAAGAGATAACAAAGAAATACTAAGAGGCCGATCTTCCCTCAAGGAGTAGGTAAGAAGATGAGAAGGGAAACACACACTCATTCTTGGGGAAAACATGACCTGGTGTCTTGAGCTGATCATTAAATGAAAGTTTAAACACAGGAGGTCTACAAGGCAGCTCCATGCTGATCCTGGGCTGTGTTCCCAGCTTTGCTGTATTAGTTGGGTGATAGAATGGAGATGATGATTCATTCCTTGCCTACTTCATGAAGCTCTTGAGACCAAGAGTATGGTATCATGTTTATATAAGGAAAATGCTTTGAAACTGTAAAGTCATATTTGTACAATGGATATAAATGTATGTGCATGTGGCTTTCCTGGTGGCTCAGACAGGGAGACCTAGGTTCAGTCCTTGGGTTGGGAAGATCCCCTGGAGAAGGAAATGACAACCCATAGTCTGAATCTGCTGTCCTCTGTTCTCCCTGTTTCTATCCCATTTTATCTTTAATTAAAAAAATATTTATTTATTTGGCTGTGCTGGATCTTACTTGCACCATATGGGATCGAGTTTCTCGATCAGGGATCAAATCTGTGCCCTCTGCGTTGGGAGTGCAGTCTTAGCCACTGAAGCAGGGAAGTCCCTATTCCATTTTAAATTCATTTCTTCATACACCTAGATCTGAAAACATTCCTTTATAGGTTTTATTTCTAGGGGGATAGGCTCTCTCATATATTATTTATGCATTAACCATATAGGAATAATTTCTCAAAACTGCAATTTTAATGACACAGGTCTTTCTCTTTGGGATTTTTTTGACCACCACCACCCCCCCTGCCCCCACCCTGACACCCTGGTTGACTATACTAAGACAGTATATTTGAGGCTCTTTAGAATCTGGCCCCAACCAACCTGCTAGTCCCTTTCTTCCCATCCTCCCCAATCCCCACTTTGTGCCTTTGCCCAGATGTTTCCATTCTGTGACTATTCCAGGAACTTTCCTACCAAATCATTTCTGTTTGTTCCATACATGTTATTCACCTCTTATAATCAACTCAAATGCCACCCAGTCTGTGAAGACCTTTCTAATTTCCTCTGGGCAGAATTAGTTTTTCTTTAGGCAATCATAGCACTTTGTATTGACCTTTTTAATGTCAAAATTTTTGGCTTGTTTTATAGTTTGGTACAGGTCTGTCTTAATAGACTAGGACTCCCTTGTATAGAACTAATGCTTGAAATTTTTTAATAAAGTCAACGCATTGAAGAAAGTGTCAATAAAAGGCTGTTTTGGTAAATATAAACAAGAAGCAAACAGAAAAATACAATTTTTGTTGCCTATACTGTACAATCTTAAAGCAGCTACTGGCACAATATCTCTTCTTTCTATAAATAGCTGAATTATTATTAAGTATAACTATAAAGCTAAACACTGGGTGCTTAATACATACTTCCTGCAAATTAGTGTGATGGAATGGAAAAAACCTTCACTTGCTAGAGTTTGTAATAGCCTATAATAAAGTATTAATTAACCTGAGAGATTGGGAGTATGTACTTAACTAAAGGCAGCTAGATATTTTAAGTTCAAGTTTTACATTTTATAGTGTTTTGAACTTGGTCAACAGACTGAATTTGTACTAACCATGATAGCTTCCATTAAAAAAAAAAAAAAAAAAAGCTGAAGTTACCCTAAAAGCTAGGGCTATATTTTAGGATGATTTTTTTTTTTTTTCATCCTAGTCCTGCCCTATGGAGAGGCTCTGTGAATGAGCAGAGCAGAAGCCTCCTCTCAGAGAAAGATGCCCAAGCGGAGAGTTAAGAAATCTGGGTTTATGTCCTACCTTTCTTGTTAACTTACTGGATCGCTTTAGCCAAGCAGCTTTCCTTCTCTGTGACTCTGTTGCCTCATCTGTGAAATGGGGCATGGAGAATTCTCCAGACATTTCCTCTGAAATCTCTCTCTGTTCCGTAAAATACCATGAAGTTCACATTGAAGGAGGAAGAGAAGGCTTTTTCCTCCTTTCAGCTCTTTTCTATCATATTATTATTCTGTTTATTTCTGCTAGCACATCAACAGTATTTGATTCATTGCCTTTACCCACTGGAAAAACTTTTAAAAACAATCTCTTAATATCCTAAGACACTACAGTTTGTATGTTTACCTTTTTAGATATTTATCTGGGTTAATCTTCCTTCTCATAATTCTGAGAAAGCTGGGATTGAAGTACCAAAATGTCTGATTCAGAAGAGAAAGGAATTCATAGAACAGAGCACATAATGTGTTTTATTCAATCCTTATGATATCCTTGTGTAATGGATTATCACTTGAATTTTACAGATGATAAAACTGAGGCATGAAGAGGTTAGGTACTAGGAAGTAACCCCAGTGTCTACCTTCCTATAATTTTAACCCAGCATTGACTATGTTTGGTTGTCATGCTGGTAAGTCGTTATTAATATTAATAATAGTATCAATCAGTTTTATAGTTAGAAGCCCCTGACTGATTGGTGGTGATGCATCACTTCAACTAACATCCATTGAGCACCTTTCATGTACCAAGTACTGTGCTTGGTGTTGGTGTCTAATGACTTGGATGTAGTCTTCTAGAGTCTTCTAGAATGGACACTGGGCAGTAGCAGTCCTAGAAATACAACCTGGACACTGTATAGAGGTAGCAGAATTGAGCTGGGGGGTCTGGGGGTAGTGACATCACCGCTTGTTTGGATGGCCAATTCAGGAGAATGCTCTTGTGCACTGCTGTTGAAAACGGCATTGCACTGAAGAACTTCACTGAGCTGAGTGATTCCTCTGCCTGAGTTCTAGCCGTTGGTACAGTCACCATCCTTTAGAATGCTCTTAAAATGCAGGAGTGGAGGGGCCCAAGGATCAAGGGTTTCCCCTTGCCCACTCCCATCACATAGGTGGGGAAACTAGGCTCAGATAAATTTACTCTCTTAAGAAAATGAGTAGAATCCAGAGCAACTAAAACCCTTACCTTGTGCAGGTTCAAGTTTAAATCCAATAAATACCTTATTTTAAAGCATCCCTTTACACCGTGGATTTGGTTATTCGGTAAATCAGATAATGGTCCCATGTGTCATAATCTACAAAGCCTTTTAAACCTTAACATAACATCCCAAAGCACAGTAATGCACTCATATAGTAAAAATATTCCAAAAATATGATTATGTTAAAAAGGGATAACCCTCTCACCATCCCTCCAAATTCCATTCCCTGGAGGCATTGCTGTTAACAGTTTGTAGTTCCTGCCAACCTTATTTTGAATGCACAGGTATTCTCAGTGGCATCCACCTTCATCCACATTGGTCTTATTTTTTTTTTTCCTTGACACACCCCACAGATGTCTTCCTTCTGGCCTTGAATCATGTCTTTGCTCTTCAAAGCACCCTCCCCTTCTTCTCTGCCTATGGGAAACAGTATCCATCCCTAGGCTGGTTTCTGCACATCTCATGCCCTTACTAGTCCAACCTTAGGGAACTTTCACCTCTCATTTAAGTGCTTCCAGCTGAAACGCTAGGTAATGACCTTCAATCATTTGTGTTCTGTTGGTCTTTTCCTTCCTAAATAATGGGACAGGTGAGTGAGATGATCTTTAAGCTTTGCTGAGTTCATAAAATATAAAGGACTCCACATTTAGTCAGTGCTTCCTGGTTGGATATCTTGATCCATGTTGAATTGCTGAATCCTATCAGAGGGTTGCAACATAAGAGAAGAGATAAAGAGAGTCACCCTAAGAAGTTCCCACAGTTTAAACTCAAGTCAGAAAGTTTTAAACTTTCAAAGGCCACATGACATAATGGAAAGAGAATGTGTCCTTGGGGACAGTTCTGAACTCAACTCTTGGCTCCACCATTTGCTAGCTTATAAGTGGAGGCCAGGGTTGTAACCTCTCTGAACTTCAGTTTCATCATCTGTAAAATGGGAAGAACAGTTCCTGTCTGACAGAGCATCCCAAGATCGGGAGATACAGACAGTAGGCTCTTCCACATTAATCTCTACCCTCCTTCCTAAAATCTTTTTGTTTGGAAACTCTTTTATCTGTCAGAGATGGCAAGCTTCACAAGGAATACAAGATAGCATTACCTGGATGTATAGCAGATGTAGTGTACAGAGAATGGATGAGATGCAGTTTACCTGATCTGTGAAAAGGAAAACTCTGGAGTCCTTCCAGGGAATCATCAAGCAGCTGCACAGATGTAGTTACCTTTCCATCCGCGCTTGCTGAAGGAAGGTATTTTCCCATTTGGAGAGAACCTGTTGGAAATGTGTCTTTAATGCATTCCACTGTTCTGAGGCAAAACTTCCCAAGAGATTGAGCAGAGCCTATGAACCAATATCATTGAAAGTTGATTAAAACTATCATCTTAATTAAATACAAGGGAACAAGAAGTTCTCAGTATTCTGGTAGCAATTAAAGACTAAAAAGTCAATTTGAAGTTGTTTTCGCAACTCTTAAAATAATACTCCCTCTCCCCCACCCCTCATGAAAAGAGTTTTTAGCTATAGACATGCCCTCACATTGAGGTTTTTGAAAGCTGTGAGGACCACAAACCTGCTGGCAAAGCCTTCTGCTGCCAAGACATCGAAGTTCTCAAAAGCAAGAGGGTTCAAGCTCAGGATACGCTGATTTGGAAAGAGAGTCCAAACAAAGGGCCTTTTGAGGCAGGAAACTGGGCTTTGGCTTCAGCACAGAGCAATGTGGGATTGGAAAAGCGCCCTGGGACTTGCTGAGGAGGAGAGGGACTATGAGATCGATGGAGGAAGTATAAAGTTTCTCCATACAGTGAGAGTTTCTTTCCAAATCCTCGAAAGTTGGTTTCAGAAGCTGTTATCTTTCCTCTGTCAGCTTCATCTGCATGCCTTTTAAATGTGGACTTCACAACATGGTGTGTCTTTGAACAGAAAAGGGGAAATGAGTCTCAAAGGCACTTGTGGATGTTCCCCTTTTAGCATGACGCCTGACCTGAAGGCCAGTGGTTTTCTTTGAAAACCAAAGCAACCACATGCATGAATTCATTCATTCACTCGCTTAATTGCAGTATTTTCTGATCACCTGCTACATGCTAGGTTGATGGGGCTGTAAAGTTAAACGGCACAATTCCTACTCACGGAGCTCAACATCCAATTAACCAGAACTTGAAGTATGTCCCACTGTGTTCTGTACACATGACTCTCCTCCCCTCCATCACGCTAATAGGGTTTTACATGTGACCTTTCCCGAGGTGAAACTTGTCATACTCACCTTTACAGGTATTCCAAATAGCAGCACATGGACCAACAGGAGTCCAGCAGGGCCAGTCCAGGCAGAGGAGTGCTGTAAGCACAGGGGAAGGCCCAGTGATGGAGACGAGGGAAGAGAAAATAAATTCTGATGGATTCTAGTCTTCAAGGTTTTTTCTGTTTTTCACATTTCATTTGTATATATAAATTCACCTGTCCACTGCTTAGTAAGATGGAGGGAGGGAGTGGAAATAGAATAGCAGGAGGAACAACAGAAGGGAAAGGGTGGATTTGGCAGAACCGCTGGCACGAGAACTTAATCTGGAGGGGCTGAGTCAGTGGAGTCTGTCCGTCACTGTAGAAGAGGAACAGTGGCTTTGGGTTATACATTTGGAAAACTGAGTTTCCTGGAACACAGAGGACTCAAAGATTTAAGGCAAAAAGGGATGAACTTTCGTGTATTAGCGATCTTAAATGTTTACTCTATGCCCCAAATGTGTATTGATAATGTAGCCCATGCTTATGTGTCTTCCAAGAATCAAGACTCCAAGCTTACCCAGTCTCTGCCTCATAATGTTATGTGCCAGGTTACCATTAATTGCTCCTAAACAGTAGTTTTACCAACATATGCTCGATCAACAAATGCAAACATGCTTGAATTCAGAGGTGTAAGGGCTTTGAATTTGAGTAGAGGTTACCCTAATATTAGATGTTGTCCTGTGACATAGGGATGTCTTGATTCCTACTACAAGTGGTGTTTTTGATGACTGGACTTAATCAGAGAAGTTACAATGGCTGGTTGGTAGATTGAACAAGATTTAGAAGAAAACTTTCTGGTGTGTTTGTCAGCACTGGACCACACACATGGCTTTTCTCTTGCTCTTTGAATTGGAGCATTTGTATGGTAGATTAAAATTTTGGGAAAATACTGTGTTTCCTGTGTATATGGAGAGATATAAAGAATAAGTGAGGGCTTATGTAGAACCTTGACAGTGAAATCTGAGGTGGGGACCTTCTTTTTCCTACTTTTCTATTTCTAGTGCTTAACTCAGGCCTGCCTGTACATATAAGTTGTTCAGTAAAAATTGAACAAAATAGAAAAACCCAAGTCAGTTTTGAGACTCACATAAGTTTTATAGCCTTTTTTGTAAAGGTAAATTTGTCTTTCAACATTGATATGTTAAACTACATCACCTAAAATATAGGGAAAAGAGGGAAGATCATGTATAATTCACCAGCTTGCACAAACATTATTACTGTTGGGCATATTCCCTTTTAATCATTTTTTATTTAATATTCTTTCAGTTACTTAGATTATTTCTGTGTTGCTAATAGTCACCATAATGAAAGTTACTTTGTCTTTGCTTGTATGACCCTTTACAATCATTCAGAATCAAGCATCATCCTTTAATCACACAAATTTCTCTTTCACCCTCTTTCTTTTCCTTCATCCTGCTCCCCTAGACCAAAATTCTATTGAGGGAGGCACTGTTGCCCCCCGTTTGCTTGGATGCCTGTAACAGCAGAAATGTGTTGTCTAAGAGAGATGGAGACAGAAGTCTGAACTCAGAGTGGTGCAGGGGACTCTCCCTGAGGGCCACGCGGCAGGGGTCTGCTCCCTGCCTCCCTCTGGCCTGTGGATGGCTGTCTTCATGTTCGCATGGCATTCTCCCTGTGCACCCTGCATGCACCTCTGGATCCAAATATCCCTTTTCCGCAGGTTACCAGTCATATTGGATTAGGACCCACCCTACTGTTGTCACTGTAACTTGATTTACCTCTCCAAAGACCCCCTTTCCAAGTAAGACCACACTTGGAGGTCCTGGGAGGTTAGGACTCCAATATATGAAACTTAGGGGAAGGCACAATTCAATATCTAACACTTCCCATTTATATGTGAGAAAATTGAGGCCCAAGCCAAGTAGCTGGAGATTTGATTTTAGGCCTAAATGACTCTGAGGTCATGTGCTATCATCACATCCTGTTTTCTCTGCATGAACTGAGAATATCATGAAGAAAGTGGAAAAAAAAAATCTTCCTTTATCTGAGTTTATTTATCATGAGATAAGTTTGATGGTTATTAACTGATAAATTTAACTGAATTTGAACAGTTGAAACCTGTATAGATCATGTTATTGAAAAATAAAGTCAAGTATAGCACATTATGCTTAGTTAAAATGTTTTATTGCTCTGAAGCATCTGCTAAGCCTGTTACACGGATTCTTCTGTTCTTATTTGAAAGTACCAGGGAATACAATGACTGGTAGGCTTTATAGCATCCCAGTAATTGTCTGGCAATTGGACCACACTTTATAGCAAAATCAATCAATATTAGATATGGATCACCAGTTTTTATCTTGTCTGTCTTTTCTGTAGATTCCTTTTAGGTTTTTCATTTTCCTTCTCCTGGGTTAGTGACTATGGCAAGCTACATGCGAACACCCTGCTCCCCACCTGCGCCGCCCCCCCCGCCCCCCGCCCCCTGCCCCACGCACACACAAGTAGGCCCCAGGGAAGGCTGGGACCAGCACAACAATAGTCAGCTGATGTAGCCCATCATGGTGCAGTTGGTCAGTGCATGGACACCTGTGTCCTTTGGTCATTGAGTGCACTTAGGCAAGACACTACTACTCTTAATCTCCTCCCATGTATTAAACAAACAAACAAACACTTTGACTTAATGATCACTACATCACCCCAGTTGCTCTTTTCTGTGCTTTGTTCGTTACAGGTGCATAAAAATATTTACTGGGCAAAAATGATTGAAGAGAAAGTGAACACATAGTCTCAATAGATGTGAACCAAGGAAGATCCAAGTGATATTCCATACAAACCAACATGAAGTGCTGAGAAAATCCCGTTATTTTCTTTTAGCTGGAAATAATCAAACATTGAAAAGATGTTGGTGTTTTAGAAAACTCTGCATATACTGATGGCCTTGCCTGCTTTAAAGGAAAGGAAAGCTCCCACATAGAGACATAGGGCTACCCCCATCATCTTTCTTCATTCTAATGTATTTTGTGGGGAGACCATGGGAATAACCATAGCTTCATGAATTGAGTGCACTCTGAGATGGTACTGTACCTCCAAACTTCACAGTAACCCCTCTACTGACCCCAGTTTGCAGATTCCCTGAAGAGGTTAGCAGCTTACCCAGTATCACAGGACTAAACAGAGACAGAGCTGAGCTTCAAATCTGTTTGACCACAAACGCTGTGCTTTTCTTAATCATCTGTATTGTCAGTTACCCACTCCCATTTCATAAAAAAACCAGAGGCTTGGTGATTTTAAGATACATGTTCAGTAGCTATATGTGAAGTACATCATGCATTTAAAAAATATATTTGTTTACTAATTTAGCTAAGCTGGGTCTTAGTTGCAGCACATGGAATCTTCAGTCTTTGTTGTGGCACACAGGATCTTTAGTTGCAGCTTGTGGGATCTAGCTCCCTGACCAGGGATTGAACCGGGTCCCCTGCACTGGGAAGGTAGAGCCTTAGGCACTGGACCACCAGACAGGTCCTCATAGTGGATTTCTTAATGGACCAAAGTAACACTTGTCTCGCTCCTTCTTAGAGAAGACACACCATCCCATATTCATGATACCAGTAATATTAATTGAGCATTTCAGTGTGCCTGGCATTATATGAAGCATCTTTGCATATCATATCTTTTTCATGTCATATCCCTATGGAGAGTTAACTGATGTGTTTAAGGTGGAGGCAGGACTCAGGTGTGTCTGACTCTGAAATCCACACCGTGCTACTCTTTGCCATGTTCTTCAGTAGCCAACAGATAGATTGCCACTCCCTTTAGCTGCATACTTCTTGTCTATACCTAGTTATGCTCCTGAATAGTGCTGTGTGTTAAGATAACCTGAGAGAGTCTGAAACTAGCAGTGAGTTTCATAGAGGTGCAGGAAACAAAGAGGGGAACAGCCCTGGCCACTCCTGGAGAGAAGGCAGTGATTGTTTGGGTTGCGCTCTCCAGGACCTAGCATGGTGTCAAGGCTTTCGTATCTCTTTTCAAGGGCTAATGGAGATGTGTCTAGAAAATACAGATTTTTTCCTTGGGAAGATGCTTGGTCATGCATCATAAGCAGGGAGCTTTAGATATGAAGTCCTATGCTCCAATCCCTTTTCGCCGTGGCCACCAGGGTGCTCTTTCTCAAACACAGCCTGGCCATGCTGTCTACCCCACACGTATCCCCTTATTCTGAGTCTCTGCAGTGCACCCAGCACTATATGATTGAATGGCATTACCAACTAATAGGATAGGATTAAAAAAAATAAGATAAATTAAAAAAACAGACTGATGGCTAGGAAATCAGTCTCATTTGAAAGCCATATCTTCAAAACATAATTTTGGAACTGGTTAGAGATCATTCAGGCTAGGTTTTCTTAGGGAGGGCCCTGGAGAACTCTAGTTCTTCTAGGTTGTACATTTCCCTGTTGAAACTCAAAAGTGAACTCTGATGTAAGCTCCAAGGAAAACAGTTTGTGCCAAATATGCTTTGAGATATAACTGAGTAGTGCAGCCTCCTCTCCTTAATAGAAAAGGAGGCTTGGTGAAGAAAAGGGACTTTCTGAAGACATGGAAGTATCTGGTATTGGGCTCCAAGACCCAGCCATGGGCTGCTTCTGCTGCACAAACCCCCCCTAACATTACTCTCCACTCTGTTTCTGTCTTTAGACCAGGCAGTCCTAAAATATGTATTTTCTCCTGTATCTTGAAGCCATATGTTTCTTAAGTTTTTTTCTCCTCTCCCCTCCTAAGATAAGCCTCTGATGTTTTGTGTCTGAAGTCATTCTGGGTTTTTTTCAGAGCCATTTCAGCAAAAACGTTAGAAAGCTAGGTTTATGATGTGGCAGAAGAGAATGTGAGAGGAGGATTGCAGGTGTGGATTCTCCCAGGAGCTCTAGTAGGAAAGACAGGGTTTCTATGGGAATGTTACTGGCCCCTTAAATAGAGAGCTGATTGAGGGCAGGAACCCTGCTTTACTTGTTGTGATATTTCCCAGCTCCAACACACAACAGGTGCTCAGTAAACCTTTGATATTCAATATGATTTAAAATTTTGTTTATGCTTTTTAGAGTAGTGATTCCCAGATTGCCTTGGGATAGAATCATTTTGAGGTCCTATTAAAAATGGGAACTTTCAGGCCTTTGCCCCAGAAAGTCTCATTGAGTAATCAAGTGGGTTCTAGGCCATGCCCAGAATGTGTTTTTTAATAAGTGTCCCTGATGGTTTGGATGATTGACCAAATCTGAGAGTCACTATCCAGAAGATAATCTTGTTTGATCCTCCATGTCACTCTTAAAGACAGACATGAAAATAAGCACTGATCTTCAGGCCTGGAACCTTCACACAAACACACCCACAAAGAGGTGTATGCAGAGGAATACGGAAAGGATGTATGCAGAACAATTGGCCAGTATAGCCTGGGTCAGATGGAGAGGGGCGATGGGCAGAAATGATTTGCAAGCCTAATTAGACCTGCTCCCCAGTTCTCAAACCTGCAGCTCTAAGCCTCCTGCTAATTGGCAGTCCCTTAATAGATTAGGACTTGGCATCAGGTCTGCATGTTATTATAAACCACACACAGAAAAACCCAGTGGCTGAGGAACTCCTGCCAAACTCAGGCCTGGGTTTTTGTGAGGCTTTTGAAGTGTGCTGGCCTTTCAGTATTTTGTATAGTCCGTGTACTAAAAGGCATCCAACCATTCCTTTGGATGGGATTTGTGAAGGGTGAGTCTGTTGAATAATTAATTCCCCAAGACCCATTCTGTCATCTTGATGGACAGACCAGAGCCCACATACACAGCTCTGCTCTCAGAGGTCCTTGGAGCACGACGGGAGAGACGATTTCTCACAGGTCCTGTCCTGTTCTTAGGAATCTGTCCCCCTCCCCTTTGTGCGCTTGTGGGATGGGGAAGAAGAAACGTTAAGAGCCCATCTGCTGGAACCGGGCTGTGTGATACACCATCTCAGGAAATGCTCACAGCAGCCCTTCCAAACTGCCTGATCTGTTTTGCCAGGGAGGACGCAGATGTCCTGAGAGCTCACGAGTCCAGGGTTACTCTGCCACATGTGTCAGAGAGGGGTGGGACTCCTACCTGAGTCTGCTCCCTCCAAACCGCCACCAGACCACACCAAAGCCCAAAGACCCTTTTTATTTTTCTTGGTGTTCAGCTGGCTAATCTGGGCAGTGAAGGAAAGTTTTCTGTGATTTACAGCACCTGCAGGCATACCTGTTTCATACCTGGGTAATATATGTCTTGTAAGTCCTCCCCTCCCCACTCATGTTAGATAATAGGGTCCCTGCCCAGAGGCGTGGTACCTTTACAGGGTGCCATGTTGTGCAGAGGGGCACAGTGGACAGAGTGGGGCTGCAGAGAGGGGCTTTGCTGGAGTGCGAAGGCCTTCTAAGGGCTGCCAAAGGCACACTCAAGTATTCCTGGAGCCTTTCAACCATTCCATGGGCCTTGCCCTCTGCTCTTGTCTGCCCAATTAGGTTTCTGTGGGGGCTCCTTCCATTTTTTTCCAAGTCCGTTTCCACAAAGGGTGAGCTGTAGTGGAGCCTGAGATTTCCATGAAAACCTTCCATTTTTCAGGCAAACATACCAGGCAGCTCTCGTGGCAATACCATGGTGAAGGAGAATAATGTTATTTGGCATTTCGCCCTTTTAAGAAAGTGTATGTATGGGGGGGGGGGGTGCGAGGAGGGGGCGTGGGGGTGTGTGAGGGGGACAGGTTCGGGGGAGGATGGGTAGAGAGAACAGTGGGGGCTTTGTAATTTACTGCAATAGAGAGGTCAGTGGGCAGGGTCATGAGGAAAAGAGGGGAGCAGAGAAGGCCTGAATGCCCCCCAAACCCTTGGGCTTTCAATATCCTCTACTCCCCGTTTTCCTGATTCATACATTTTGAGAGGTTGTAAAGGGGACGTTGACGAGTTCTTTTTATGTTTTTATTTGGAAGGAGGACTCTAGACATTCTGTCCCTCTGAGAGAAGCTGGCTCCTTGCTGCTTTGCAAGGATTAAGGGCCTGGCTTCCAGAACCGTTGAAGAAACATCCCAGGAGCTACCCCTTTTCTCTTCACAGCTGAAAAACGCATCATGGAGCAGTGGCTTCCTGCAGAGTTTTGGCACAAGAGCTTCCCTCTGGAACAATAGGGTTCCTATAGCAAGCCACCTAGGAGTTCTTTACTGCTGCTGGCTCTCCCACGTGTATCTGAATGCCCACATTTTGTTTCCCTGATCCTGGTGGGGATGGGGCGGGGCCAGAGCAGCAGAGGGTGGCCCCAGCGCACAAGGATTCCTAGCTAAGGAGGGCTGACCAGTTTATGAGAAGTACCCCTTTGGAGGTCCAGTCAAAGTCGCCTACGCATAGGAAATGTGATGGCTGCGGGGCGCTGCGCAAAGCCAGCCTGGCCTGGCAGCATTCCTGCACTGCCGCTCTGTGGGCTTATTTCTCAGCTTCAGCTCTGGCCTCTACAAAATCGAGCGCGCACTGTTTACTGGAAAGGATTACTGGGTGGTTTAGATGGCTCAGACAGTAAAGAATCTGCCTGCAGTGCTGGGTACTCAGGTTCGATCCCTGGGTTGGGAAGATCCCCTGGAGAAGGAAATGGCAACCCACTCTGGTATTCTTGCTTGGAGAATCCCATGGACAGAGGAGCCTGGTGGGCTACAGTCCATGAAGCTACAGACAGTTGGACACAACTGAGCAACTAACACTTTCACTTTCACAAATGAGGGGCAGCTCAAACTGCCCAGAATGGTATCCAGTTTGCAGGAGTAACTGATGCTAATTCCCCCCGCTTCTAATCCACACTGAAATGTTGTTGATATCTACTTCTTTGACTGAGCCAAGAGCTGCCCATCTTGAATTTGGTTTGTATCTGAAGATCGGCAGATTTGGGGATGTTTTCTGAGGCTCTTTATTTTTATAAATGAGCATCTTTGAAATTTCACATACTTAAAATAGCCTGGTCCCCAGTGGCCCCAGCTGGGATAATGGACAGGAGGTGATGCCCATCTGCTCTGTGAGGATGCCATGGAAACAAAGCCTTTGGTTTGTTCAAAAATTGCCTTGCACTCCTTGGATAAAGGTGACAGCTCCAGAAGGTCCATTAGATACCTGGTAGGACCACCTCTTTCAATTTGCACTAAGAATTGCATACCTATTGGCTGCCAGGTCATGTGCTATCTTCCATGCTTCCTGAATATTTTAGAAATGCCTCCGTTGAAGTTCCCATGAAGAACTAGAACCCAAGTGAGCTGAAGTGTGATGATATAGTTAGCAGCAGAGTTAGCACTGATGAATAAACATTTTTATTATTACTTATCAGGAGAAGGCAATGGCCACCCACTCCTGTACTTTTGCCTGGAGAATCCCATGGATGACCCTGGTAGGCTGCAGTCCATGGGGTCGCGAAGAGTCGGACACGACTGAGCACCTTCACTTTCACTTTTCACTTTCATGCATTGGAGAAGGAAGTGGCGGCCCACTCCAGTGTTCTTGCCTGGAGAATCCCAGGGACGGGGGCGCCTGGTGGGCTGCCGTCTATGGGGTTGCACAGAGTTGGACACGACTGAAGCGACTTAGCAGCAGCAGCAGCAGCAGTAGCAGCAGCAGCATTATTAGTTATCATTTGTTAGTATTTGTTTTTAAGGTGGCCTTAGCTGTGGCTCAAACGGTAAAGAATCCACCTGCGATACTGGAGACCCAGTTTTGATCTCTCGGTTGGGAAGATTCCTGGGAGATGGAAATGGCTACCCACTGCAGTATTCTTGCCTAGAGAATTCCATGGACAGAGGAACCTGGAGGGCTACAGTCCATGGGGTTGCAGAGAGTGGCTACGACTAAGCGACTAACTCTTTAGCTAGAGAAACTTAAATTCCCCAAACTCACTTGTGCTGTCTTTTTACTACCAGGCTTTACTCCACTGAATTAAAAACTAGTGTGGAGATCATTTTCCTTCCAGGATATTGGTTGAGCTGAGCCAGCTCAGACTACTCAAGACTCCTCCTTGCTCAGTAGGTGAAATTTACTCAGTAGGCTAATTTACTAGAATAGAAACAAAGCTGAATGACTCTAATATACTGATTTACCTTCAACTTACTACAACTTACAGTGATCCTAGTGATGAGAAGGAGGAGAAGGGGATGACAGAGGATGAGATGGTTGGATGGCATCACTGACTTGATGGACATGAGTTTGAGTAAGCTCCAGGAGTTGGTGATAGGCAGGGAAGTCTGGCATGCTGCAGTCCATGGGGTCGCAGAGTCGGATGTGACTGAACAACTGAACTGAACTGAATTGAGTGATGATTAAGTTAGAAACTTTTTTCCTCCAAGGAAGAGATTTTTTCTGGAATGAGTAACATTTTAAATTCTGTTTTTTCTCTTTTTGCATCTTTTCAGTATCTGAGTTTTAGGAATTAGGTGGGTTCCCTCACACTACTTTTCTCTGTTTTTCTCAAGGGTAAAAGGTAGGTAGGAGATGTGGGTGAAACACTGAAGCAGTTTGTGGGGGGTGGGAGAGGCTTTCCTGTTCTGGATTTTTGTTTTCTTTTTTGTATTGCCTTAAGTACAAAATTGGCATTGGAATGACAGCAAGGAATCTTTGAAATGCATTTACTGGACTAGTCAATAAACCGGTATTGCATGCCTATTGGCTGCCAAGTCATGTGCTAAAGGGCGTCTCCCATGCACCCTGAATATTTTAGAAATGCCTCCGTGGAAGTTCCCGTCACGTGGCATCATGGGTAGTTGTCCCCAGAGTATGGCTTCTTGGAGGGCAGAGACCACTTCTTATTAATTTCTGTAGCTCATAATTCTCTCAGTGAGGAGTTTCCTCCTTCAAAGCAGGCTTTTTCTTCTTCACTTTCTTGCCACCCAGTCCAATTTGGAGAACTCAGTGAGGCGTGCATCAAGCCTCAGATGTCTGGGAGAGAAGTTTGACTTGTACTTAATCAGGTGTTCTGTAATGCCATTCACTCCCTGGATACGTCTAAAACGAAAATATAGCCTAGAAGGACAGCACAGAGAGAGGAAATAAACTACAAATTAAAAAGTGATTAGTGAGTGTTTAGGCAGAAGGTCAAAGGGATTATTTTGGACTTCAAACTTTTCAGCTTTCAGGGCTTGTATTCAGTTACAAAATTACATCCTTGAATTATTTGTGCAGGTGGCAGCTGTCAGATTTGAAGAAGGTTTCTGTGTTTTACAAAAGGAACATTGACAGGGCCAGGAGTGGGGAGGGTGCTCCTGGGGTGAGGGCTGTCTTCTCAGCCGCGCACTGGAATTGCTGTCATCTTGGGCAACCTGCGTGACAGTCCTTGTCTGAGCTGACATAGCCCTGTCCAGGTTAGTCCAGCCACCTTCTGGAGGAAACCAGTCAAGCTGGTTAATTGGTATCGTGGAAACAGCCAGAGAGTAGATTTTTAGGACTGTGTTAAATGCAAAGGTGCATTTAATAAATACCTTGATTAAATGTGGTGTTTCATTCTCACGGCTCTTCAAAGTGGCTCTTGGCGTCCTTTTTTTTGTAACTGGGCCACAGTGAAGTTAAGCAATTTGCTGAAGATTACTTAGATGATAAGTAGCAAAACTGGTTTTCAAATCCAGGTCTGTTGCTTTCTTGAAATCTGTGCTCTTCCTCCTACTGGGAACTTTCTTCAGGGCAGAAATTCCCAACAAGATCAGAGCAACTGGATTAGGTCGAGGTGTGCTGAAATCGATCCTTAGCCCTTAGCCGGTAGGAGAGGGTGGACCAGGTGCTGAATCACCGCAGCAGCCTCCTCACTTTATCCCTTCCCAGTATTTTCTGATAGTTCCAAGGCATGAGACACCTGGGAAACTCTGAAGATTAACTGTCCTAAAGATTATCCAGTCTAACCACCCATTTGGTACTTGAAGCTTGTTAGGTTCTCCATAATTTATTCCTGGTACAGTCATCTGTGCTTTATGAGGGTACTGTGTTGCTTTGGGAGACTGTGTTCAAAAAACAGGATTTAGGGATATGAAAGAGATTAGATTAAGTTCAGAAGGAAGGGAGTATGGCGGGGAGGATTCACAGATCATAAAGTGTGTTAGGGGTGGAGCCTTTTCTTCTGAATTTTAGTCTGTTTCCTATATATCAGGCTTCCCTTGTGGCTCAGCTGGTAGAGTCTGCCTGCAACGCGGGAGACCTGGGGTCGATCCCTGGGTTGGGAAGATCCCCTGGAGAAGGGAAAGGCTACCCACTCCAGTATTCTGGCCTAGAGAATTCCATGGACTAGTCCATGGGGTCACAAAGAGTCGGACACGACTGAGTGACTCGCTCGCTTTCACTTTCCTATACATCTATTCAGTACATGTTTGTTGAGCACCACTAAGTGCCAGGAATTATTCTTTGTGCTGAGGATACAGAGATAAATAAAGTAAGGACCCTTTTCTGAAGAGATTTCCCAGAAAGGAGTAATCACTATGCTAGGGTGTGATGGATCTCAGTATTCCCATCTAGTAAATGGAATATACTATAAAGAAAGCTGATCACTGAAGAATTGATGCTTTTGAACTGTGGTGTTGGAAAAGATTCTTGAGAGTCCCTTGGACTGCAAGCAGATCCAACCAGTCCATCTTAAAGGAAATGAGTCCTGAATATTCATTGGAAGGACTGATACTGAAGCTGAAATTCCAATACTTTGGCCACCTGATGCAAATAACTGACTCATTTGAAAAGGCCCTGATGCTGGGAAAGATTGAGGGTGGGAGAAGAAGGGGATGACAGAGGATGAGATGCTTGGATGGCATCACCAACTCAATGGACGTGAGTTTGAGTAAACTCCGGGGGTTGGTGATGGACAGGGAGGCCTGACGTGCTGCAATGCATGGGGTCACAAAGAGCCGGACACGACTGAGTGACTGAACTGAACTGAAATGGAATAACTGATGCCTTGGATCTCTTGTAGTTTCAGAACTCTACCAGCATATTACTATAATGTTCCTGACTCCACTAGAGTAAGATTTGTAATTACCAGCAACTATTTGGATTTTTATTTATAAATTCCTTCTCACTTGGCTTTTACTTTTTAGAATGAATGAGCTTCTAATCAGAAAGGCTTTTTCTTTTTTTAACACTATTGCCTTGAAAAATAGAACTCTCTGATAACTTCACCTAGTATATTACATAGACATGTGTAAGTTGTGTTTACTTCTTTCTCCTGAAGCATAACCATGTAATTTATTAACACGTACACCTTCCTTAACTTGCCAGTAAGGCAGATTCGTTCTGGCCCCACTGCCACCCTCATTGAATAAACTTGCAAAGAACTTTGTTGTTCAACAAGCCTTGGCTTCCTACCTCATTCTTTTTGCTAACCGTGAAATCTTTGGCAAATCACTTAGCTTCTGAACTTCAGTTTCCTCATGTCTAATATGCAGCTATTATTAACTGCCTTGCAATGGTGACTTGACACCATGTTTGGCTTTGAAAACACTGATAGGAGGCACAGTCTTTGGTTAAGTCTTTGACATACCTATGTACATATCCATCCACTTGGGTCTAATATGGCCATCACTTACCATGGAGGAGCTGATAAGTTGAATCAAGTGTTCATTGTTTCTGTTTTTATGGGTTCACCTAAGGACTTTATATTCTTCAGAGCAGGGGGGGAAAAACCAAACATCTCCAGGGATCAGATATTACTATTAACATAAATGACTGAAATGCACCAGTTACAGGAAGATTGACAGTACAACTCAATGGGAATGGAACCAAGATGTAGCCTTGGTATCAGGGGGACAGAAGGGCATGGTAGTGCATGGAGAATCTGTGTAGCTAGTTACCACTACCTACATTGATTGCCACTGGACAGTAGAGCTGGCTTAAGATGCTGAAATCTGGGACTTCCTGGTGGTCCAGTGGTTGGGAGTCTGCCGGCCAAAGCAGGGGACACAGGTTCAGTTCCTGGTCGGGGAAGATTCCACATGCTGTGGAGCAACTAAGCCCATGAGCCACAACTACTGAGCCCTCGCACCCCTAGATCCCATGCTCCTCAACAAGAGAAGCCAAGGCAATGAGAAGCCTAAGCACCACAACTGGAGAAAACCCTTGTGCGGAATGAAGACCCAGTGGAGGCCAAAAATAAATAAATAAAAGAGGCTGAAATCTGAATGTTATGTAAGACCTCCTGTTATTAAGTATTAATAATGAATTTTTAAATATCTTAAAGACTGGAGGGGGCCAAACAGAAGATCTCTGAAAGCTAGATTTGGCCTTGGGCTGCCAGTGTGTCAACTTTGACCTAGAACTTGGTAGGGCTGTGTATGAGTTGGCTTAAAGTGCCCTGATGGCCTTGGATTACCTGCCAGCATGTTTTTATTCTTGCAGGCCTCCACCTCAGTTCTTCATTTTTGGCGCTGCATCTGGCTCCAGCCTTGCTTTTTGACTATCTCTACAGTGTCTGATGTCCTGCCAGTCCCCGTGTTGTTTATTGTACCACCACGTGAACTTGGTGTTTGTGTACACCTGGATAGCATGACTCTGATGAGAGCACACTGCTGACGAATGTATGTTTAACTGTTGGAAAAATAAGAAATGCTTTTCACCCTTATTACACCCCCCCCCCCTTCAGCCTCCTGTGATCTTCAAGAATGCGGGGCAGGGTGCCTGCTGTGATATTTCTTCTCTGTGTCAGGGTGCCAGGTCCTGCTAACCCCTTCTGTTTACACAATCCCAAGAAGTCCCTGGAATTAAAGGATTTTATGAGCATGCTTTTCCCGTGGGATCAGATTGCATTGGGAAAGGGGCTGGTGGGGCTGTGGCTTTTGACAGAACTCTCATCATGTCTTGTCCCTGCTTAAAAGCTTTCTGTGGCTACCTATCACATACAGAAGCAAGAAGTAACATTTACAGTGCCAAGTGACTACTGGATGCTTTATAAATTGTCTCAGTTAGTCCTCCCAATCCATTCTGTATGTTGAGAACTATTGCACGATGATGGAAATGGAGTTCAAAGAGGCCAAGTGACATGCCCAAGGTCATACAGTAAGCATAACAGGTAATAGAAGTAGAATCCTGTCTGCCTGATTCCAAAATTTCTGGTTAAATTGGAAAAAAGTAACTCTGCCAGAGTGGGTTACGTGGCTAAGTGGCTCCTTTGTAGAAAAGATATTCAGGTCTTGAATCAGAGTTTGCCGGTGATAGTTTAATCCAGATGTTAAAAACATTACTTTCCAGAATTGTCAGGCAGATCAGAGGTGATCATTTACCTAAGAACTGTGAAACCACACATGTGATTCTTACCATGTCCTAGTTCTGGGCAGTATGTTGCAAATGAACATCTCTGGCTCATAAGAGAGACTGAGAGTAGCTGGATCTGTACAAATGCATCTCAGCGTCTTAGGCTTTACTTTTTAGTCCTTGTTTAAGGTCAACCTCTTGCAAACCATCTGCATAGACAGAGTTCATGTGTGCTTAAGAAGGGCAGGCTCACTGGCCCCATCTCTGAATGAACTTTAGAGTCAGAGTATTTGATCACATACTCTGGTTACACCTCTTGTTAGCACAGTGGACACTGAGGCAAATTATAATCTCTGACCTTCTGTGCTTTGGTAATTAACTAATAATTTAGAGGATTGTTTTGAGAATTAAATTAGTTGATATATCCAAACCTCTTGGCACACAGTAAATGCTCAATGAGTGTACATGGACTGCCACCCTTATTTAAAGAGGCATCAAGAGAGAGAAAGGAGGTCTTGACCTATTTTTACCTGGAGGAGAGGAATCATAAGTCCTTTCTGTAGTGATAAAAATAGAGTATCCCATTTGTGAAATATATAATGGCAACAAAAGAGGTCTGGAATTCTCAGTGAAAGGTATAAATCACTGACTGTTGGTTGACCTGTTTTTTACTTCTTGGTGGATATGGCAGCCCTTTAAAATTCCAACTGCAAAAGCCAAAACTGCCAGAGCTGAGACTTTTAAGGTGGCTCTTATTTATTCTGAAGGATAAAATGCTTTTATAATACTTTCAGTTCAGTTCAGTTGCTCAGTTGTGTCCAACTCTTTGCAACCCCATGAATCGCAGCACGCGAGGCCTCCCAGTCCACCACCAACTCCCGGAGTTCACTCAGACTCGCATCCATCGAGTCAGTGATGCCATCCAGCCATCTCATCCTCGGTCGTCCCCTTCTCCTCCTGCCCCCAATCCCTCCCGGCATCAAAGTCTTTTCCAATGAGTTAACTCTTTGCATGAGGTGGCCAAAGTATTGGAGTTTCAGCTTTAGCATCGTTCCTTCCAAAGAAATCCCAGGGCTGATCTCCTTCAGAATGGACTGGTTGGATCTCGTTGCAGTCCAAGGGACTCTCAATAGTCTTCTCCAACACCGCAGTTCAAAAGCATCAATTCTTCAGCGCTCAGCTTTCTTCACAGTCCAACTCTCACATCCATACATGACCACTGGGAAAACCATAGCCTTGATTAGATGGACCTTTGTTGGCAAAGTAATGTCTCTGCTTTTGAATATGCTATCTAGGTTGGTCATAACTTTTCTTCCAAGGAGCAAGTGTCTTTTAATTTCATGGCTGCAGTCACCATCTGAAGTGATTTTGGAGCCCCCCAAAAATAAAGTCTGACACTGTTTCCACTGTTTCACCATCTATTTCCCATGAAGTGATGGGACCAGATTCCATGATCTTCATTTTCTGAATGTTGAGCACTTTCAAATTAGAAAGACCATTCAAGGTTCTTTTTCATACCCCCAAATAGACTAAGTCAGGTGTCTCTTTGTCATGGAACCTGAGACTTTCTGAAGTTATGGAACCTAAAACAGTGCTCAAGGTTGTGTGCTGAGCACCTCACCCAGTGCCCACTGCTCAGGAACTGTCCATATGTGCTTGTGGAATCCAAGTAAAGATCCAGGATTTAGACTCAAGAAACCCAGGAGCCAGGGCTGGACCTGCCATTCCTTTCTTCATTTCTACCATGTGCTTGCTTTGGGTTCTGACAATCTTCTTTCTGTGGAAAAAAAAAAAAGAAAAAGAAAAAGGCCTGAGCTTTCCAGGACCAAAGAATTGAGCATTTGTCAAAGAGAACCTCTAGACCAGAATACTGAATGTTCACACCAGCCAACAGCAAGTGTTTTTCATGGCACCCTCTTTCAAAGGTGGGAAACGCCTTCATAGTAAACTTAGTTTTGTCTCATCTGGATTGTGTCCAGTCTAAAAATCTGGACAAATATCGTAAACCAAAGAAAGTTTGCACACTTCTAAGACCAGTAGCAATTAATTACTTTAAATAGAAACCCTGTCACTTACAAGCAACATAAATATTTGTATTTTGAACCTCTAAGTAGCAGTTGGGTTGACCATTCTGGCCTTAAGTGATTAAAAAAAAATCAGTTGGTCATATTTTAACAGGGAAGACATTTATAAAGAAAGGGAGGGTCAGGTCATGGAGTAAGAAAACATAAGCCAAAAGAAAGACAGACCTGAGTTCAAATCCCAGTGACCAGTTGACTCACTTGGGAACCTTGGCCACATTATACAAGTTCTGGCTTCAATTTTCTGTTGGGTAAAAATGAAAATAAGAGCCTGTAACTTTTCAAAGCTGTTGTAGAGATTAAAATACATTAATTCCTAATTAGATTCTAAATTCTTTGGAATCAGAAGCCCAGTGTGGTCCATATGTATTTTTCTTTCTTTTTCTTAATATTGATTCATTTTTGGCTGTATTGGTCTTAGCTGTAGCAGCAGGATCTTTCACTGCGGTGTGGGGGCTTCTCTCTTGTTGAGGCATGCAGGCTCCAGAGCACATGGGCTCAGTAGTTGGGACACACAGTTTTTGTTGCCCCGTGGCATGTGGGATCTTATTTCCAGAATCAAGGATCCATCCTGTGTCCCCTGAGTTGGCAGGTGGATTCTTTACCGCTGGAAGTCTGCTGTCGAGCTCTACTTCTGTACTGGTCTGAATTGGTGCCATTTGCTCACTTTGACTTAAGATGGACTTCTTAACCTTTCTGAGCCTTAATTTTCCATTTGCTAAGGGAGTAAAACAGTAAAATTTATGGAACTCTATACCCTAGCTAAGATGTATAAATTCCTGTTACGGAATCATTAAACAACTAGACTGCACATGGGCTCTTTATCCAATATTATTTTGTGAGTAAATATGTAGGTTTTCTGCAGGTATTAGTTGAATGCTAGACTTGGCTCATTTTAGGGCAACTACAGTTTGGGTGAAGTGGAAAGTTGGACAGTTCTGGAAAAGGTCTACAGGAACGATGGGAAAATCTCTCCCCAATGCTCTGATTTCAGCCACGCAAAACTGCAAAAATTCCTCATTCACTCTCCCACCCCACTCTTCTCCTACCCTCACAAATGCTTTCTAAAAATCACTTTGAGAACAGGAGGCTGTGTTTAATTTTGCACAAACTTGAAGCTGTGGCTGGAGGGAGCAGGGCTCTGGGGTTGGGTCACTTTGGTAACACTTCCCACATGACTTTATCAATGGGTGGGCCACGAAAACTTATCCCATGTTTTTTTACACCCCACCCCCAAACCGCCCAACCAGCCCAAGTGTTAGTTTTTCAAAGCCCAAGAACTTTCAAAGGCTGAACCCAACACAGGGGCTTTTCTTCATGCTTTGATTTTCTGCCCATTAAGTGTTTGTCAGTGGGTTCGTATTTCACCTCCCCTGCAGCCTACACATCCCAAGAGGTCCCTGGAGGTTTAGGAAGTTAATTGATCCTTGATTAAAAGAAGGAGAAATGCTTGGGTCCGAGGTCTTAGAATCACCAGATGGGGTGGGTCTGTGTGTGTGTGTCTGTGTGTGTATTCAGTTACATTTTTGTTTTGCTTTGCAAAAAGCTTATAATGTATCTTTCAGTATAGATAAATTTAATTCCAGGATATTGGCCTCAAAGTTTTAATAATATTAGACACTAACGTGTGTAGTACACGGTAAATGTTCAGGGAACAGGAGCCAGTGCTGTTGCCTTGACTGTTCCAAACAAAGCACTTTCTTTCTTCAAAGACCATGAGATTTGCTGAGCTTCAATTAATTATTAATACTCACAGGTGCTTCTATTTTAAGTGACTCATTTACTTTAGAATGTGCCCAGGAGTCAGAGCATTTGAGCCCATCCACCTCCACAGCTTTTCTGACCCAGTGACTCTGGTAAGTCACTTTAATCCCTTTGAACCTTAGGGTGACTTAATGTGTTAACTTTTATGACTGCTTCTCCTATTGGCCTTTGGGCCACTGGAAGGCTGGGACTCCAACTCAGTAGTTCCATCAGTGCTGAGAACAGAACAGGCAGCAGGTTTGTCTGACTTGCCAGTTTATGTGGGGATCCTCTGCACCTTGGGTATCTCTCCCACCTCTGTGGCCAGATTTCAAATTGTATTTTCATCATAGCAGTGACCCTCATTTTGTTGATAGCTTATTGCAGTCCCTGTACTCTGTGCTCAGTTGCTTAGTTGTATCTGACTCTTTATGACCCCACAGACTGTAGCCCTCCCAGGCCCCTCTGCCCATGGGATTCTCCAGGCAAGAATACTGGCTGGGGTCACCATTTCCTCCTCCAGAGGATTTTTCCTGACCCAGGGAAGGAGCCTGTGTCTCTTGAGTCTCCTGCATTGGTAGACAGATTCTTTACCGCTAGTGCTGCCTAGGAAGCCCTATTGCATCCCTAAGCTACACTGTTTTTATGAGTGTATTTAGGACCCCAGGGAGAAGGAAATGGCAACTCACTCCAGTATTCTTGCCTAGAGAATTCCATGGATAGAGGAGCCTGGTGGGCTGCTGTCCATGGGGTTGCGCAGAGTTGGACATGACTGAAGCAGCTTAGCATGCAAGCCTGCATTAGGACCCCAGAAACCTACTCACAGGAGTGTCAAATTAAACCTCCTCTCTGGACCATCTTTAGTGTCCCCTGTAGAGTGCTCTTTTGTGCGTCATTGTACTTTCTACATCAGTCAGTCCTTACACTATAAAAATACTTTAGTGCACTTGTTTTCGTGACTTTTTTACACCACCATGAACTTCTTGAGGCCAGGTACTTTGATGTACTGTCACCTCAACTTCCAGTGCCTATCACTAGGAATTTTCTTGAAATGAAACGGTCAGGAAATATAGTGATTGGTCATAAAGATAGTGCCAACATTGGAAATGGAGATCCTGCTTTGGATTAGAATGGCCTCATCTCTGTGTCCTGGAGAGGCAAGGCGTTATGTCACTTGAGGACTGGCTGCCCCATTGAGGGAGACATATTTACACTTTTCCCATCAACCGAAGGGAATCTGAGGTTATTCTTTTCCTGGAGCCAAATCAAGACTCGACTGGCATCATCCCCAATCATGCCACAAGTCTGTAGGGGAGACAGAAAAGGCCACTGGGTTTTCTCAATGCTGTCTCCATGCCTTTCAAGAAAATAAAATGAACCATATTCAGATCCAACTTCTTGTCTGCTTGTGGTCATCATCCATATTATTGGAGCCGGAAACTCTCCCCAAGCCTTGGACTAGGAAGGAAGGAAGAGGGTTTGGATGGCTCCCAGGTTGAGTGCAAAAGAGCTGACTAGACAGATTTTCTTTCCTAGCCTTCTCTGTGGGACTTTCCCTTCCTTCTTCCTTACAGAATTTTTGAGTGTCCACAGTGTGCACCAGACTCTGTGCTGATCCTTCCCCATGCTCTTGCCTGGGTTTTTCCAACTAAAACAACTCCCTTTACTGATTTCATTCCATGATCTTTATCTTCCCCTACTAGACTCTAAGCTTCCTGAGGGCAGGACTTATGTCATCTCTGTATTCCTTGTACTTCACAGGCATATTTGAGACTCAATAAATACTTGTTGAATGAGTGAGTGAATACATTAATGTATTATACCATCCCATCCATCTCAAAGCAAGTCTTCATTTTTCCCATTGAGCAGATGAGAAGGGGGTCGTGAGATGGGGAGTAACTCGCTCAAGCAGTGGCGAGCAGAGTTGAAATCATTAACCGAGTTCAGTCTGACTCCACAGCTCTCTTATATGTGTTTTATTGTCCTTAGAAACATATGCTTTACAGGCCTATCATGTGAACACTATTAAAAATAGAAGTTGGAGGCCTAAGAACGGAGCACAAGTGTAAGGAACTGGGGGTCTGTTCCCTTCCTGAGTTTATTAGCAACGCTTTGGCTCCTCGGCACCACAGAGGCTGTGGCCGGGCTCAGATGCGAAGCTAACAGTGTTGATCACGATGTGTGGAACTTTAAAAGCGGACTATTAATATACTGCTGGCTTCGCAGCTCCTTTTCATATCCAACTTGGCCACATTTCAAAGTGTTCAGGCAGTGGAATGAAGATGGCTCAGGCCCACAGGATATCTTCTCTCTCTAGCCTCCAACCCAAGAGGACCAGCTAACTGCACTTGCCGCCACTAAGCCAGAACTTGCATTCACTGTCTCCCCTTCCTCCACCTTTTCTCCGTCCTTGCAGAGACAGAATTTCAAGAGCTGCTGGTGATTGCCTTCCAGGGCCCCTCTGTGTTTACTTTCTGAAGGTCAGGCACAATGCTGTGGTGTGTGGCTGGGCTTTCTTTTCAAAGCACCAGTATGAATTTGATAAAGTAAATTGTTGTTCTAGCAGGAAGCAGTTAGGGGTCACAAAATAAATAGCCGTAGAATTCAAATAAATCCAAAGAATAAAACCAAATAAATCCATGTGTGTATGCACAATGATACATAAATACACTTTTTAGAAAGTGAGCATTTTTATCACTGCTGGCCTGGACTAAAGTCATTGAAAAACTGTGGAGTTCATGGTACATTTCTTTTTTTTTTTTTAAAGGCAGTCTGGGCCTTTGAGTAACATGATGTGGGCTTAATTCTTTTGGAGAAACATGAAAATGGAATCTTATCTTTTAAATGGCTGCTTATCACATTTTTTCCCCCCACTAATGAAATTCCTATATGGATGAAACCAATTTGTAAAGTTAAATTGGGGATTCAGGCACTTTGGAGGTGGACTAAGAGACTCTGAGTGAGCTAAACAGTCATTCTGAGCTTCTGTTTTCTCTACTGGGAGATGAGTGATAGTAGTGCTTATATGATTTTAAAATGACGACTCAGGGTTGTTAGAGGGTTCAATGCAAAAATGGATGCAAAGTGTCTTATACATTGTTGGCGCACATCAGCAGTGGCTATTATCATTGACCAGATATTTCTCATGGTCTTCCTTAGTCTTGACATTCAGTGGCTCACCTTTCACTTTTATTTTACCTTTTCCTCATCTTGGTGAGGTGGCAGTGGGGCTTGGTGTTGAACTTGGAGGTAAGGGAGGAAGTGTCTTTCAAGCTTAAGAGGAGAGCATGAACCAAGACAGAGGTCCCGTGTCGTTTTGTTGGAGGGTGTGTCAAGGAGGTTCGGGTTGTGGGAACTCCAGAGGTTGGACTTAGGGACGTCATCTTGTCCTGTGTGGTAGGGAATCATTGACAGACCTTGAGCACGGCCATGGCATGCTCATGCCCAGGAAGTAAATGGGTGGATATGTGTAGGAGGCACAGAAGGCCAGGAGACCAATTTGGAGGCTGCTGCCTGGTCCAAACAAAAGAAATTGTAGGCCTTCACTTTTTGCTTCAGGCTTATAAGGGCCTTTCCTGGCAGGTGATGAAATCTATTTTCCATGACCTTTAAGAAAATGGCATCTGAACTGGACGCTGATAAACTAGCAGCAGCTGCGAGAGTGCCTCGCGGTGCTCCTGATGCCCTTGGGCTCTGCTCCAGGTCTGCAGGCAGCAGGGCCCAGCTCAGCTCTGTTCAGTCTTGTCAATGACCTGTTGAACAGTGAAAGGAAAGAATTGGAAATGCTGTTTACTGAGTAGCTTCTGTGTGCCAGCACTCTGCTAGGAGTTTTGAATGCTTTGATCCCCTTTAGGCATCAGTACAGCTCATTTGTGAGGGAACTGGGGCTCAGGAAAATGGAGAAAGAAGCAGAAGTCCCATTGCTAGGAAGTGGTGGATCTGGGGGTTCAAATTTAGGTTATCTTACTTCAGGGTTTTCAGAATTCCATG
The DNA here is from genome assembly GCF_001704415.2 of Capra hircus. NCBI lineage: Eukaryota > Metazoa > Chordata > Mammalia > Artiodactyla > Bovidae > Capra > Capra hircus. Next base: position 31,124,171 of record NC_030810.1, on the reverse strand, counting down.
TCTGAGTGCCTTGAGGTGAGCTTTTCAAAGGGGAAGTAGTTGGCTTAAGAGAGGAAGGCACTTGGAGGCATCGTGAGACCTCATTAGATTTGGAACTTTGTTAGTGATAATTACAGATCGTGCTTTGACTTTAGCAGGATGACGTAGAGTAGTGGGAAAGCTCCTGCCCTGGTGCTTGCACTGTCTCCCTCTGTGCTCTTGGTCAAGACAAGAGGATCATGCGACATCTCTTAGTCATGAGTAAAGGCAGGAAGAGGGTGCATGTAGAGAAGGCTTTGTTGTTGTTTGGTCACTTAGTCAGTCTTATCCGACTCTTTTGTGACGCATGGACTGTAGCCCGCAAAGCTTCTCTATCTGTGGGATTTCCCATGCAAGAATCCTGAAGTGGGTTGCCATTTCCTTCTCCAGGGGATCGTTCCAACCCAGGGATGGAACTCTGTCTTTCCTGCACTATAGTCGGATTCTTTACCACTGAGCCACCTGGGAAGCCCCAGAGAAGGCTGTAGGTCACTACAAAGGCAAGGAATTGACATCACTATCGATGCTGTTATCTGGGGTGGTGTTTGCTGTAGGCCCTTCTTCTTCGGCCTCTTTGCACTGATGTTTTCCCTCTGTTTTGTTTTCTCCCCTGTATATGGTGATGATGGTTCCATCTGGACCAGCGGGCCTGCCTTTCATCATCATCGAGACAAGCACCATCAAGCCTTACCACCGGGGGTTTTACTGCAATGACGAGAGCATCAAGTATCCACAGAAAACCGGGGAGACAATCAACGACGCTGTGCTCTGCGCTGTGGGGATTGTTATTGCCATCCTCGCGGTAAGCGCCCAGACTGCGGTGGGCAACCTGTCTGATTCCCTGGCAGCACATCATGGTCTCTCTGATATAGCAGAGGTTTAGAAGATCAAGGGTCAATCACTTGATTAACACTATTTCATGCAGTTATTACTGTTATTAAAAGTATTGGGTTGGGCAAAAAGTTCATTTGGGATATTGAAAACCCAAAAGAGCTTTTTGTCCAACTCAATATTTTAAAATAGAAAAATACACATACACTGTAAGTATTATAAAAGTATGCTAAGCAACCTTCTAAAATACTTTGCATACATTATTTCTGCAATAGTCAAAGTGTAGATATTGTCCTTATCTTTCTTCTGCAAATTAAGAAACGGAGGTCTGCAGTGTAAAAATAATTTGCCTAAGGTCACTTGGTTCATGAGTGATAGAGCTGGGGTTTAAACCTAGTTGTCTTCCTTATCCCAGGCTTCCCAGGTGGTGCTAGTGGTAAAGAACCCGGCTGCCAGTGCAGGAGCTGTAAGAGATGAAGGTTTGATCCTTGAGTTGGGAAGATCCGCTGGAGGAGGTCACAACAACCCACTCCAGTATTCTTGCCTGGAGAATCTCATGGACCAAGAAGCCTGGCAAGGCTACAGTCCGTGAGCTCACGAAGAGTTGGGCACGACTGAGTGAGCACGCATGCACGTCCCTTACCGCAGAGTCTGAGCTCTGAGCCACCGTGCTGTAAATCTGAGCCCCGGAGGACAGGAGAAATGCCTTACTGAATATCTTGGGCATTTTCTGTATTTTTCCCACACTATTGTGCTGCCGCGCTGACAGTGATGATGCCGCTGGCGTGATCTGGCGTATTGTTTAATTCTCTCACCTGGTAAATGAGACTCGCAGTCCAGAGACCTGGGTTCTAGTCCTGGCCCTCCACTGCCAAGCGGTACATCTTTAAAGCCAAGGGTGACCATCTTGCTTCAAAGCTTTGCAGTGAGGAATAAAAGAGATCATAAATATTGAAGTACTTGATAAACTCTTAATTGCTGACCAGGTTGCTCATACCCAGGGGAAAAGTCTAGACTTATATCCAGATCTTCCCTTAGAGGGTGAAGCCCTCACTGCAGGTGCAAAAATGTGCTACCAGCTTGACAAGGTCCAGAATTATTTTAAGCAATGGTAGCCATGTGGGAATTGGGGTATCGTCTATCTGGGCTGTACTTAGATCACAGCTTTGTTTTAGACGTGTCCATTTAGAGCAGAGGAGGGGAAGAGTGAGGGGATCCAGTCTTATAATTTGTAGTTCATATGTTTTCACAGACATCCATTGCACATATCCGCTATTTTCATTTTTTTCTTTGTCCTTGAACCCCAGCAACGTGGGCAAAGGGCTAGGCATCATGTTCACCAAGATCAAAAATTCTCTCTTCTAGATTCTGAGTCATCTTTGTGTTAATCCAATCATGGAAGCTTATCTTTGGCCTGTATTAGCAAGCCAAGAAGGGAGAAAGTTAATGGACTTCTCCAGGCCAGAATACAGGTGTGGGTAGCCTTTCCCTTCTCTAAGGGATCTTCCCAACCCAGGTCTCTCACCTTGCAGGTGGATTCTTTACCAGCTGAGTCACCAGAGAAGCCCAAGAATGTTGGAGTGGGTAGCATATCTCTTCTCAGGCAGATCTTCCTGACCCAGGAATTGAACCGGGGTCTTCTGCATTGCAGGTGGATTCTTTACCCTCTGAGCCACCAGGGAAGCCCAATATTAAGAACACTGCATGTAAAATAGGGGCTTAGTATTCCCATCATTCAGATGGAAAATCTGAAGCTCAGAGGAGTTCAGTGATATCTCAAAGTCAAAAGCAAGTAAAAACTGGGGTTCAAGCCTAAACCTGGTTTATTCCAAAACCCTCTGTCCGTGTTGCTGACTTGATTATGGACAGGCTGTTGGCTGTCCTATTCAAGTGCTCGGTGGGATAGGCAGTTAGCTACTCTTGCCTTCTCTGCATCAAATATAAACAGCTGATGGTCCACAGAGTGCACTCCATGAAGTTTTTCTTTTGAATTCCCCACTCTGGGGGTGGGTTATAAACTTTGAGACCCCTCTTTGTTTTTTAATAACATCGTAAACCAGGCACACAATCAACAGTTTGACATTGGGGAGGGGGCAGGGAGGCAAGTAGAATTCTTTCCAACCTTTAAAAGAAAAACAGTCCATTTGGCAACTGTAGTAAAGGTGGGCTAAGGATCTTTGTGTTCAGAAACTGAGAAATACAAAATCTCATTTTACTCTTTGCTCCAAAGTTACAGTTGGGGTTGAGTTCTTTAGGAAGAATGGCTTTGCCTGGAAAAAATGTTTGTAATGGAAGGTGAATACTTAACACGGTGTCTGGTGCTCAGGTTTGAACAGGTGTTTTTGACACTTGGAAGCTCAGTTAAATTGAATCCTTTTAGAAGCTGGCTCTAACTCGGGAGCTGTTGAGATAAGAATATCACATTCACAGGGATGGTCTGTGGCCTCTGCTCTCTTTACATGCAGTTATTAGTGGCGTGCCTAGTGGGCTGCTCCTGGGCACGGCACCAGGGAGAGAGACTTGGGGCCCCTAGACTATGTGAATTAGATAAATCCCTGGGCTGCCCTGGTGGCTCACTCAGTAAAGAATCTGCCTGCAATGCCGGAGGCCCCGGTTCCATCCCTGCTTCGGGAAGATCCCCAGAGAAGAAAATGGCTACCCACTCCAGTATTCTTGCTTGAGAAATTCCCATGGACAGAGAAGCCTGATGAACTACACACAGTCCATGTGGTCACAAGAGTCAGACGTGATTTAGCAACTGAACCGCCGCCACCTGGGTTTTCTAGGCCTCATTTTCCTCATCTGTAAAATGAGAGTCCTGTTTGATTTCACACCTGGGGGCACATCCTTGGCTGCAGTGGGCTAGGACACAGGGCACTCATGTCTCTTCTGGATCCTTGCTTCTTCCTTCCTCACTAAGAGAAACCTGCTTTGAAGAGCTTAGTTGTGACTGGCTTCCCTCCTCGTGTCATGTGGAAGTTTTAATTAAAATGCTCCCTGATCTCCCAGATTCCCCTGAAAGAGTCATGCACTGTGCCTTGGTTATGGGACGGGATGTTATGGGATGGGCATCGAGGACGTTTCCCCCAGCCGCACAGTGCCAGCAGAATAGGTCTGGAGGTGCTTCCCTTTGGTTCTGAGAAAGCCATCCTTTGCCAGGTGCTACTGTTGCATCATGGAAACCTGGGGCTGTGTTCAAGCCTTTTGCACCCTCCCAATACACACACACACACACACACACACACACACATACACACACAGTTTTTTGGTGTCTCAGTTTCACATGGGGTTAAAAGTGTGGGCTCTGGTTCACCCCCAAGCTCTTCTGCTATGGAACGTGTAGAAAATTAGTAAGCCTCCTTGCTTTCATCTATGAAATGGAGATACTATGAAGGTTTTCAGAAATAAATGAGCTAATATGTGGAAAGTAATTCAGTGCCTGATACAGGCAGTATATTCAGCAAATGTTCACTGTTTTTATTGTGAGTAAACAGCATCAAAAAGTGATGAAGTAAAAAAAATATTGATGAAGTGACTTAGTCAAGACCTTTTACTTGGCAGAAGTACAGTTAGGAAAGGCCCTCCAGCCTTTGGATTCATCACATCTCCCGCTCTTCCCTTGTAGTTTATTCATGAGAACTCAGGTCTCTCGACTCTCATGCCAATACTCTTTGCAAGAAAACTTTAGCTTCCTGATCCAGCTGCCCCTGCATTTCAGCTGGAGGCGTGTGTGAGTTGTGGGCTCCTAATGAGGTATGCTCACCCGCTTACCTGTCATTAAGGACCAGAGTAATCATGAACAAGAGGAAAAGCAAAGACCTCGGAGGAAAAGTGAATAATTCCCGTTAATGCATATGGTCAATTCTGGAAAATCTATACAACTTGAATTCAACAACAATAACTTTCTCTCCCGTTGTGACTGGCCAGAGAGCCTGGCTAGCTCCATGCCGAATCTGCTTCTGATCAGAGGGCGTGAATGACAGTCAGGGAGGGTGAAGGGGGACCCAGAGCTGGAAATCTAATCAGCCTGCTACTTGCTGCCCTGGCCTCCTCCTGCCAAATGTCAGGTTTGTTTAAAACAACAAGAGAAGCCTTGACTGATCTGGGTGCCCCTGCTCCAGTCTGAATAGTCCCCACAACAAAGGAATGGCACACCAGTGGGGTTTCAAGATGCAAATTTCAGAAGTTATAGAGAAAGCAGACACCTTTCTATGGCAGGAGACGTGGAAAAATCGGGTCATTTTGACCTCTTTTTCAGATGTATCTTAGATTTTGAAATTATAGCATAATAGGAATTCCTTCCAAATCCACAAGGCAATGGTTCCTATCCCTGCCTCCTAAGGGTTTAATGACTCTAGCAGCAGTGAGATTAGGAGCAAAAACAGTAAATATCATCTTTTATCTAGCCTTCTCTCCAATTGCCTTGCACCATGCTGTGCAAAGAATTATGCACAAAGATTTTAATATGGAAAAAATGCTTAGTATTCCTTTTAAATAAACAGGGGCTCAAGTGCTTGCTTTGGTCAGTCCCTGAAAGGGGTTTAATAAAGATTCTTAATATCTAGGAGTTGAAGTATGATGAGTCATGAGTGAATCCACTTCTCCCTCTGGCCATAAAAATGCTCCTTTTCCTCACATCCCATCCATTTTGAACCTCTGTTATGACATTCCTAACTAGAGAAAAAGCTCAGATTTTGGCTTTGATTGAGGTTCGTGGCCTAAAACTTCTGAGCTTCTTCATTCTGTGATTTATCCTTCAACTTCTGTCAAGGCATTGACCCCTTTGGAAAAGAACTATACCTACGTTTACTGTAAATTGGTGAAATAGTTCACCAACTCCATAGGCTAGTTCTGGGAGTCCAATCAACTGACATTACACGTGTCGTGAGTGAGGATTGGCCTTTTCGTCTCTATAGTGTTGTACAGTTTACAAAGTGCCCTTCATGTGCGCATTCTCTTATCTGCACCTGGTAGTGAGTCTGTGATTCTCAGGGGTGGATTGGTGTGGCTAAGGGAACTGGAGATCAAGAAATGAAGTGACTTTGCCGTAATTAACGAGTGGCAGGGCCAGACCAGGAGTCCTCTGATTCTAAGGCAAGGCTTTTTAAAATGAGACTATTGCTGCCTTCTAAAGCCTGCTTCCCTTCCACAATTACTTATTAAGCCCACAGGGCATGGCAGGTGCTGGTGATCCAGGACTGAACCCTCGCCTAACAAGCTGTGTGTTATCTCTTGTCATTAAACTGCCTGGAAGCTGCCCCATCTCCAGCAGACAGACAGCACCTTCAATATATATCACCTTGTAATGTGATTTGTGTCCACTTTTCATCTCCCCAGCTAGATAATGGGTTCTTGCAAGGCAGAGATCAGATCTTTCCCTCTTGCACATGGTAGGTACTAACTAAACACTAACTAAACACCAAGCCAATGTCACCTTCTCCAGGAAGCATTCCTTGACTGCCTCCTCCCCCACCTTCCAAAGGTCCCAGAGGTCCCTGGGCCCACCTCTGTCTTTGCAGTTATTGTATCGAACTATCATGTCTGTTTACCTGACTATTTCCTGGTAATTGTGCTAGAGTAGGCATCCTCTGATTTTGATTTTATTGCTCGCGTAAGGCAGAAACTTGGGTACTCAATATATGTGACTGTAAAAATCATAGAGGAGACCGTACATTTCGAGCAGAAACTGACAAGCGTTAGGTCAAAAGATGTTAGAGGACCTAGGCGAGCAGGGATACGTGTCCTGTTTGTCTCCCTAAAATCTGGATGATGGCCTCTGATGCACACGGGAGCCTGCTCTGTACCACATGCACATTTCTGGCTGGAGAGACAAGAAGAAGAACTTATACCTCCAAAACTTGTTTATTCAGGATCAGGCTTCGGTTTGCCCACATCTGGACTTCATTACTTCCTCCCCACCCCCCATCTCCCTTTATCTGAGAGAGCACTGCCAAGAAAACAAGGTTCCCCAAGACTGCCTCCTCATTAAAGGTTAGTCGAGTCTTCAACTTTGAAAAAAAATGTGAAGTCAGGCTGGCCCAGCGGTGCCTTGGTGGGAGACCCAGTTCCCCCAGTTTACAATCCACTATATCTGTGCAATTACCAAGACCACCAACAGAGAATGATCACGTTACCCCTTCAACTGTGTCATCCCTGGTCAGAGGGCTACAGAGTTCTTCAGACCTTACTGCCTGAGGAGGGGGCGGGGGGAGGGGCCCTATTTGCAATGTAACAAACACAGGCACTGAGATTAGGATTTAGGTCCGCCCCCCCCCCCGCCCCCCCGCCCCGCCAGCAACCGCACACACGCTGTAGCAGTTCTTCCTTAGTTACTGTCATTCTTAGGGGTTCAGGACTCCTTTGGAAAATCTGTCTAATATGAGGGTGATGATATTCTCCACTTTAAGTGACAATTCTTAGGAGGCTGGGCAATCTATTCATGTGAGTCAGTGTTAGGGGATGGGATAGAGGATTAGATACCATTGACCCACTATCTAGTGGGCTGGAAACTAATATGCCTTATCTTAAATCCTCTTCAGCATCTGCAGGGGATAGGTATTATTGACCCCATTTTACTAAGGAGGGAGGGTCCTAAGGTTTACAAGGGGAGTGTGGCCAGTGTGAAGTTATTCTGCTTGGTGAACAGGGAGCAGGAATTGATACCCAGGTCTGTCTGTCTTCAAAACCCAGCACACGAGCTGACATTGAAGATCCACTGTGTGCTTGGGGCTATGCAGAGTGCTCTACAATTAGTGAGCTAGAAAATCTGTAGTTCCTGGTTGTAAAGAGCTCTTTGTATGCAGGAGGACAAAACATCTAGGCCCCTGGGCAGATGATTGCCCAAGACTGACAGTGTAGGATAGTGGGTTTTCCTTTTTTTAAAAATAATTTTTTTGTTTGTTTTAAAATATATTTTAATTTAGTTCTTACTCTCTTTTTATTTTAATTATTATTTGTTTTTTGGCCTTGCTGTGCAGCATGTGGGATTTTAGTTCCCCGACTAGGGATTGAACCTGCAGTCCCTGCAATGGAAATACAAAGTCTTAACCACTGGACCACCGGGGAAGTCCCTGGGATAATGTTGTGTAGGAAGTGGTTTGTCAGAAAGTGAAAGCCTCTCTGAGTGAGACCTTCCTTAGAACATCTAGGCTTCCCCTTAGCCTAGAAGCTGAGATACAAGACACAGATACTGTCCTTGGAGCTTATGGAACAGGCCAAGTGCATGATTGATTGTACCATTAGACCCTCAAGGAGACTAAAGAACTGGTCGGGGAGCTAGAAGATAGTCAGGGCAGTGAAGGATAGTAAGACCCAGAGAGGTGAGAGCTTCAAGGACAAAACAAGAGAGATGCTGTAAACTAGCAGTCCTCAACCTTTCTGGCACCAGGGACTGGTTCTGTGGAAGACAATTTTTCCACCCGCCAGGGTGAGGCGTTGGGGTTGGGGGGCAGTGGTGCGCAGATAGTTTTGGGATGACTCAAGCACAATACATTTATTGTGCACTTTATTCCTATTATTACATCAGCTCTACCTCAGATCATCAGGCATTAGATCCTAGAGGTTGGGGACCTCTGCTGTAGATGGTCTAAGGCAGAAATAAAGTACTGTGGGAGTTGATCGGAAGATCACTCAAAGTCGTTTTCATTGGTGAAGGCTTCACCATCATCATCATCACTATTCATGGAGCACTCCACTTAATTATCACAACAACCCTTGGGCTCTTGCTGCTGCCACCATATTATCTCCTTTTGTACACATAAGGAGACTGAGAGTCATAGAGCTCAGTTGCCCAAGACTCTTGAGTAAAGGCGCCCTCTAACCTGGTGCGCTAGCTGGCATCGAGCTCTACTTTGAAGCAGAGGTGAGACTTTTGTTAGAGATCCTGGCGTTCCAGACAGAGGGGATGGCTTCACCAAGACTGAAACAATAGGGCCTTTTCAGGAAGTGTCAAGCAGACAGACCTGCTCAGCTAGAGAAACAGAGTATAAGGGAGAAGACAGAGATAAGGTAGGAAGAGATGACTGCAAGATTGTGAAACTCCTTGAGTGCTGAGGAGTTTTTACTCTCATTAATAGGCTACAGATTGATGAAAGTATTTTCAGCTCATGTGGCCAACTTTTCAACCAACGTCAAGGATGAGGTCTGAACTGCCGTGGTGGTAATGCAAAGAGAAGAGAGAGAATCGGATGGATATGACACCCCACCTTGCAGACATGGGATAATCAGAATTGGATTACAATGGGGGTAAAGGAGAGGGTACAGTCTAAGATTTCCTGTCTTTGCAGTTCTGTGTTTGGTGGCATCTTGAGTAGGAATGGAGGGAGGAGAAGTGAGGTTTGGGGCAGAAGTTGGAATAAGTGTGACTTGGTCAGGTGGACATGCTGATAATACTGGTTTGATAACTAGTTGGAAGCTTTGGCAGAAGATTGGAATAAGACTGATGGGGTAAAGAGTGAGCTGAAACTAGAGAGTGAAAGAAATGCCCTTTTGAAGGTCATTTTCACAGGTGAAGTCACAGAGAAAAGGCAAGGATACAACCCTAGGAAGACTGACATTTATCTAACAGCACCCAGAAGTAGAGCCACTGGAAAGAGAAAGGTGTTTGAGAAACAGGAAGAAAGCACAGTGGTGATATTAAGGATGGTAGGAAATTCAAGGTCAAAGGAGCGAGAAATGGGTAGCAGGCTATGCTATAGAGAGAACTCTTGCATGGAGAGGCAGAGCTGATCATCTAGGAGACTCATGCCTTTCAGTCCCTGACTTTGGAAAATAGACTGCTTCATCTTTCAAGATACCTCCTTTGTAAAGCTAGAGGGCTTAGGGCGGCCACTGTTGATTTCAACCATAAATAGCTTCTGTGCCCTCTCTCTGGCTTCTTTGCTGTCCATGTTCTAGACCTACCCATAAAGCCTAGAAACTCCACTGGTGGCCTTGGACAGATTTGGGTCCCCATTGCCTTTCCTGATCTGTGAGGCACTGATCTCCTACTAAGAGGTTACAGACAACTGAGTGGGAGAAGAATGGGAGACTGAATTTCTCATCAGTTATTTCCAGTCGCTGAAGATACTGCATTTCATTGCAGTAGATGGAGCAAAGCTCAAAGAAGATAGAGCAACACTTCTGTTTCCATCCTTAGAAGCAGGACTTGGATATGTTACATTTCCCTTTCCCTTATGAGAAATCAAGTGAGAAAAATGATTCTTCCTTCATTAATCTCCATCATTCAGTGCCTGTTGAATGAAGGAATCTCTTCTGGATTGGAAAAGGTTCATTAATCCACAGAGCTGAGATGTGAAGGGGGAGCTTGGTGCTCTGTGGCTGATGGGGATCTGAACGTGCAGGTGCCTGACAGGGTGACATGATCTTCGTAGGTGTTCAGGGAATGCCTGTCTCACTGGAGACTTCCAACCTGCCACCTGCTAGGGCTTCTAAGAGAAAAACCAGCTAGATGCCACCGGGCAGAGCATGGGAGGCCCAGGCTGCAGCAAGCGCCCTGCCACTGTCCACTACCTTATCCCCAAGGGTGATGCAGTGGCCTCTCTGGCCTTCATCACACTCATTTATAAAGTGTGGAGAATAAGTTAGCAAATCTTAGGGTGTTGTGAGAAGCAGGTAATGCAGTGGACAGGGAAAAGTTTTGTGTTGTTACAGACTATGCAGATGTTATCACTGAAGCCGATCAGAATATTAGGGAAGTTTGTCCTTCGAATTTGGCAGCAGACAATGAGTTCTCAGACTCTGTAAGAGGAATTGTTAGGATTCTGTGCAAAAGTCTTGCTTTTTTTGGGATAATCTGTATGGTGGACTGTTACAAATGACACGAACGATGCAGTAGGGTAGCCCTTGCTGCCTGGAATTTAGACTCTCTCCCTGCTTTGTTCCCCTGAAAAAGACATCCTAGATGAAATGGTCAAAAACCAGCATCTCCATACTCATATTTTTCTGGTTCTACCCTGGAGAGGTAGTGCTCCCAAATTCTTTGGTGTGATATGTTCTTTTCCAGGGATCTCTTAGAACTATTTTGGAAAAGATGTTTTATACAAGTACAGACATTTCCTGGAGCTATTGCACGTTCAGTTTCAGATCATTACAATAAAGCGAATATTACAATAAAGTGAGTCATGGGTGTTTGGTTTCCCAGGGCATGTAAAAGTTAGGTTTACACTAAACTGTAATCTGTTACGTGTGCAATTGCGTTATGTCTAAGAAACAATGTTTACGCCTGAATTAGAAAATACTTTATTGCTAAAAAATGACCACCGATCATTGATTGTAACAAATATAATAACAATGAAAAATTAGAAATATTGAAAGTATTACAAATTTCAAAACATATACACATAGACGTGAAGTGAGCAAATGCTGTTGGGGAAGAAAAAAAGCCGATAGACTTGCTTGATACAGGGTGGTCACAAACCTTCAATTTGTGAAAAAACAGCAACCACAACAGTGTCTGCAAAGTGCAATAAAATGGTATGCCTGTGTTAATTTTTTGTTTCTTTTTTTCCAAGGGAAGGAAAAAAATTATTGTTTGCAGAGCTCTTCTGCTAGGTGCCACGTAGATGATATATCATCTTCTTGATTCCCCTGGCAATCTTGCCAGGTAGATTTTAGTCCTTTTAAAATTTTTCATTTCTTTTTTTCCCTTTAAAATTTTTGTTTTATATTGGAGTATAGTTGATTAACAGTGTTGCGTTAGTTTCAGAGGTACTGAAAAGTGATTCAGTTATACATATACACATATCAATTCTTTTTCAAACTCTTTTCTCATTTAGGTTATTACAGAATATTGAGCAGAATTCCTGTTGCTATACAGTAGGTCCTTGTTGGTTGTTTTAAATATAGCAGTGCGTACTGGTCAACATATTACTCTTATTTCATAGACAAGGAGACCTAAGCCCAGAGAGGTGAAGTCACTTCTCTAGGTTTATGGTAAGAGATGGGATATACAGATCAAGACTTTTCTGGCTCCAAAAGTCAGTGCTTCTTTCACCACTGTGAAAGAAATCTCTCCTTTCCAAAATGTCTCTCCTAATGTGTTTTCAAATTTCCTCTCCAGAGCAGCTCAATATTTGTGAATATGTGGGCACTTGAGCCCTTGTATACCAGAAAAGACAGGAAGAGGAGCTGTCTTAAGAGTTGGAGCCAACTTCCCTCAAACTCAGCCATTCTCTGGCGAGGACAGATTGATCCCTTTCTGTCCCCTCATAGCTTAATTGCAGTGCTTTCCCACTTTATTAGTTTCCAGATTTTGTGCCAAATGCTTTAAAAGGCAGGTAGGGGAGAATTCTCCTCTGCTCGCCTGGCAGCCTGCCATCACCCCCAGAATCTGTTGCTTGCTGTTTCAGAAAGGGATGGACATTGAAGGCATTTTTCTCAGCCGTGAAATTTACATATCACAACTTTGCTGACTGAAGCAGAAACCAGGGCTCCCGGGGCCAGAGTGTGCGAGTGGGGACAGGGCCTTTGTAGGGGGAGGGGGGAGGGAAGAGCTTATTTTATTACCCGGGAATAAAAACATTGCGAGTAATGAATAAAGTCCGAAAGCAGTAAATCTGGAACTCCAGAGTTAGGTGTGTAACGTGTCGGAGAACAATTTAAGCCTTCGTCTCTTCTGCAGAAGTGAGGTATTTGGGCAGCCCGAATTTCATTAAATGGTCTTTTAAGGGTTAGGATTACAAGAAGCCAAACCTGGCCAGTTCATAACGATGATTTATGGCTGTATTGTCGACTCCCCGACCCTTCTGTACAAGGGGATGGAGAAAATACATAATTTGTTGCTCATTAGCTCCAAGATCTGTCAGGGCTGCCCCAGAAGCCATGTGGTCCTGGAGTCATATGTCTGCTAAATGGCTTCAGCCTGATCCTGTCCTTGAAAATACACAGTTGCTATTCTATAGTGGAAATTGTTTTTAATAATAGAAATAATAAAACAATCTTAATGTAGTCTTCTGTGGGTCTTTGAACTTGAGAGTTAGAATATCTGGGCTCTACTTTTAACTGTCAGCTTTCTAGCCTCAAATCCTTCAGATCAGTCACTATTTCTCAGTGCCTTAGTATTCCCACCAGTAAACTGGGCATATTGTCCTCACAGGTTGCAGATTAAATGAAACTGTAAGTTGCAAAAGAAATTTAAAAGATTGCTGGTATTATTAGAGTTATTATTGGGAATTTGAGGGGCCACCAGATGTTCTCTTTATATCGTTATCTTCCCATGAGAGGAGGAAGCATTTTACTTAGCAGCTTGCTATTTGCAAAACTGTGGCACTGAAAACTGAAGTTTCAGAATGAAGGATGTGAGAGCTAAAGATTGTCCTTGCGGTGTAAGCAAACCCTTTCTCCCTGAGATGACTGAAGCAGAGAGGTGACGCCCCTGGGATTAATCAACCATAAAATGATGTAAGAGATGCTGATCTGCAGTGGAAACCCACGTGTTCTTTTTCTGCATCAAACTGGAAATCATGCCCGAGACATGCCCATTTAGAAACAGTTTCTTAATCTGTTTCAGTGGATGGTTCAAGGAACTCGGGAGCCATCCGAGGGCAGGAATTATGCATGGGGTCTTGATTCTGTTCTTGGCTTGTGTCATCTCACAAGTACATTTCCTTTCCTGCTGCTTATTATCTTTGCTTTGATGAGAGGCTACTGGTGAAGGTAGCACAGGAGAGCTGGGAATAAATGTCACTGCAGTTATGAAGGAATTAATCACGGAGTCTAGTGCCTTCATTTTGCAAATGGAGAAGCTGACTTGTCCCAGATCACTCAGTGAGTAGGGACTTGAACTCTGGCCCCTTGACTCCTAGCTTAGTGCTTCTCCCCCATGTCTAAAGTCAAGTGAGCATGATTTATAAAAACAAGAAGAAGAAGGAAGAGCGAACATGATGGTGGTTATAAACATCTGGAACATGTTAGCCCATAAGGTTACACAGGGTAAAAGTATAAACAGGTTCAAAAGGGGAATTAGACCATGAATGGTAGGAAAGAATGCTGGGTGGAGAATTAGAACACCTGGGTCTAATCTTTAGATGTGAGTTAATTTGAACTTCAGTTTCTTCCATATATAATGGACCCTTTCATTTATGACTGGCTAGGCTTCTCAGATTTTAATCTCTGCAGCATGTTGTCAAAGGACTCTTGGTAATGTTTAGAGGACATTTCCAATTTTGCAATAAAAACAACCGTGTGGACCACCATCTTGCCCCCTTTCATTCATTGATTCATTCGGCTGATGGTCCTGCTGCTCTCCCGGAGAACGGCTAAGCCAGGATGCCAGACGAGGCTGGCCTTTGACCATCTCTCTAATGGAATCATATGATCTCGGAAATTCAGTATGATCCAGGAAGCCAAAGGGTAGCACTGAGAAATCACCAGCATTTATAAACACAGAATCACTGTATAAATGTTAGCAGCACTAGGAGGTGTTCTCACGACTGCACCTGCTTGCCCCTGGGCCCAGCTGGCATTTCACGCCATCCTCCCCTCCAGACTTGGGAGCCCTGGACTGGGATCAGACACCCAGCCTGGATGCCTTCCCCAGCTAGAAAAGGATGAGGGAAGCCCATGAGAAGAGTGCCCGGATGTGTCAGTCTATTGCTTCCCTTGTGGTTGTGAACACGCTGTCTGTTCCCTGAAAGGGCAAGTGTGGCTCATCAGCCTTCCCTGTGAGGAAGTGTGAAAGGGACTTTGTGGTGAGTGATGAGTTGAACATCACTGTCCCGGCACTGTGGTTGTGACCAGGAAGTGGCCAGAGCTGTGCTGTGGAGTTAAGTCAAGGACAGCAGGCTGAGCGGTGGTGTATCACCAGCGCAGAACTTATCCTCAGCTGTGTAGGCATTTAAGGTGTTTACCTTACAGAGTCAGCTGACCCCCTTCCCTGCCCTAAGCCCCCACCATTCTTAATGTAAAAGCAGGCAGTTTTGGTTAGAGAGCTTTTCCTCTCAGTCTCAATCTATCTCCTGGTAGTTGTGGGGGTGTCATAAAGTATATAAAAAATAAATGCTGACATGCTGTTCATAATCGATGGTTGCTGGCTCTTTTTTTTCTTCTTTTTAAAGAAGTGATGAATCTCCCTCCCCTTAACATTAAAGAGTAGACGCAGTGGGATGGAGGAAGGATATGAAAACCCAGACTTGCTCACTGTCTTTCAGGATGGAGGAGACAATGGAGGCACCCTTGGGAATTCACAAACTCTGAAGGGCCTTGTATAAAAGTTTCTTGGTTTGAAGGCCAGTACTCTTTTCATTATGCCCTACTTCTTAAGAGTAAAATGAAAGAATCCCTTTCTGTGACCCAGGGCATTTCCACCACTTGCCACATTTCTGACTACCTCTGTAGAAGTTCAAGTTATTTTAGAAGGACACCAGGTAGGTGACAGAGCCTGGATTCAAACCCCAAAGCGAGTCAGGGAGCGTTCACCCTTTCTCAAAGAAACCTCTGCCAGGGCTCAGTATGGCACAGGCGAAGGCCCTGTGTAGGGTTTGATCGTGGTTGGTGATTCGTGACCCCCAATCCTAGAATCTGGAGATTAGCTCAGACCCTCTGACATCTTGCCATGCTGTGCTAAGTCACTTCAGTTGTGTGTGACTCTGTGCAACCCTATGGACTATAGCCCTGGCTCCTCTGTCCATGGGATTCTCCAGGCAAGGATACTGGAGTGGGCTGCCATTTCCTTCTCCAGGGGATCTTCCCGACTCAGGGATCGAACCCACGCCTCTTATGTCTCCTGCATTGGCAGGCAGGTTCTTTACCACTAGCACCACCTTGGCCACCCTTAATCATGATTTTGGTTCCTCAATAGCTAAGTCCTTATTTGTCTCTCTCTTTGGGGGTGGGTGGGTGGGCGTGTGTGTGTGTGTGTGTGTGTGTGTGTATCGGGTACCAACTGTTTGGCCAACCCGATACACACACACACACACACACACGGATATCTATATCTTAATATATATATGAATATATATTTTATATATTTGCATATGACTGTATTTGATTACATATGTTTCTTCCTAAGGAATAAATGACTGTGTTAGTATTTCAGTCTTTTCTCCCATGCACATTGGTGTCTCATATACTTCTTGAATAGAAAATCGGGATTTTTCTAGATTCTAACCTATAGCTATGTACTGAATATCTTCTATGTCACTGAATATCCTTTCAGCCTCACTTTTGTTGATGGGTCCTGATGCCGCCTCACTCCCCTCTTCGTTGTCTTTCAGATCATCACAGGGGAATTCTACCGCATCTATTACCTGAAGGAGAAGTCCCGCTCGACGATTCAGAATCCCTACGTGGCAGCCCTCTACAAGCAGGTGGGCTGCTTCCTCTTTGGCTGCGCCATCAGCCAGTCCTTCACAGACATTGCCAAGGTCTCCATAGGGCGCCTGCGTCCTCACTTCTTGAACGTCTGCAACCCCGATTTCAGTCAAATCAACTGCTCTGTGGGCTATATTCAAAACTACAAATGCAGAGGCGAAGACAGCAAAGTCCAGGAAGCCAGGTGAGAGTCCACCTCCCGTGGCACTAGGTTCATGCCTTTGCTGCAGGCAGTTCAGTGAGTACTTACTGAGTACAAAGCTCAGTGCTGGGGCCCTGATTCAGTTGGATGAATAAGGCAAAGTCCCCATTCTTAAGGAACTCATAGTCAAATAACTGACAGATCGTAAAAGCGATTACAGTGGAGCTTTGGTAAGTCCATTCATTCATTTGTTTTTTCTCTCATTTATTTGTTCATTCATGGGTGCTTGCTACGTCCCGGGCAAGGTGTCCAAAGCACTACCACGGATGCAGCAGTGAGCGAGGGCTACTCTTAGGGTCACAGTCCCGGGAGGGAGCAGGCAGTGGGGATGTGAACATGGCCCTCACACACCCATCTCTTGCTCTTGCAGGAAGTCCTTCTTCTCTGGCCATGCCTCCTTCTCCATGTACACTATGCTGTATTTGGTGGTAAGTACTTTGTCTCTGATTCCAATGAAGTCCAACCCCGACTTAAATCTCATCTGTACCTAGAGCCCTTGTAATGGTTAGGGGCAGACTTCACTGAGGAATCTTTGAAAAAGAGGTTGGCTAGAAGAATTAGTTTCTATTCTGAGCCCTGCCGCTGCATTAGCAGAAGTCATTTCACTTTCCAGACTTTTCCCGTTTTTCAAATAAAAATAATATTTACCATGGCTGCTTGATAAGGATTGAGCACCCATTTTGGAATGATTAAGTGATAAAGACACTTGTATAACATTTTGTGGTATCAAGCACCATTTTCTGAAAATCCATTAACTCAGTTGATCCTTCCAGGAAATTTGTTATAAGTAATATTATCTCTACTGTGGGAAAGGATCACTAAGTAAGGTTCAGACAATTCAAGCAAACTGCCAAAATTCACATAGACACCAGAACTATCGTTCAAATCCATGCCTTCTGATCAAATTCCTCATAATGTTCTCCATGCCATGTCCTCCTCCATTATCTTCTGATGGAAAGGCTTTAAATGTCACCATCTGTCTACAGAGTGATTTTGAGTTTTGCAGAATCCTTCTGCATCCATGAACACAGGTGACCTCATAATAACACAGTGAAGTAAGTAGGAAATCCTCAGCCCCAGAGCTCAGATCTAGAGACCAAGGCCCAGAGAGGATCACAGTGTGTTGGAGGGCCTTCAGCTAGTGGTGGACCCGTCTAAGGCCCCATGTTGGCCTTGCCATGGCCATGCTCCCTGGAAATGCTGGGGCGGTTGGTGCAGGTGGAGCACCCTACTTCCCTCTGGCCGCCACACAGCCAGACAGCTGCTGGTCTGTTTCTGTTTGTCAGTTAAATATGGTCCCCCTGCCTTTCCTCTCCCCTTGAAATGAGGTTCCTATGCCAAGGCACTTCCTGCTTTTGGCTGCTTTGATGGAGTTCAGAGCAAGAAGGCGCTGAGAGGTCAGACATAGCTCAGAGGAGCATAAAGTTGTTTGGAAAAAGAGCATTTTGCTTTTGTATTTAAAAAACATAATTAAGAGTTGGAAAAAACAGCAGAGAGGTTTCTTTGTTTTGTTTTTTTCCCCGAGTCCTTTCCAAGTCTGGAGGTGTCCAGGCTTCGCATTACCTAGGATAGAGAGCTACAAGGTGGGCCCCAACCTCTAAAAGCATTAAATGTAGATTTTTAAAATTCATGGATAGCACTTCCCACCATACTTTATTTTTCTGTTGTTTTTGTTTTCTCTTTGCTCTGAGTCAGGACAGTTTAACAATGATATTTCATTTCCTGCTGCATTTGTACTTTACCCAGGTCTGGAAGCAATTTTACAAAATATAATTTCACTCTTTTGTAAAGTAAAAGTGCTGACAGGTTTCTAGTGCCATCTATGTGCCAGGCACTGTGTCGTGCTCATGCTATGACTTTGAGATCCTCTCAGTAACCCAACGAGATGTGTTTTGATTACACTATTTTCAGTTTCAGACACAGAAACAAACAAATCTGAATTTAAGAGGCAGGAAAGGTATTTGAAGGCTGGTCTTCATGACCCGAGCCTCGTTGTATGTTCTTTTCATGGTGCTGTGTGATTAAAAAAATCAAACAAACCTCTGCAGGATAAACTTACAGATATAAGCTCCAACCCTAATTCCAGTGTCACTTGAAGGCGACCTGCTTTTCTTCACATCTGCTCTAATGGGTGAGATGCCGCCTTACCCCCACTGCCCATCACCTCCTGGCAGCTATGATTATAGCAAGAGCTCTCTACAAGGGTGTTGGGTAAGGCCTGGATTGTGACTGAGTGTTTATTTACATCTTCGAGGGAGGAAAAAAACTACAGTGGCTTTATATTCCAAGAAGGAAGGAAAGAAAGAGAGGAAGAAAGAAAAGAACCTCCTTAATCCTTCATCTCTGCAGCATATTTTCACACACTGTTTGGAGCGCCTGCACACACACATTCGCAATTCACAGGCACCCACACATACAATGTGCAAACTCAGGGCTCTCTTTTTAGCTCTAAGTTTATCTTGTCTTAAAATAACTCTGAAAGTAAGAGCTGAGAAGTAGGGAGGACAGTGTCCTTCACCATGGCTCCTTTTTATGTGATGTTGCACAGAAATCTCAACCCTTTGAAAGTCCAATTTGCAAAGCTTTCAAAGGAAGTTTGAAGAACTCTGTTGCCGCCTGTCTGGGGAAGTCGAAGATACTTCAGTCCCTCAGAGAAGCTCCTCCCGCAGCTTTTATGTTGAGCTGCAGGAAGTGCCTGAGTTGGGCACATGAGATTCTGGCAGCCCCCAGAACCCTGTGGGATTTTGTTAAGGCAACCTGGGCCCCAGCTTCCTTGGAGCCTTGGGAATACTCCCATTTGGACTGGCCGAGTATGGCATTGCCAGTGTTTGCCTTTAGAGTCAGACAGACCTGGGAGATTCTGGCCATGCAATTACTAGCCACGGAACTGTGAGTTGGCTTCTTAGGTTTTGAACCTCAGTGTCCTCTTCTGTCAAGTGGAGACAGTTGTGTCTGTTTTTGGAAGTTGGGGCCACTTTTCTTCTCCAGGCTCTGCTTTCACCAGCTGTCAAATGTCAGAGTGGAATTAGATGGTGTCTACCGTCTAATTGATTTCTCAGTCCCTCGTGGTTGTTTTTAAAAGAAGTTTGGATTAGGTGTTGAAAGGGAAGATGGGAAGCAGGCAGAGATAATTTTGTCCTGATTTCCATGGAGTTCAGAGAGCAGCGGACCAGAACACCAGCCATCCCTTTGCCAGGCTGCCATCTAGAGCCTCCCATGGCTTTGGAGGGCGCTCCGTATTAGGTTTTGATTTGTAAAATGGATAGCTTGGAAAAACCATAGCTCGAAACACCAAATTATCTCTGGGTACAGAAGCTTAAGGATGAGGTTAAGGCTTGTCGGAGATTAATGCAGATACAAATCAGAGAAATCCCACAGCATATATAAACCTAAACGGCGCTCCCTACCCTTGAGCCCTGGTCTAAACTCCAGAGGACCACATCTGGATTGGCCCTGGACCTCCATGTTCAGGGACTGAGGATGACCTGGCTATCTGGATAAAATGCCAACACGGTTGAGGGACGGAGGGGGGCACCAATTTACATAGCATATCTGGAGTTCCCTCTGTTGTACCAGGCACGCTGCTGCCTTCTGGGGCTACTAGATTAATCAGCCCTGGGCCCTGCCCTCAAGGAACTCACCTATGCTTTCAACATTCATCATTCAGCACCAGTTTAATGAGGAATTGCTTCCCAGGTGGAGCTAGTGGTAAAGAACCAGCCTGCCAATATAGGAGACATAAGAGATGCAGGTTTGATCCCTGGGTCGGAAAAGTTCCCTAGAGGAGGAAATGGCTACCTATTCCAGTATTCTTGCCTGGAGAATCCACTGGACAGAGAAGCATGGGGGGGGCCACAGTTCATGGGGTCACAAAGAATCGGACATGACTGAAGCAATGTAGCATACACACTTGCAAGCCCCATGCTAGAGGTGGGAACGTAGTGATGGGCAGGGCATGGCCGTGGTCCTCAGGGAGTTCAGTCTAGAGGAGCAGATGGACAATGAGGATAGGCTGGCCCACGGTGCAGGAGGGACAGGGGTCTATAGGTTATTATGCTAAATTGCAGAGGGGGGTAGAAGCCAAAGAGGGTGTCCTGTAGGGTAGTCTCTTGATGGTAGGAGGTTAGAAGGACATGAGGACAGTGGTATGGGGTCTGCACATGTTCAGTTGAGCATGGCTTTGATGGCTGATAGGAAGCAGACCATGGAGGGTACACTGAGAGCTGAGAAGACCCCGTGAGCATCAGCCCTGGCTCCTCCTCCTGTTGCTCAGATCAGGCAGCAGCAAGTTCAAGTGAGGCCTTTCCTGGACTGCTGAGTTCCTCTCCCAGGAATCTGCACCTTGCCCCTCCACTTCCTCGGGACACTGTCAGAGAAGCCTTTCCTGGCTGCCCCATCTTATGCTCCCTAGCTTCCTTTGCAGCCTTATTTTCCCCCCAGTTTCTCACCATCTGAAACAGCCTTTGTGTATCTCCACTAGATATATTACAAGCTTCGCGTAGTAGAGGTTTTTGTCTCTTGATTTATTGCAGTCTCTCACTTCCCCAAACACTGTCTGACAATTAAGAATGCAACGAATGCTTGATGAATGAATGAACGAATGAACCCAAGTAGTGTCTGACAGTTAAGTATGCAGTGAATGTTAGATGAATGGATGGATGGATGAATCCTGTATCTTCTGACACTTCCAGGCCACGCTGCTTTCCATTCCAATCAAAATTTTGTTCACCTCCTCATCACTGACTTATAGACCATGAAGGGCCCATGTGATGTAGGGAAGGACTTTGCTGCCTCTGAAGTATTTACCTGTGGGCTCTTCACCGTGGTGCCCATGAGAATTGGTGTCAGAGGGTTTGTCGGGTACCAAGGAAACAGGGAAGTGGCTATGCTCTGACAGCCATGTTCTCCATCCTGTGGCTGTTAGTCATTGAGGTTTTGTTCAACATGTTTAGAATCCCAGAGCAGTGGGGTCTGGTATGTCCACGAGACATGCCCACAGATCCTGGGAGTGTCTGGTGAAACGCCTGCCAGGAATAAGATTGTTGTTTCCACGGGGGAATAAAGAAACCACTGGACCAGATGTTTTTCCTCTTCTTCCTCTCTGCTTCATCCATCCATCCCGCATTTTCTGAGTACATGTTCTGTGCCAACACCTGGGGACATGAAGAGAGCTCACATTTTGTGAGGAAAGCTTGAAAAGTAAATAGTTGCAAAGCAGCTGGCTGAGTTCTCTGATTGGGGTGGACTGAGGGTTTGGAGGTCAGAGGAGAGGGCTCTGAGGCATGTTGAGCCAGTTTACAGGCTCTGCTGAACTTAAGATCAGGTCAGAGACTCCTCTACTCTAACTCTTATGAGAGCTATAAATCTGTTTTCAGACATGCACACTTAAAAGGTCTAACAGGTGAATTAGAGGAGCCTGAAGTTCTAAATGTCCCATTCAGGTTGTCTTCTAGTCCACGACACCTGTGTAGTCCCCTCAGATTGCTTCTCCAGAGACAGAAATCCAATACAAAAGACCAGTACCTGGCTTGCAGAGCACTCATTCCCTAAGGAAAGCCAGGTGGTTCTGTGGTTACAGCATGGACCTGAAAGAGGCCGATCTCACTCAGCGTCAACCATGATCCGTTGTTACCTTGAGCAGGTGGCATGGCCTCTTTTGGCCTTTGTCTCTTCAGCTGTGAAATGGGCACAATGGCGTCTGCCTACCAGGATGGTTGGAACAGTTGTAGGGGATGTAATTTAAGGCCCCTTGCTCAGTGTCTCGATGCTGAGCAAACTGATAGTTTCTTTTTCTTCCCCTGATAGTGACAGAAAGCAAGACCTCTTTCCTTCTCAAAGAGGAGAAGAAACTAAAAACTCCTCTTTGTCCTGAATGTAGTTGAATAACTTCCCAGTTCTGTACCGGGTAGACTCACCAGCTCTGTGAACCAGAGTCAAGTATGAGCTATGGAGGAGATGGGAGAAGGGAGAAAGTTTCTCCCTGTGGATGTCAGCAATCTAGACAGACTTCCAGGAAGAGAGTGGGCAGGGACAGAGGAAGGACAAAAGCCTCCTTCTCACTCTTAGCAGAGAGCTCCCAAGAGCAATGGAAATGAAGCCAGAGTCCAGTACAGACCTGTTTCACCCGTATGCAAATCATGTAATGAAACACAAATGACTTAGCAAGAACCAGTGAGACTCACCCAGGTCTGACTTGCTGGTTCAGCCCCAAGCCAGCCTGAACTCAGCCAGACTTTTCTAAGGAGGTTTTGTTGGAATTCCACAGGACCACAGTTTGGAAGCTCAGACCAGAAAGAAGAGAGCTCCATTTCTGGAGTGAGTTCTGTGTGCTGGGGACTTTCTTGTACATTGGGGTTGGGGGCAGATGTGTACTTTTCTACTGTAGTTTCCATATCTACGATCAGCAGTTTTGTTTTAGAAATTGGAAGAACAATCTTAGCCCCAGAAAAAGACGGAAAGATTATATTCTTTTTGTGTGTGTGTGAAGGAATTTGTTTTATTCATGTCTGTGTCTCACAGAGTTTTGGACAGAATTGATACTTAACAACATTTTTTTAAATGAAAAAAAAAAATCTCCTTATGTTACATATGGGAAAGCAGAAATTCAGAGAAGCGAGTGCTTTGTCCAGGTCAGACAGCTGGTATGTAGGAAAAAAAAAGATTCAAATCCGGTTGTTCTGTTTGCAAGTTAGGCACTTTCTGTGGCATCACACTGATGCCCAGGAAGTGGGTTCTCTGAGCCCAGAGGCCTTCACACCGTTGGGGAAATAAAGACAGAGAACTAAGGACCTTGGGGTTGCTGACCCCCAGGAGAGGTCAGGCTGATTTAGGTTTTCTGGTGTTGTCCAGTTCTGCTCACCTCTTTCTAAATCACCCTTTTCAGGGAGCCTGAGACTTTGCTGAAGCCCCTGCAAGAGTTTTGAGTCTCGGAAAGTCTCCATGCTCTTTGGCCCATAACAGGGCATTACATCCTTGTGGCTGGTATGTTTGACTCCGTCTTCTGGATAAGGGCTACCTGCCCCTATGGAGTATGGAGCCTCCTGACCCAAGTAGCATTCCCAGGTTGGATTTCCAAAGGAGCAGGGCGCTCCAGAATGAACTCACGGATTCTGAGGGGGCCTGAGCCTCTGGCCCTGGCGTGAGTGGCTCGTATGAACTGGGCTCTGAGCTGGCAAAATCCAATCCATTCAGCGCTTAGACTGGGGTTGGGTAGAGGGTGTTATCAGATTCTTTGATCAACCTCAAAGCCTACTGCCCTCAGCTGACTTCTCATTTATGAAGTAGTCACTGGGCTAAAGGTCATTGCACAATCTTCTTCTTTAGTGATTCACTTATTTTGGTGAAATCAACTACAGTCATTTGAGTCAGTCTCATCTATCAAGGCGAATGGGTGGTGTTGATTTCTAAAGAATGCCTTCAGTCCCTGTCTTCTGCCAGACAGGGTCCTGTGATGTCTCATTTGATGCTGGCAACCCTGAGAGGAAGATCCTGTCCTTCCTGTTTCATGGAGAAGGAGACTGAGGCTTAGAGAAGTTAGTAAGGGACTGAAATAGGGGCCTGATTAGATGCTAAGTCATGTCTGACTCTTTTGTGACCCCATGGACTGTAGCCCACCAGGCTTCTTTGTCCTTAGCATTTCATTTTCCACAAGAAAACTGGAGTGAGTTGCCATTTCCTTCTCCAGGAATCAGGGTAATCTCACCCCAGAATTCACTTGATTATTGCTGTGCCCCAGCTGCGGACACCAGGCTTGATCCTGAGATCTTGAGACATTTCTCAATAAAGGTACTAGTTACCAGTGGATGTAGGGGAACAAGCTTCCATCTGCCCACTAATTCCATGTCTGTGTGTGTGTGTGTGTATTCTCAGTCATGTCAGACTCTTTGCAATCTTAGGGACTATAGCCCACCAGGTTCCTCTGTTCATGGAATTTTCCAGGCAATAATACTGGAATGGGCTGCCATTTCCTTCCCAAGGGGATCTTCCCAACCCAGGGATCGAACCAATGTCTCCTGCATTGACAGGCAGATTCTTTATCGACTGCCCCACCTGGGACTGCCTCCCAAAGGGATTCTAGCCCCATAGTGGCCCCCTCCTCCTTTCTAAGCACTCCCTTCCTGAAGCTATTCTGATGACACGTCTCTTCCTTCCTCCTCAAGCTCCTCTCACATATTTATTCTTTTCTTGTATTAAGCTCTAGCCTTCAGTATCTGAGTCGGTGGATGGGGAGATGTATGCCTCGTCCAGTTGCGAAACCTGCCCTTCCTCTGCTCCCCCTACATCTCCAGGGCCGATGATTTAAAGGCTACATGGAGGGGGCCAGGGAGACTTGGAGGATTTTGAACAGTCATTTTCTGAGGACCTGTAGATTTTTAAGTTGAGAGAAATGAGAAAATCTTGAGGTTATCAGCTCCAAATTAAGGAAAAGAAAAGTGGTTAGAGAGTAAAATCATCTGTTTCTTTGAGCAGTGCCAGGCATTTATCACCAATCTGTGCTACAGCCTATAAGGTAGTTGTTACATTTATTTTACATAGGAGGAAAGGGAGGCTCAGTGAGGTTTATCTGATGAAAACCTGTGCCATTTCAGCTACTCCCTTCATCCCTGTTCCTTGCCAAGACTGGCTAGAGGAAGGCTGGACCATGGCAGTCACACTGCTTATGGACAGTCCTTCTTCCCTGAACTTGCTGTTGTCTTAAGGACCAGGTTGAGTTGGTGCTACCAACATCATTCCCATTCTCACTCTCAAAAGGAAGAGATTCCTTTGACTCATGATTGCAGAATCTGCTGTTTGTTGGGTTATTTCACTAGAAATAAGGGAGCAGCCTTTGACCTGAACATTATTTTTGGGGGGGTACTGAGTCTCTTACTTAAAAATAATTTGATTTTTTCACCATGGCTAACAGTAATTTTTCCCAGTTGGGATTCAATAGGTTGATACTCTATAAAAATAAGTCTTATAAGTGATAAAAATAAGGATTTCATATTTATCAACTTTTTTCTTTTATTTTCTTTTTAAAACATAAATTTACTTATTTTAATTGGAGGCTAATTACTTTATAATATTTTATTGGTTTTCAACCTTTTTTTAAAAAGACCTTTGGAATGTTCTATGAAGTATGGTTTGGGAAAGAAAGACTGACCTAAATAGAGGCCGCATTCTTTTGACATGCAACCCCCTTCATGAATTGCCCCTGCTTGCCTCTGTAGCCCTGTGTCTCACACCCTGCCACCCCACACCCCCACTGGTTGCATATACACTTTTCTGTTATTACTGAACTTCCAGAAGTTCTTTGCAGCTCTGACTGTTGGCTTCTAGGCCACAGAGCTGCCTGGAACACACACTTCTCAATACATCCCCTTAACTCCTAGCAAATACTTAGGTATCTTTAGGATTCAAATCAAGTATGCCTACCCCTTAGTAATTGACCCTGGTTCCCCAGCTTCTTTCATAGTTTCTATAAAATCCATAAGTGCACTTAAACCTGTGTTCATATATTCATCTATATTTAATATATTTCATATATTGCCCCTCGTAGGGGAGGAATGATAACTTCTCATTTCTGTGTGCTTCAGTTCAGTTCAGTTCAGTCGCTCAGTCGTGTCTGACTCTTTGCAACCCCATGAATTGCAGCACACCAGGCCTCCCTGTCCATCACCATCTCCCGGAGTTCACTCAGACTCACATCCATCGAGTCCATGATGCCATCCAGCCATCTCATCCTGGGTCGTCCCCTTCTCCTCCTGTCCCCAATCCCTCCCAGCATCAGAGTCTTTTCCAATGAGTCAACTCTTTGCATGAGGTGGCCAAAGTACTGGAGCTTCAGCTTTAGCATCATTCCTTCCAAAGAAATCCCAGGGCTGATCTCCTTCAGAATGGACTGGTTGGATCTCCTTGTAGTCCAAGGGACTCTCAAGAGTCTTCTCCAACACCACAGTTCAAACGCATCAATTCTTCGGCACTCAGCCTTCCTCACAGTCCAACTCTCACATCCATACATGACCACAGGAAAAACCATAGCCTTGACTAGGCGGACCTTAGTCGGCAAAGTAATATCTCTGCTTTTGAATATACTATCTAGGTTGGTCATAACTTTTCTTCCAAGGAGTAAGCGTCTTTTAATTTCATGGCTGCAGTCACCATCTGCAGTGATTTTGGAGCCCCCAAAAATAAAGTCTGACACTGTTTCTACTGTTTCCCCATCTATTTCCCATGAATTGATGGTACCAGATGCCATGATCTTCGTTTTCTGAATGCTGAGCTTTAAGCCAACTTTCTCACTCTCCTCTTTCACTTTCCTCAAGAGGCTTTTTAGCTCCTCTTCACTTTCTGCCATTAGCACTTAGCATAGTGCCTGGGCTTATGTTTTGATTTATTTGTTTGTGTGTGTGTGTATGTATGTATTTATTTGATCTTTTAGGTTAAATTTATAATAATTTTTAAAAGTTTTTTCTCTAAACCATTTTAGGATGTTCATAGGAGTCTGATTAAATTTACATATTTACATATTATCTTTTGAGCTTATAAGTTGAGGGTTCTTATAAATGAGTGTTCTTAAAATTAAAATTCTGTCTATTCAAATTGTCCTTCATGTCCTTTGTTTCATCTTGGGTCTATGCAGTTCTTGGTGAGCTAATTTCTACTTATATCATCATCTGGGCTATTATGATGATTTTACCTCTTGAGATTTAAAAAAATTTTTTAAATTAGCAGATAATTGCTTTACTTCTTTTTGATATTTAATGGGGTATTTTTAATATTTGAAAAATAACTAGTTTTTATCACTTGCTTAGCAGCCAACAACATCAGCACATTGTCTTTTTGAATTTTTATCTGTTCTTAGATTTCCCCAAAATATATTTATGTGATTTCATAATGATTATAAAATTGCCTGCTGTTTTCCAGGTCTGGGTGTTTTGAAATTGTCTCCCAAGCAGTTGAGGAGTCAGTGTTAGGCACTCTTTCTACATGGGCGAGAATGATTCTGGAGTCTTCCATCTCTTAGATTTGCTGCTGGCTTGTCTTTCCTGACCACCCAGAGGAAGGTGTCCATTTGTCTCAGGAAGGGCAGAATCACTCCCTTGCCGCTGCCCCAGGTCTATCTTTAGGCCACCGCCCCACTCCTCCGCTCTTTTCCCCTTTCCCTGGTCTCCAAGCGCCTCGCTTTGATTTGTGTCGAAAGTTGCTCTTCGTCCTCTTGCCTCTTCCCCTTCATTTCCCAAGTTCCCACAGGAACCTGAGAAGTAGGCTGTGCCCAGAGGTTAGGACGGAAACTGCAGCAAGATAACTTCAAGGGACAATACCCAGCTGTCGTCACTGCAACTTCTTTGCCTCGGCCAGAGTGGCTTTTTTTCCTTCCATTTTCCTTCAGGTTACTCTTCTGCCCCACCCAGTGCAGTCTCTGTCAACCTCTGTTTGAAAGATCTCTTGCATTGTTTGGTTGGTTTATGTGTTTCCTCATGTTGTGATGCAAAATCCATAGTTCCAGGTGGAGACTTGGAAATTCGTTCTTTGTTAGAGTTGCTTTCTTTTGAATCGGAAGCATTGCCTTGTGACTGACATAATAACCTCCCCTGAGCAGCATGCATGAGTTTCCAGGATGCTTCTGAGAGGTGGAAAGTGAAGGAATTGTATAGCCATAATCTCTAGGAAAATACACAAATGCATTGAATGAATTGTCACTGAATATAAAAAAGAAGCTGTTATGAACCCTGGTTAGTATTCTTTAATTGGTTTCAGTCAAAAAATGAGAAAAGGAAACTCCCATTTATCGAATGTCAGGCAGCATGCTAAGGCCATTCTCTTGAATTTTTTTCTTCAATTCTCTCTAGCTTAGCTCCCTAGAAAAGCTCCATTTTTCCTAGTTTTTAGTAGAGGAACTAAGGCTTAAGTTTAAAAAAAAATGGGCTTGAGGTCAAGTCCAATTTGAATGCTCTTTCTTGCAGATGATTCCATGCATGGGAATTAAATGCAGGTGAGCGGCCAGTCACTCAGTGTCTGTTCTTTCTGTCTCCTCCTTCCAGCTGTACCTGCAGGCCCGCTTCACTTGGCGAGGGGCCCGCCTGCTCCGGCCCCTTCTGCAGTTCACCCTGATCATGATGGCCTTTTATACAGGACTGTCCCGCGTGTCTGACCACAAGCACCATCCCAGCGATGTCCTGGCGGGATTTGCTCAAGGAGCCCTGGTGGCCTGCTGCATAGTAAGTAGCCTCTGGTCCTCAGCACATGAGCAGGGCCCTGAACAACCTGCTCATTAAATGTTTTTGGTTCAGTGACCAGAGCCAGGGCACTCTTAATCCTCTTCTCTGCTTGGTGTCCAGGGAGCCACCCTGCCCCAGGACCTCTCCAATGAACTGAGGATAGTTCCTGCTTCTTTCCAACATGGAAGTTTTATTTTATTTTTAAATTTTTATTGAGTTATAACTTACCTGCTATACAATTCACTTGCTTTGCTTGCATAATTCAATGATTTTTGGTATATTTACAGAGTTGTATAACTATTGCCACAGGCATAGGATTTTTTCACCGCAAGGCATGTGAGATCTTATCTCCCCAACATAAGGGGGATCTTATGCTCCCAGCATTGGAAACACGGTGCCTTAACCTGTGGAGTTCCAGGGAAGTCCCCATGGAAGTTTTAATCCAGCAGGAGTTTATAAATCCTCTTCTCCAGAAGGGTTAGGCTCATAGTTGCAATAGCAAGGTATCTTAGATAGTATCCTACTCACTTACTCTATTCATGAGGGCATTTAGGGTTCAGGAGGGGAAGAAACTTGTCCCAAGTCACATGTCAAGAGTCTAAGTCTCTGACTCATCTGTTTCTCACATGCTGCTTTGGTGATCACTTACTATTCAGAGGCACTTTCCAGTTTCTTGAAAACTTTTACCCTTCCTACTGTGACCTTGGGCTTCCCTTGGAGCTCAGTCAGTAAAGAATCTGCAATGCAGGAGACCTGGGTTTGATTCCTGGGTCTGGAAGATCCCCTGGAGAAGGAAATGGCAACCCACTCCAGTATTCTTGCCTGGAGGGTCCCATGGACAGAGGAGCCTGGCGGGCTACAGTCCATGGGGTCTTAAGTGTTTTGGCATGACTTAGCAACTAAACCACCACCACCACCATGACCTTTACTGGACTTAGTCAGACCCTTGACTCAGTGTTGGCTGGGTAAGAGAGAGCTTGGTGAAGGCTCAGCTTTCTCCTAGCCTGAGGGCTTTGTACATCAAACCACAGAGCTTCCTGGAGAATGGTCTTGAATGGATCACATTCTGATTTGCCCCAAATGGCAGAGTTACCCCTTCACATACCTCCTTCCTGACTCCTGGTAAATGTGGGGTGAGGCATTCTACCTCTGAGCCTCTGTGTCTTCAGGTCTCTCTGCTTTTCTTGCCTGCAACAAATTGTTTTTAAGAGTCAAAAAGAGACACTTGAAAAAAAAAAAATCTTTACAACATTAAATTTTGTGCTGGAACCTTTGAGAGCCTTATTCAGCCAACATAACTGAGCACCTCCTCTGACACCATGCTTTCCTGTACTAAGGGGTACTTACCCCGGTCCAGCAGGAGTTCTAGAACAGAGTACTGGCTGCGTGTTCTAGTACTACACGTGCAGGTCATATTGTTAGTTTTAACCCTTGTTCGTTCCCAGTAAGAATCATGAGGTAGAGAGATCTAGACCAGCCCCTGGTCCTTTCCTGGGTACTCAGCCTGGCGGAAGCCTGGTGTCTCCCTGCACTAACCACCTTCTCGCCTATATTCATCACTCTGTGTTGAAACTGTGAATGTGTGTCTCCCTGTAGACTGTTTCTGCTGGACAGGGACCCTAGTCAATATATGTGTTATTCTGCTTATGTCACCAACACCTCTCAGGGATGATAGTTCAGACTAAGTGAGTGGGTGTGTAATCAACAAAGCTAGGATCCATGAGTTGATCCACTTTTTCTTGAGAACATTCTCTTGAAGGCAGGTGGATGGATAAGGCACAGTTGTTGCTTTCAAGGCAATCCCAGTTCAGTTGCTCATAGCCAGGCCAGGCACAGGAACTACAGTAGGATGAGGGGCCATCATGGGGACTGGCCAGGACACTTTAGCAGGCATACAAGGTGAGAAAAGGGGCATGGAGTTGGGGGAATCAGAGTGGGCACCATGGAGAATGTAGCATCTGAGCTGCCAGCCAGCCTTGGCCTGGGAACCCTAGCCTAGGGACTGGCTGTTTTGCGGGCTTTATTCTTTACTTTCTTAAGTATTTTTTTGTTTGTTTGTTTGTTTCCAGTCAAGGCCAGAAGGGAGAGAAATTGGGGGAGCACACCGTTAATGAGAGCAGCTTTCACCGGGCAGCTTGTTCTCTGCAGCCTGGCCCTTTAATGTGAAGTGACAGCGGGGGATGGGTGTTTGCATGACAGGGTAACCCTCTGCTGACCGTGCTGTCTGAGCTTCACTCTAAGCAGGAGGTCGGCCCACCGGGGCCTGCTGTGGCGTTTCCTTTTCGGCGCCACTGCCCTAATTAAAATCTCCTGCACCCCCAATTAAAAAAATTGAAAGATTGGGGGTGGGGGTCCTTGATAGCCTTCCTGTCTTTTATAGAGCACGTTGTACTACGTACAATGGGACAAAGTGTATGGGAGGACCAAGGTTTATTTTCGAGAAGGGAAATGAGGGGTCTGACTTTTATCCTGTTTGGCTCTGGCAGGCTGGAGCACTGGATAGGAATTTGGTGCGAGCATTTGTCAAGCACCTACTCTGTGTTGCTCTGTTCTAGATTCTTTACTCATCGGCTCCTGTTAAGGTACATGAAGCCATTGGAGACTATAGTCATTTTACAGATGAGGTAACTGAGACTCAGAGAGATGACTCAGGTCATCCAAGATAAGAGTTCCTGGGGATGCTCAAAGCTGTGCCCTCTGGGATTGGCAAGGAGGCGTGGTCACCTGAGCCAAAGTAGCCAGCTGCTTCCAGAGCAGAATTTAAGGGTGTCAGGGGCCTTCCCAAGCCTTTAGGCTGCTCTAGTTGCTGCTTTCAGTTTGTTAGCCTGTTTTACAGTGTAAAGATAGCTTAGAAAAGGGTTGTAAGCATTTTTCCCTGTCCCACTTAGCTCTGAACACATGAGGGTAGGGACTCAATATTTATCATTTTTCTCCCAGTGCCTGACTCCCAGCTTAGTCCTCAGGAGCCCGTGGTCCTAACTGGTTCAGGATTCCAGCACCAAGTGAGCCATTTCATATAAGCTACTCAAAGAGGCCAGAGCAAGGTGTGGGATCAGCCTAGGAGCTTGAGAATGCTCAACTGGGGATAAAGAAGGCAGTGTGTTATTTTCCATCATAAGAAGTATGAGGAAGACAGAAACAAAACTCAGGATGCCAGGATGAGCTAGAGATGGGTCTGGGGAACTAAGAAGAGGGGACAGGAAGGTGGATGAAAGGCATCTGCCTTACAGGTTTTGCCACACCTCTTATCAGGTGCTTTCTTGGAGTTGTACCAGGTAGCTTGCAGCCTAGGCAGGAGCCTGTGGTCTCTGCCCTGCTGTGTCTCATAGGAGAACTTGGTCCCAAGAAACAGAGCTGCCTAGGCACATCCCAGGCAAAGCCATGTTTTCTTCTCACCCATAAATGTGGCTGATTTGAATGGATCTTGACGCAGGGGCATCACTTGAGACTGGTTAGGAGGACCAAGAAGAGGCAGCCCACGAAGGTGCAAGGCCACTTCCCAGGGGGCCAAGGAATGTATAAGCCATTTCCCACCCTTGCCAATAGTCTCCTGAGCCAAGCTTCAGTGCACCCCCAGTGACAAGGGCATCACATTTGCTAACATGCATGGAAAGCTCATGTGCAGCTACTATGTTAAGCACTTTACACTGATCAACTCCAGTGCCCAGAAAACCCTACACCCTTCACTGTCCTCACTAAAGAGATGAGGAAACGGACTAGGAAGGATGAAATAACACAGAGAAAGGGTAGAAGGGTACAGGGTCGACTCCAGGCAGTTCAGCAGGGCCAGCTCTGAAGATCCAGCCTCTTATAAGGCCTCATCTCCCACTCCTGTCACACCCCCTCCCCTCCAGGCACAGCACTTGAAACAGATTTTTTGGAACCCTGAGGTCCTGTCTTAGACAGACAGCTGTCCCCTTTTGATGGAGCACAGTTTCAGTTTCACTCCATCGTTGAAGAAACCTGTGTTACTTTTCCATGTCGCTGCTCTAACAAATTGTCACAAACTTAGTAGCTTAGAACAACACAGATTAATTTTCTTAGAGTTCTTGAGTTCTGAATTCCAGAATGCATCTCACTGGGCTAAAATTGGCATGTTGCAGAGCTGCATTCCTTCTGGAAGATCTGGGGAGAGTCTCAAATACCAATGATTGCTTGACATTTCCAGCTTCCAGAGGCTGCTTGCATTCTTTGGCTTGTGGTCACTTCCTCCATCTTCGTAACCAGCAGCGTAGCATCTTCATCTCTCTTTCAGACTCTCTGGCCTCTGATCCCATCAGCACATCTTCTGTGTTTCTGACTCTCCTGCCTTCCTCTTTTGAGGGCCCCTGTGATTACACTGGGCCCACCTGGATAATATAGGATCATCTTCCCATCTTGATATTCTTAACTTGGTCACATCTGCAAAGTCCATTTTGCCATGTAGCATAACGTATTCGCAGGTCCTGGGGATTAGGGACCTGGGCATCGTTGGGGGTGGCATTGTTTAGTTTGCCACATTTTCTCTTCTGCCTTTTTGGAAGACAGTTGCTTAACTTTCTTCTAATGGTGCCATGGCCCCTTGAATGTTTTCCACTATGACATTCAGCCTGGTTCTGTCATAATTGTTCAAATGTCTGTCTCCCCAAGTAGCCTTATGGGTAACTTGATGGCTTAACCCTTGGTTGTTCATTCTCAGTGCCTAGTGCTGTAGCTGACACACAATAGCTGCTTGATAAGCATTGGTTAAAGAATGAGTGATGTTAGCTTGGGACTTTCAGCAAGATACTTCTCCCTGAGCCTGGTTTCCTCATCTGTGAATTGATCTTGGAAGCCCTTTAGCTCCATGACCTTCTCCCACAGAGATTCCGAGGCTCAGTCAACTTTGGGCTTTGTTGTAACTGAGCTGGATTTGCCTTCTTGGGACTTCCAGTTGGCTCAGTGGTAAACAATCCACCTGCCAATGCAGGAGACACAGGAGATGCAAGTTCTATCCCTGGGTCTGGAAGATCCCCTGGAAAGTGGCCATGGCAACCCACTGCAGTATTTGTGCCTAGAAAAGTTCATGGACAGAGGATCCTTAGGGGCTACAGTCCATGGGGTCGCAGAGTTGGACACAGCTAAGCGCATATGCAGAGAGAGACCTGCCTTCTCAGATAGAACCGTCTCTGCAGTGTCCATGGAGGTGGCCTGTATTGGGGACCACAGCATATCTTTAAGTTCCCAAGGGTTACAACACATCTCTCCAAAATGTGGGCTCAGCCACTGCAGAGCCTTGGGCAATAGGCTATGACAGCCAAGCACTTGACCTGGGTCTTGAGAGTAAGTCCTGTCTATCTTACAAAGACAGGACTTTGCTGTCTTACACAGCAAAAAGACATGTCTAGACAAAAGTCACATGCCAAACAGGAGAGGGTTCGGTTTCCTCCCCCACTGCTTGGTAGTTGAACTCTTTCCAGAGGAGGGCAGCAATGGTGCCCATCACAGACAAAAAACCTACACGGCATCGTGGACTAAACACGGAGACACAGACATATGGGATCCGAAGGGCAGGCACACTGATGTACACCTTCACACATGTGGATGCAGGTGCGTGGCACAGAGGCACATGGTCAGACCCAGTTGTACATAGACAGTCATCCATCCTCTTCCTGTCACCAGCTCTCAGAACCACGGATACACAAATAGGCCAAGGCAAACACAGGCACATGCTCACCGTCCCCTCTCTCTCATACACACAGACACACACACAGTCACCCCTCCCAAGATTTGAACTTTACAGCTGGGCTCAGCATTCCCACCCTTGGAGTAACCCAGGGACCCGGATGAAGCGACAGACAGTGGGTTCATTTCCTGTCTGGTGACAACTTGCCTATCTGGCCACCTCCTCCCTGACCCTCCAACAGATGGCAAATTACGGGGCCCTGGGAGGGGTCAGGGCAGGGCCAGGCCGCCATTGCTGTGGTGCAGCAGAGGAAGCAGCTGCTCGTGAATTTCATAAACATGCGGCAGAGTCTTTCCTGGTTTTCCTCTCGTGGGGGGTGTGGCTCAGCCAGCCGTCGCTCTTTTGTGTGCTGCTGTCTTCCTCCAGGATGTAGGGAAGGGCAAGGGTGTTCTTTGTCTCTGCCTCAGAGAGCTGACCTTGAGGGAGGAGGCAAACGAGGATGTGAATGGAAGAATTCAACGATGACAGCCTCCCCAGAGGAAACCGGGGTGCAGAGAGAGGGCGACACACCTGAGGACACATGGTGGCAGAGTAGGAACCAGATCTCGGCTCTCCTGGTCTTATCTTAAAAGATTAAACTAGGAAACCCCAACCATGTGCAGTCTATGCCATGAAGTTGTGGGATGATCGCCTTCTGTACCGGGAGATTTCCATCTGTTTCCACTGGATTTGTTCCCTGCTGCCCAGGCACAGGGAATACATGAAATAACCTCCTGAATCTCTCTGACCCTGCAAAAGCCTTGCTGTTTGTCCAGAAGCTCTGGGATGATCTCGCCACTCTGGGCCCCCATTCTCAGATGGGCAGGGGTGGCAGGAACATAGGTGTGAGAGAGAGAAGAAAGCAGAGGCAAAGGTAAACTCTGCCCCTCAGTAGATAATGACAGTTTGCAGAGTCATTCTATTGGGTTGGCTAACATGTTCATTCAGGTTCTTCCGTAAGATAAAATCTCCTTTCTTATTCCCCTGCTGAGATGAATGGGGTGGATGCAAGGCTGACTCGGAAGGGGGGAGTTGTATTCTCACCACTTAGTTAGATATATTGGCCAAGTTACTTCCTCTCAGCTGCCTCTTCCCATCCCACCAGGTAGGGATGGTACGTCTTAACACACAACCTCATCTTTGGATTGAGGAGTCAGTGAATTAAAGATGCGTCATGCTGGCACATGCAGCGCATTGATTGAATGTGTATTCCGTGTTAAGTACGATGCTTTGTTTTAAATATTCACAAGCTGAAAAGAGTTGGTCCTTAAAGAGCTTATGGTTCAGTGGTTTCCCAGCCACAGTCCATAATAAGAAATACACTGTGCATCACAACCCATGAGAGGCAACTGTGCCTGTGTGCTCAGCTGTGTGTCCAACTGTTTGTGACCCCATAGACTGTAGCCCACCAGCCTCCTCTGTCCATGGAATTTTCCGGACAAGAATACTGGAGTGGGTAGCCATTCCCTCCTTCAGGGGATCTTCCTGACCCAGGGATTGAACCCATGTCTTGTCTCCTGCATTGGGAGGCAGATTCTTTATCACTGAGCCACCTGGAAAGCCTAATAGAGGCACCAACACATAACTAAAATATTCACAAAATAAGACACTTACTGTAGGTGATACAGTCTAATGTTTTAAATTTAACCTTTAAAATGCTGGTTCCTGGGATTCTCCAGGCAAGAACACTGGAGTGCGTTGCCATTTCCTTCTCCAATGCATGAAAGTGAAAAGTGAAAGTGAAGTCGCTCAGTCATGCCTGACTCTTAGCGACCCCATGGACTGCAGCCTACCAGCCTCCTCCATCCATGGGATTTTCCAGGCAAGAGTACTGGAGTGGGTTGCCATTGCCTTCTCTGAAAATGCTGGTAGTGACCACCTAATAAATTAATGTCATGACTTATCAATGACTTGGACTGTGCAGTTTAAAAAGCGCTACTCTAGCGGGAAGGACATAAAACACCCAGTGCAGTAGATGGGCAGAGCCATTAGGATGGGCTCGTCTCCTGGGGACAGTGGGGCCACAAGAAGGGGAGTGCTCCTTTTTCTTGAAGGTGATGGAAGTCTGGAAAGAATTCCTAGAGTAGGAGAATATTGAGCAGTGTATAGGTATTTTCTCTGAGATACGAAAGATAAGGAACGACATTTCATGTAGGAGGAATAACACAAAGACATGGGGATGGATGTGTATATGGTGTGACCTGTGACCCTAAAAATTTTAGAATGATGGAACATGTGGGATGCTTGGGAGAAGTCAGTTATAGTAGCCTCCTTTGCCCTTTCCACTTCAAGAGGTGGCATTTCTGGAAGTGGCCTCCTGCTTCCTCCAGTCTCTACAATTCTTGGGTACTATGTTCTTGAACTCTGGCTGATGCTGGATCTAGCATCCTAGTGACCAAGCATCAGCTCTCTGGGTCCCCCTTACCAGCTACCCTCCTCTGTATTAAGAGCCTCCTGTGAGGCTCTTTACAGGGTTCAGATGCCTGTCTCCTTCAGAACTGCCTATGACTTTCCTCTGCTGCTCCAAACCCTCTTTCTTTTCATGGGACTAATTTCCTTCATGACCCTCAGTCTTGATGATGTTCATGAAAGACAATGACTGAGGATTTGGAGACCCTTTCATAGGTATGAAGTGTTTTTACATGAATCCTTCCATTTAAGCCTTACAGAAACTGTAGGAAGGTAGATTTTTAAATAGCCATAGCACACAAGTGAAGGGCAGACCCATCATCTGAAATCACAAACCTCTTCGTCTTGCACAAGTGCAAGCCTAGACAAGAGTGTGCATTGGCCTGGGTCACACAGCAGCAGCAATTTGGGGACTAGATCCTGTAGCCTGATGTCTTGTGTGACACTCTTTCTACCTCATCAAGTTTCCACTCACATACACAAGGAAATTACTCAGTATGGACACTGGTAAGTTCCCAGGGCCCAAAAGTCACTGACACTGGCCTTGTTAACATCAGAAAGTAATTACCGTAGTAAAGTAACTCCTATTTAGTCAAAAGACAGGGCTGCCAAAGATGGCTTTTCTTTGCGTGTGTGCTCACTCACTCAGTCGTGTCAGATTCTTTTGCAACCCCATGGACTGTAGCTCATTAGACTCCTCTGTCCGTGGGATTTTCCAAACAAGAATACTGGAATGGGTTGCCATTTCCTCCTCCAGGGGAACTTCTGGACCGAGGGATCAAACCGTGTCCTGCATTGGCAGGTGGACTTCAGGTGTGAGGGTGAGCCAAGACCCAAGGCAAAGGACAATTATTCTGTAATCGGTGTGATTGTTTATTATGGTAGAGCAGGATGCTCGAAGGATATCCCAAGACCAAGGCATAGAGGGGTATGCAACAGGGACAGCCCATGGTTTCTAGCCTCACGAGGGGCATGAGTGGACTAGATTTACTGAGGGTTACACATGCTGGGCTCTGAGCACAGCTCATTCCCTTGAGTAGCTTGTTGTCTGAAATCATGACATCACATTTAAAGCACTGCATCTGCACTGAAGTCTAGGCCTCATACTAAGATGGAAGGTCATTAAAAGTTCAGTATGGGTGCCGAAGAGAGCAGGTAAGAGCAGCTCAAGGAAGGGCTCGTGGAGCCCCAGTGTACAGATAGGGGAGCTGCTCTCAAAGAGATTACAAGATGTCTAAGACACACAAGCCAGTGAATGGCAGGTCTAGCAGCCCATCTGATCGTCTGGAGCTTGGTGAGCTCTAGGCAGGAAGCCCCTCAACTGGGCTGGGCTGTGTCCTCTGGGGAGTGGCATATCAGAGCTGGTGAATGCCGGCAACACGACACTGGAAGCGTCTTTCTTTTTGATTGGCTGACTCATTCCCTCCAAAAGCCCCAGAAATTATTAGACTTAGAGAGCAGATCCTATGTGTACTATGGAAAACTCCCATTTCACATGGTCTTCGTGTCTGACTTGAATCGATACAGGCTTTCACCTATTCATTCGTATTCTCGATCATTTCTATTTCCCCCTGATTTTTCTTGTTTCTACTTCCTTCTCTTGTTTCTTTTCTTTCTACCCAAGAGGCTGGGGAAGAGAGGTGACCGGACGTGGGCAGGCACTGAACACACAAGCCAGTGATCTCGGCTGTTTGCTATCAAGCCCCACTTGCGCCTTTTGTGACACCACGTATTCCTTAAGTAAGCCTGAGGTATTGTATCCCTCATTTAGGTATTTTGCTGAAAGTGGCAGAACTTGGATTTGAAGACAAATCTGCCCTACTCCCAAGAGCAAAGCCTGTTACCGGTGCTGCATGTATAGGGTGAGGAGTGGGAGATGGTGACCCACTGGCACAGTAATAAGAGTCACCGTTTATATAAGGAGACTCTTGTACATTTCTTATCTCATCACCTCCAGTGCCTCCAGCCTGGAGTTGTCATGTTTGTGTGTAGCCTTGCTCTGGATGGAAGGACTACATTGTCCTGAGTGCTTGCCTGAATCAGATCACCATACCCTCAGATTAAGATCCTCTCTGACTCAGGAGGTCAGAACCATATCTCTAAGCCAATGTCAGAGGGAGCCAGAATATTAGAAGACAGAGGAAAGCAGAACTACAATTTTCCCCCCCTAGGATAGTCACCCAAACAGAGTTTTGACGGGAACAAGTGCAAGATTTCTAGAGTTGAAAACAAGACTAGGAAGAGAAACATAGGTCCCCCTGCACACACATCCACCCACATAAATATGCACACCTCTCTTAACCGCAGTTCTGGCCTCAACCTTTCAAAAACCTATCTTGCCTTCTTTGTCTTCACTGCGTGATGGTTGCACAGGACTCATCGTCTCCTTTTCTGCAACAGTGTCCTGACCAGTATCCCTGCTTTCAGGCGCCCAGCTCCCTTTCTGATGCCTTCTTCTTAGATAATCGTGATCTTAATGCAGGTCTCCCCACCGCGCTGCTTTCCTGCTTCAGCCTTGACCGTGGCTCCTCAGGCTGTGTCATACTCCTTCTCAAGATCTGGCGACCCCTCCAGCCCCCCTCACTGCTCGGCCCTGCCCACGCTGAGCTTCCCGCAGCTCCGGACTCGCTGGGCTCCCTCACCCCCTCTGCGTGTGCTACTCCCTTTGCCTAGAACAACGTTCCTGGCGTTCACCACCTGGCTCCCTCCTACTCATCCTTCAAAGCGAAGCTCAAATAGACCACCTTTGGGGGAAGCTTTCTCAGCCCCTCTTCCCTCCCCTTCATCCTGGGTTAGATGCCGTGTTCTCTGTACTGCTTTAACACCCTGGCTTCCCTCTATCATAACCCTAAACCACGCTATTGTATTGCTCTGTTTACCTGGATCTCTCCCTCATTGACCTGTGAGCTCTTAGAGGGCAACGGATTCTGTCTTCTGTATAATTATCTTTATCATCTCAGGGCTTGGAACAGAGCAGATGTTCAATAAGTGTTTACTGATGGTGCTTTTCAAAAAGGCAATTTATGAAATGCAGAGAAGAGGAGAATAGGAATTGAAAGCATATGCTCAGGGCGAGAGATCTTAGAACTCTTAGTGGTGCTTGGCACATCGATTTTGTTTGCTGAGACTGTTGTCTGCTGGTACTTTCCCATGGCAGAGAAGTTCTGTGCAGTGGGCTATGGGCTGGGAGGGGGTTTGTCCCACACACCTGGGGTAGTCACCTAATTTGTACAGACCCTTCACAGCCTGGGCTTCTGGGTTTTCTTTCTGGGCGGAAATCATCTTCTGTGGAAAATAGAACTGCTCCAGGACAAAAAGCTTTCAGTTTTTCTAGTCCTTTTTGTGTTCTGCTGTTCAAGCATGAAGAAGACAGAGCCCTGTTTGAGTCTCAACAGGATCATGTTTCATGATCCCCAAAAAAGTGTTTGTTGTAACTTCAAGCCACGCGGAAGGTGAAATATAGCTTACAGGGGGATCCTGCTGGACCAGAGTCTACTTTTCATCCTGCTGTGGGGCTGTGTGCAGTTGGTGTGGGAGGATTCGATCCCCCTGAGGTCGGTAAGAGTTCTACATGGTGAGAAGATCCAAGGCCAGAGTGCCTGCTTCCAGTAGTGAGAAATGTAGAATTTCAACACCAAACATTTTATAAGCTCCTACTATATGCAAGGTTCAATGCAGTGTGCAGGGGATGCAGGATGACCGGGATTGGACTCCATCCTTAAGAAGCCTCCTATCAGAAGAAAGGCTGATGAGCAAAGTTTTGCAGACACAAGAGCACATGGCTTACTCTAGGCCCAGACATGACTCTGGTTCCCAGACAAGGTACACCTTTTATTGAACTATGTGCCAGACACAGGTTTAGAATTCTTATCAAGTACTTTCTCGCCTTTAACCTTCATTTCATTCTTATCTCGCAGTTAGGAAACGGAAACTTTTAATATGTATTGGGTGTGAGCTCAGGAAATTAAATTGGGAAATCAGCCAGTAGACAGAGGTGGTGTCAGAATCTTGAAGGGAGGGATGTTTGTTTGAGGGTGTCCTCTGCTCTCTTTGCCCTCAGTAGATGGCACGCAGGCTGGAAGAAAGATCTCTAAGAAATGAGATCAGTAAGAGCCTTTATTTGGTGAGGCTCGCTGCTGGGCTAGAGGAAGTGGAGTTGAGAGCCAGCAGTGGAGGGACTGACTGAAACCTCTTTCTTGGGGACAGAGAGGAGGAGGAAAGAGAAGGTAATTTCCAGGTAGCCATGAGGACATAGGTTATACACCTGTCAGAGAAGAGTTGAAAAGTTTTATTGATCTCTACATTTAACTGTGTTTGTTCCGATTTCCTTATACTGAGGCATCTGAAAACCCCCTTCCCCACTTTTTGGTAGAATTCCCAGGCAGGGCAGCCTCAGGCCTCCTGGCAGGACTGAACAGACCTTTTCTCTCCTGAGTCTCAACTTGTCCCTGGCTACGAGACACACCTTCCTGTGCCACGGCTCTCACTGTTCACACCTCCTTAGAAAATGAGACAAAATGTTTAATTTCTTCCTTTGCAAAGGGTCCATTCAGTTGCACTCAGAATGTAAATGTTTTCAAATGTTCCATTTCTTGACTAATATTTCACTTTCTTTTTTCTTTTTTTTCACTTTCTTATAACTTAAGAAATTGTCTGGCCCTTCTTATTTTTTTCAACAAAGGAATGATAATAAAATGCTTGAGTAGGTCATCTATGAAATGGGTACAAAAACTCAAAATGTACAAAGGATTTTGTGGTGGCTAGTAAGCCACTGTTTCCTTTTTGGCCTTCTAGTCACTGAGTTCTCCCAAGGTAACCAGTGTCCAGTGATAACCAGCATCCCCAGTGATTTTGGTTGCATTTTGCTGATGACTGTATCACTAGAGAGAACACTGTGGAAATTGGTTCAACAAAGGATACAAGTCCCTTCTGTGGCCAGGCTCTGGCTGTTACAGCCTTGGTGTTGGTGCAGTCTTACTAAGAGCTTCATTTTTTTTTTTTGCCTGTAATGTGTCCAAAATGAAGTCACAGGGCTGTCCTTATTAGTGAGTGCATTACTATCTTCAGGACAAAGACTCTTCCATCCAGAAAGCTGTTAGACGTAGGAACTTTGAAGTGTTTTAGTCCCCATTTCGAAACCCAGCCATATGTTTCCTATTAAATTACATGACTGACAGCTGCCTCTTACAGTTACTTAGTGCAAACTCCTGTTGCTAACTTGCTCAAATGGGGATCTGGGTATTTATTTTCTCACCTAATACAAAGCATAAATTTCTCTTACTTGGGTAACTGAGCAAGTTCTTGAATCTTTCATCATAAGCTAATTGAGGCAGAAACTCTGCCTAAGCCATCCTTATACACTAGTGAGTAAGCACTCAGTAAATGTTTCTCAGTGATTCTAAGACGACTTAGTGAGGTCATATGCTCAGAAGGAGGAAGGAGGTTGGGAATGAGTGATAGGAGAGTTTTCATTGACCTTTCCTCCGGGTTAGTTGCTGACTCCTTCAGCCAAGAGACCCTGGCTTCTTGACCTCCATCAGCTTGTTGACATCACTGGGCTTTCAGGAAAAAGTGATCATGACTACTTCCTTGCTCCAGTGCCTGCTGATAGGAATTCATATTGGCTGATCTCTTTGGGTTACACCCTAGATTCCTTTGTGAGGAAAGGGAAAGTATTGAGGACTAATGACGGTGACTAATGCTTCCTTTGTTTGAGAACTTATCTTTCACTGCTATTCATTTACCTTGAGAAATAAGGAAGTGGGGCATGTAGATAGGGAGCACTGGACTGAGAGCCCATGGATATGAGGGCTGCTCCTACCCTGGCTGTGCAACTTTGGGCCTGTCACTACCCTTCTCTGGACCTCAGTTTCCCTCTCTGTGCAATAAGAATTGGACTCTGTGGTCTCCACGTTGTTGTGTGTTTAGTTGCTCAGTCATGTCCGACTCTTTGCAACCCTTTGGCCTGTAGCCGCCTAGACTGCTCTGTCCATGGGATTTTTCAGGCAAGAATACTGGAATGGGTTGCCATTTCTTCCTCCAGGGAATCGTCTTGACTCAGGGATCCAAGCCACGTCTCCTGTGTCTCCTGCAT
The DNA here is from genome assembly GCF_001704415.2 of Capra hircus. Lineage (NCBI taxonomy): Eukaryota > Metazoa > Chordata > Mammalia > Artiodactyla > Bovidae > Capra > Capra hircus. Next base: position 31,081,425 of record NC_030810.1, on the reverse strand, counting down.
TGCAGGCAGATTCTTTACCTGCTGAGCCTTTGGGGAAGCCCATAGTCTTCGTGGCCCTTCCCTATTCAAAGTTTGGGGGCCCCTTTTCCTAAAGTCCACACTCCTAGGATCTTCCCTTTGCCTGTCCCCAAGGCCCAAATATTAATAACTGATTGGGATCTCTGATTTTATGCTTCTAGGTTTTCTTCGTGTCTGACCTCTTCAAGACCAAGGCAACACTCTCCCTGCCTCCCTCCGCCATCAGGAAGGACATGCTTTCACCTGTGGACATTATCGACAGGAGCAATCACCACAACATGGTGTAGGTGCCACCCACCTCCTGAGCTGTTTTTGGAAATGACTGCTGACAGCAAGTTTTGCTGCTCTCCAATCTCATCAGACAGTAGAATGTAGGGAAAAACTTTTTGCCCGACTGATTTTTAAAAAGGAAAAAAAAAAAGTCTTACCTTGTGGCCTTCCAAAATAGGTAGCGTTCACTTATATGGAAACAGCAGCAAACTAACAGCAAGTGCGGGAATCCTGGATATGCAGTTGGCTTAAGTGTTCATGTTCTAGTGAACACGGGCTTGTTCTGGAACAAACACTAAGACGATTTGAGTAGAGTCTGCTGGTCACCTTTGTGACCTGAGGAGTCCCAGGCCTGTTGGGAAAGCTCACATTCACCTTGTAGCACATGACGCCAGAAATAGCACTGAATCAGCAAACTAGCCATTGGGGGCTCCCGTCTTGTGTCCACACCACTCGATTCTCCACTGTGACTCTGGTTCAGGAACCTTACTGGTCTGTTTGTTTTTGCTTTTAAATATAAGAAAAGAGCAGGTTTGCTCAGTCCAGAGATCAAATCCTGAATCCAGATTCCCAGTCATGAGGGCTCATCACTCACTTCCTCAGCCCATAGGCCAGCAACCACAGTCCCTCACTTACAGTGATTAGGTGACTCTTTGTGGATGAGTGAATTTCACAAATAGCACAATTTTGGAAGAGCTGGAGGGTTCAGGCCCTCCTGTGTCTTCTCTTGACGCACCATCCTGTGACGCTGAAGTGTCAGTTACAGGATGCTGATGTTGTGTACAGCAATCACCCGGGCACTGGCACACTCAAGTAGTGATGATTAGCTTTGGCTACTGCTTTCTCCCTGGAAACCCTTGCTGGGTGCCCACCGGGATGGCCTCTGAGGGCCTGGAGACGAGCACAGATGTGATCTGCCATCAGCTGATGGAAAGCAGCCTTCCATGCAAGAGATGGAGGAACGAAGAGGGCAGAATGAAAAATGAAGCAACCCTTTGGCTACTCACAGTCTGAATGAGCCAGAGTAGCAGACGGTCTCCTATCCCAGAGGCAGCCCTTCCAGATAACGGAGTTGACAGGGGCAGGGTCTCTGGGGGAGCCACTCTTGCTAAGCTGTGTAAAGCACTATTGTCTTGGGGTCGATCTCTAGGGCAGTGTTTGGTAGGTTCTGCTGGGCAGAACACGTGGGTTAAATCTCCGTAGAGTTTCCTCATCCTCTCTCCATAAGTGTCCTTCCAAGCAAGGTCCCATTTGAGGCAGCAGTCAGGGACCGCTTCTACTGAACCTTTGAGGAAAGGAGGAAGGAAGAAATGCTTTCAGATCTCGGATGCACACCTTTCAAAGGGCTAAATGTAACCACATGGGTCAACCACATGCACAGCCTTACTACAGAAGCCGTCCTTTCATTTCAACTTATAGCAAGCTATGATTTTTATATATAAATATTATATAAATAATGTATAAAACATTAAAAGTTAACTATGTAAAATATTATTTCTGAAACAATTTTAGCTATATCCACTATGATTATAAACTGTGTCTCGACCTGTGTTATTTACATTAGCTGCTTAAAAAAGCATGGAATTTAATTTTTTTTAATATCAACTAAAATACCGTAGTTCTGTGGTAGATGTTTTTACAATGAAAGAAATAACTGCAACTAGAGAAAACTGTATAAAAACATTAAATTGCCAGTATTTTTGTAAGGTTCCATTTTGTAAAGAGAATAATATTCAAAGACTTTTGTAGAATACAAAGTGAAAACTTGTATCTGCGAAACTATACGTGTATTAAATGTGCTTTTTAAATAAAAGCTCGTAACAACTAAGGAGGGAGCTGGAGACTTGGAATAGTTGAGGGGGGTTGGTCTCAGTGGTTGGGGGCTGGGAGGAGGCCATACTCCTTCAGGGGCTCCCCTCCCCCGCCAGGCACCACTGTGGGATTCTCTCCCTGGAAAATACAGTGGCTGCGGTGTAGATACTGATGCCCTGAGCTCTTTCATCTCCAAGAGCCTGTTTGCAGAGTGACGCTCTGGTCCTGCTCTCCTCTCAGAAAGCCCTCCGCTTCTAAAGAGCTTTTGTATTCTAAAGGGGGGTTTCCCCAGGGAGGGGGGAGTTGTGGGTCCCCCAAAGGCAGATAAGGAGGAGGCTGTCGATCAGTTGTGCTTGGGGAGTTCACTGAGGCAATCCTTCACACAGCCAGCGACATCAAAGGCAGGAGGGTGCACTGCTAAGAATGACATTTGGCTCCTGCTTTAACTCTCTGATCCCCTGAAGAAGGGAACAGCTACCCACTCCAGTATTTTTTGCCTGGAGAATTCCACGGACAGAGGAGCCTGGTGGGCTACAGTCCATGGGGTCGCAAAGAGTTGGACACAACTGCGCGACTTTCCCTCACTCACTTTCTTCTGTGTTTCCTCAGCCTGGAAGAGGAGGGGAAGCTGGACACTAACATGGTTTAAGCACCTTTTGATTCTTTCAGGAGTTCTGATTTTGAGAAATAAGGAATACAAAGGAATGCAAAGATGATGTTTAAGATTGTGGAGGAGTGAACCACAGGCCAGAACTCGGATTCCTTTCCTATTGCTGCTGTAAAAAAATTACCCACTAACTTGTGGCTTAAAACAGCACAAGTGTTTCACCTCCAAGTTCTGGAGGCGCTAGAGGCGGTTTCCTGGTCTTTTCCAACTTACGGTGGTCATCCACTTTCTTTGGTTTGTTTCCTCTCTTCAAAGCCAGCAATGTTGGGCTGAGTCCTTCTTATTCTGTCATCTCTCTGATTCTCTTCTGCCGCCCCTTCCACATGTAGGGCCCTGAAGATGACATTGGATCCACTCAGATAGTCCAGGATAATCTACCCAAGTTACAGTCAGCTGATTAGCAACCTTAATTCCATCTGCTACCTTAATTGCTTAATTCCCCCTTTGTCATGTTATACAACATATTCACAGGGTCCCAGGGATTAGGACATGGACATCTTTGAGGGGACCATTATTCTGCCTACCTCTGGTTCCCGAAGATTTACATCCATACCATATTCAAAGTACATTCACCCTATCCCAACATTCCCCAAAGTTCTCAACACATTATAACATCAGTTCAAAATCTCAAATCTCATCATCCAAACTACATCGTCTAAGTAAGGTAAGAATGAGGTTCTGGGTTTAGTCTATCCTGAGGCACAATTGCTCTCCATCTATAAATCTATGAATTCATGAAACTGAAGAGATAAGTTATCTGCTCCCAAAATTCTACAATGGGACAGGCATGGAATAACAGTTATAGATAGTCCTATTCAAACGAGAAAATGGAAGGAAAAAAGGAGTCACTGGTCTCAAGCAATTTTAAAATCCAGCCAGGGAAACTCCATTTGATATCCCCACTCAGATCCCTGTCCTAATTCAGCATTTTTTAGGCATTTTCCTGTGAGTGGACATAACTTTGGATCCCAGAATGCAGAGAGGGAGATTCTTAAGGCCAGAGTCTGAAGTTTTCCCTTCAAATCTAGGGGAACAAAGGTCCAGATAGATAAAATAACTTGCTAGCAGGAGGAGGGGGATACACAGCAAGTTAGTGGAGGAGCTGTGGAGATCAAGTCACTGCATACTACTAGTCTCCCTGTCTTCGCATTATACTTATCCAATAGTACTTGATGAATTAAACTAGTCTCAGTAAGAAGTAGCACCACTTTATGGGTACTTAAGGGAAAGATGGGCTTCCCTTATGGCTCAGTTGGTAAAGAATCATTTAACTAGGTAATTAAGAACTAAGACGAGTGTTACAAAGAAAGAACAGCAAGTTAAGAGAGATATCAGCTGGAGAACCTATCCTGTCTGATGGTGGCTTTCCTGAGATCTATCTACCAATGGCCAAAGCCTGATTACACTATCTGCACCAATGACATGAATGGAAAGAGCTCTGCAAGATGTAGGTCTAGGAGAAGAGACAAGTGAGTGAGTAAGTGATTATCAGTTCAGTTCAGTCGCTCAGTCGTGTCCGACTCTTTGCAACCCCATGAATCGCAGCACGCCAGGCCTCCCTGTCCATCACCAACTCCCGGAGTTCAACCAAACTCATGCCCATCGAGTCAGTGATGCCATCCAGCCATCTCATCCTCTGTCGTCCCCTTCTCCTCCTGCCCCCAGTCCCTCCTAGCATCAGAGTCTTTTCCAATGAGTCAACTCTTGGCGTGAGGTGGCCGAAGTATTGGAGTTTCAGCTTTAGCATCAGTCCTTCCAATGAAGTGATTATGGTAGTATGATAATGGGCGGAGGAGCCTATGTGAAGTGTTGCAGGAGTGTAATGAGTAGAATGAGTTAATTAGACATTGATGTCCTCCATGTGGACCCTCTCCCCATCTCTGGTAAACATCCCTTCTAGAACATCCAACCCTGAAAAGAATTCCAGCTTCTGGATGAACCCTTCCAATGATGCTAACTTTGCCTTCAACAGCCCACTGCAGTCTTTGGAAAACTTGAATGCACACATCACATTTGGATTCTCTTCACCTCCTTCAAAGAGAAGACAAGGCATGAATGGCCCCAGATATCAGAGGGGAATGTTAGAATCAGCAAGGCTTTGGTAGTATTCTTCTGATGTCAGAATGGTTTGTTAATAATGATGACTAAGAAGAAGAGAGACGATCCATTTTTAGAACTTTCTAACAGAGGGTATCTCCTCAAAGTTGCTCCAGTGCTGCACAGCCACCGCTACAGTGCCTACCGTCTTGGTGGGGCTTCTCTGACCTTGGATATGTGGTGTCTCCTCAAAGTCGCTCTAGTGCGGCGCAGCCCCCACTCCAGGGTTGTATATTGACACCGTACTTATTTAACTCTCTATGCAGAGTACATCATGAGAAATGCTGGGCTGGATGAAGCACAAGCTGGAATCAAGATTGCTGGAAGAAATATCAATAACCTCAGATATGCAGATGATACCACCCTTATGGCAGAAAGTGAAGAAGACCTAAAGAGCCTCTTGATGAAAGTGAAAGAGGAGAGTGAACGAGTTGGCTTAAAACTCAACATTCAGAAAACTAACATCATAGCATCTGGTCCCATCACTTCATGGCAAATAGATGGGGAAACAGTGTCAGACTTTATTTTGGGGGGGCTCCAAAATTACTGCAGATGGTGACTGCAGCCATGAAATTAAAAGACTCTTACTCCTTGGAAGGAAAGTTATGACCAACCTAGGCAGCATATTAAAAAGCAGAGACATTACTTTGCCAACAAAGGTCCATCTAGTCAAAGTTTTGGTTTTTCCAGTGGCCATGTATGGATGTGAGAGTTGGACTATAAAGAAAGCTGAGTGCCAAAGAATTGATGCTTTTGAACTGTGGTGTTGGAGAAGATTCTTGAGAGTCCCTTGGACTGCAAGGAGATCCAACCAGTCCATCCTAAAGAAAATCAGTCCTGAATATTCACTGGACAGACTGATGCTGAAGCTGAAACTCCAATACTTTGGCCACCTGATGTGAAGAACTGACTCATTTGAAAAGACCTTGATGCTGGGAAAGATTGAAGGTGGTAGGAGAAGGGCATGATAGAGGATGAGGTAGTTGGATGGTATCACTGACTCAATGGACATGAGTTTGAGTAAACTCCAGGAGTTGGTGATGGACAGGGAGGCCTGGCATGCTGCAGTCCATGAGGCTGCAAAGAGTTGGATGCTACTGAGCAACTGAACTGAACTGAAATGAGGGTACACAAATGGTAGATAAACATAGAAGTGTGCTCAGCTTTATTAGTCATAGGGAAATCCAAATTAAAATCACAGTGAGATATTGCTTCATACTTGTGACACCCTTGTCTAATTAAAAAAAAAAAAAACAAGTGGTAGTACAAAATGTTGTTGAAGAGGTAAAACAGCTGAATTCTCATTCACTGCAAGCAGGGATGCAAATTGGAAAATGTTGGGAGTATCTACTAAAGTCAATAGTGTGCATACCCCATCCTCCTGAAATTCCACTCCTCCCTAAATATACACCCAACAGACGGATGTATATATTCTCACCAAAACTGGAAACAACTCAAATCCACATCAATGACTGAGCAGGTCATTAAATAATGAAATTAAATATTCACACGAGGATACCATTTAGCAATGAGAATGAACAAACCCCTTCAATGCACAACAATACGAATAAATTTCACAGAAAGAATATTGAGTGAATGGAAACAGGCACAACAGAATACATACAGTATGCTTTTATGAAGTTCAAAATAAGCAAACTCACATCAAAAGAAACAACAAAAAGTCTACTGAAAGGGAAGATAAATATCTGCAGACTTTATACCCTATAAGGCGTTAATACCCCTAAAATATAAATAAATCATATAACTCAATAGCAAAAAACATATAATCCAATTTAAAAATGGATAATGGTCCTAGGTAGACATTTTTCCAAAGTATATGGATGACCAACAGGTACACGAAAATATGCTCTACGTTACTAATCACTATGGAAACGCTAATCAAAACCATAATGAGATATCACCTCATGCCTGTTAGAATGACTAATATCAAAAAACAAGGTATAATAATTGCTGGTGAAAATGTGAAGTACAGGGAATCCTTGCGCAAGTGGTGGGATGTAAGCTGATACAGCCACTATGGAAAAACAATATGGAGATTCCTTGGTGGCTCAGAGGTTAAAGCATCTGCCTGCAATGCAGGAGACCTGGGTTTGATCCCTGGGTCGGGAAGGTCCCCTGGAGAAGGAAATGGCAACCCACTCCAGTATTCTTGCTTGGAGAATTCCATGGACGGAGGAGCTTGGTGGGCTACAGTCCACGGGGTTGCAAAGAGTCGGACACGACTTAAGTAGGAAACAAAAAAAAAGTAAAATTACTATATGATCCAGCCATTCCACCTCTGGCTATATATCTGAAGAGACTGAAAACTTTGTGTTGAGATATCTGCACCCCCCACCCCACCCCATGTTTTTAACAGCATTATTTACAAAAGCCAATTTATGGAGACAACCTAAGTGTTCATCAACAGATGAGTGGATAAAGTAGTTATGGAATATATTACACATGTGATGGAGTATTATTCCAGTACTAAAAAGAAATTCTAACATTTGCAACAGTGTGTATGTAACTGAAAGGCATTATGCTAAGTGAAATGAGTCAGACAGAAGGCGGCAAATGTTGAGTGATCTCACTTATATGTGAAACACAAAAAACAAAACCCAAACTCTTATGTGCCAAGAAGGAAAATGATGTAAGATAAGCGGTTAGTGATTAATGGAATTGGTAGAGTCAAAATAACTAAATTTAGGTTGTTTGTGCTCAGTTGCTCAGTTGTGTCTGACTCTTTGTGACCCTGTGGTTGTGGCCCACCAGGCTTCTCTGTCCATGAGATTCTCCAGGCAGGAATTTTGGAGTGGGTTGCCATTACCTTCTCCAGAGGATCTTCTCAACCCAGGGATCAAACGCATGTCTCTTTCATCTCCTGCATTGGCAGGCCAGTACTTTACCACTCTGCCATCTGGGAAGCCCAACTAAATCTAGGTTACTAAATCCCAAAAGAACAGACACGTCATGAGTGACACCAAAAGGGATTGCTATAAGCTTTCTCCAGTTCCTTTCATCACCTACTAGAAGATCCCTCCAAATTGGGGCTCTAATCCCTCTTCTTTACATTTTATATCCTCTAAGTCTGGGTTATCTAGGAATTAGTATAATTATGAAAATGGTAAAATATATGAAAAGTCAGAGTTTCTTTCACTGGGGGTTTCAAGTCTAGACTCCTCCATTGGTCACTGATAAATGCATTTTCAAGAGTGGCTATTTGCTTGTTTTGATTTCTTTTATGTCCCAATAAACCAATTTATTTTTAAGATATACATCTTTTATAAATGAAAGAACATATGACAAACGGAGTTATAAATTACCAAAACAATGTGGGTTTAGGGATGCTAAGAGGTAGTTTAGTTAAACTGACATTTTCATTTTTAGAACTAAGTTATTTTGGCAAGAACTAACATGACCCTTTCAACATGATAGTCACATTTTAAGGCAAATTTAAGAATGATTATCGCTACTTTATCAGAAAAGATAATCTTTAGAGAAATGTTAATGTTTGTCCATTCTTTACTGATATTTATTATATCCTGGGAATTTTAAATTTTATAGCATAAACCAGGAACAGGGATTTTAATATACATAATTTAATATACATAACCATTCAATATCACAGTTATCCAAGTCTATGCCCCAACCAGTAATGCTGAAGAAACTGAAGTGGAACGGTTTTATGAAGACCTACAAGATCTTTTAGAACTAACACCCCAAAAAAATGTCCTTTTCATTATAGGGGACTGGAATGCAAAAGTAGGAAGTCAAGAAACACCTGGAGAAACAGGCAAATTTGGCCTTGGAGTACAGAATGAAGCAGGGCAAAGACTAATAGAGCTTTGCCAAGAAAATGCACTGGTCATAGGAAACACCCTCTTCCAACAACACTAGAGAAGACTCTACACATGGATGTCACCAGATGGTCAACACTGAAATCAGACTGATTATATTCTTTGCAGCCAAAGATGGAGAAGCTCTATACAGTCAACAAAAACAAGACCAGGAACTGACTGTGGCTCAGATCATGAACTCCTTATTGCCAAATTCAGACTCAAATTGAAGAAAGTAGGGAAAACCCCTTGACCATTCAGGTATGACCTAGATCAAATCCCTTATGATTATACAGTGGAAGTGAGGAATAGATTTAAGGGTCTAGATCTGATAGATAGAGTGCTTGATGAACTATGGACAGAGGTTCGTGACATTGTACAGGAGACAGGGATCAAGACCATCCCCATGGAAAAGAAATGCAAAAAAGCAAAATGGCTGTCTGGGGAGGTCTTACAAATAGCTGTGAAAAGAAGAGAAATGAAAAGCAAAGGAGAAAAGGAAAGATATAAGCATCTGAATGCAGAGTTCCAAAGAATAGCAAGAAGAGATAAGAAAGCCTTCTTCAACAATCAATGCAAAGAAATAGAGGAAAAGAACAGAATGGAAAAGACTAGAGATCTCTTCAAGAAAATTAGAGATACCAAGGGAACATTTCATGCAAAGATGGGCTCGACAAAGGACAGAAATGGTCTGGACCTAACAGAAGCAGAAGATATTAAGAAGAGGTGGCAAGAATACACGGAAGAACTGTACAAAAAAGAATTTCATGACCCAGATAATCATGATGATGTGATCACGAATCTAGAGCCAGACATCTTGGAATGTGAAGTAAAGTGGGCCTTAGAAAGCATCACTACGAACAAAGCTAGTGGAGCTGATGGAATTCCAGTTGAGCTATTTCAAATCCTAAAAGATGATGCTGTGAAAGTGCTGCACTCAATAGGCCAGCAAATTTGGAAAACTCAGCAGTGGCCACAGGACTGGAAAAGGTCAGTTTTCATTCCAATCCCAAAGAAAGGCAATGCCAAAGAATGCTCAAACTACCGCACAATTGCACTCATCTCACACGCAAGTAAAGTAATGCTCAAAATTCTCCAAGCCAGGCTTCAGCAATATATGAATCGTGAACTCCCTGACATTCAAGCTGGTTTTAGAAAAGGCAGAGGAAACAGAGATCAAATTGCCAACATCCGCTGGATCATCGAAAGCAAGAGAGTTCCAGAAAAACATCTATTTCTGCTTTATTGACTATGCCAAAGCCTTTGACTGTGTGGATCACAATAAACTGTGGAAAATTCTGAAAGAGATGGGAATACCAGACCACCTGACCTGCGTCTTGAGAAATCTATATGCAGGTCAGGAAGCAACAGTTAGGACTGGACATGGAACAACAGACTGGTTCCAAATAGGAAAAGGAGTACGTCAAGGCTGTATATTGTCACCCTGCTTATTTAACTTCTATGCAGAGTACATCATGAGAAACGCTGGACTGGAAGAAACACAAGCTGGAATCAAGATTGGTGGGAGAAATATCAATAACCTCAGATATGCAGATGACACCACCCTTATGGCAGAAAGTGAAGAGGAGCTAAAAAGCCTCTTGAGGAAAGTGAAAGAGGAGAGTGAAAAAGTTGGCTTAAAGCTCAACATTCAGAAAATGAAGCTCATGGCATCTGGTACCATCAATTCATGGGAAATAGATGGGGAAACAGTAGAAACAGTGTCAGACTTTATCTTTTTGGGCTCCAAAATCACTGCAGATGGTGACTGCAGCCATGAAATTAAAAGACGCTTACTCCTTGGATGGAAAGTTACGACCAACCTAGATAGTATATTCAAAAGCAGAGACATGACTTTGCCGACTAAGGTCCGCCTAGTCAAGGCTATGGTTTTTCCAGTGGTCATGTATGGATGTGAGAGTTGGACTGTGAAGAAAGCTGAATGCCGAAGAATTGATGCTTTCGAACTGTGGTGTTGGAGAAGACTCTTGAGAGTCCCTTGGACTGCAAGGAGATCCAACCAGTCCATTCTGAAGGAGATCAGCCCTGGAATTTCTTTGGAAGGAATGATGCTAAAGCTGAAGCTCCAGTACTTTGGCCACCTCATGCAAAGAGTTGACTCATTGGAAAAGACTCTGATGCTGGGAGGGATTGGGGGCAGGAGGAGAAGGGGACGACCAAGGATGAGATGGCTGGATGGCATCACGGACTCGATGGACGTGAGTCTGAGTGAACTCCAGGAGTTGGTGATGGACAGGGAGGCCTGGCGTGCTGGGATTCATCGGGTTGCAAAGAGTCGGACACGACTGAGTGACTGAACTGAACTGATTTTTGGTTTAAGGATAATTTCCCTCTCAAATATGTTGGCTGAAAAATGTATATAAAATTTTAAATTTAACTGTCACCCTTATTTTATTATATACTCCAACGCCATAGGCACTGTAAGTTCATTGTTTAAAACAGCTCGTGATTTTATCTTAGAAAAAAAAAGAAAGGAAACCAAACCCAAAGAAAAAGAGATCAGATTTGTGGTTACTGGAGTCAGGGGCTGAAGGGAGTTGGAAGTGGATGAAGGTGGTCAAAAGGTACAGACTTTCAGTTGCAAGATAAGAACTAGGATGTAATGCACAACATGATGATGTAATTAATGCTGCTCTATGGTATACATGGAAGTTGTTAAGAGAGTAGATAACTCCTAAGAGTTCTCATCACAAGGGAAAAATACTTTTCTTAATCTTGTGTGTGTGTGTGTGTGTGTGTGTCTGTGTTACAAGAGATGATGAATATTGACTAAACTCATTGTGGTAAACATTTCACAATATGTGTAAGTCAAACATTATACTGTACACCTTAAATGTATACAGTGCTGTATGTCAACTGTATCTCAATAAAACTGAATAAAAAGAAAGAAAACAAACAAAACAAGCAAGCAAAAACAAGGAGTTAGGTAAGAACAGAAAATTCCAAAGCACTGATGACACATTAGTCAGAAAACATTTACACTTGAACCAAAAAATGAATATCTGTACCACTTGATTCCTAGTATTTGCTGCTCCTGGTAGGAAACCAAGGACATTATATGACTGTCATAATGATACCCAATCTTGTTTTTTCTACTCATCTCCCATCACAGATTCTCAAAACAGGGATCACTGACTTTCCCAGCCTCCAGGAAGCTGCTCATGTTCTATGTATTTGAGAAAACAGGAAAGCACTTGAGATGTCTCAGTAGCCTGGTTATTGCTGCCTCCTTCCTTCAACATTTTGCTCTGAGAGTGTGATGTTTGGGGCTGTGGCAGCCATCTTGCCAGCCATAAAGGAAAAGTCAGAACCTCACAGAGTCACTGACCCAGTGCCCTGGGTGAATCAGCTCTGGAACCGACTGGCATCTAGACGACTCACTATGTGTGATAACTACTGTGTGTGTGTGAGGTCTGCCGTGTCCAGCTCTTTGTGAACCCATGGACTGTAGCCTGCCAGGTTCCTCTGTTCATGGGATTCTCCAGGTAAGAATACTGGAGTGGGTTGCCATTTTCTCCTCCAGGGGATCTTCCCAATCCAGGGATCGAACCTGCATCTCCTGCGTCTCCTGCTTTGGCAGGTGGATTCTTTACCACCCTGCCACCTGGGAAGCTGTGATAACTAAATGCCTCTGTTATTCCAATAAATTCAAATCAATATTTTAAACAGAATATTTATCTATAATGATAAATGTCAGGTTTGTGATCACCTTTAGGTGCATATTGACTGGGAGAGGACTTAATATGGGTACTGGTCACTTAGTGAAAATTTATTAAGCAGTGTACTTGGATTCATGTATTTGTCTATTTCTATGTCATACTTCAACTGAAAGAGGGAAAAGAGCAAAGTTTACTAAGACACAAAACAAAACAAACCTCAATACCAAAGGAAAAAGATTGACAATATATTGGCAATTTTTACTTCATAAATAGCTTTCAAACTCACCCCTTCCCTTTATTCCCTTTATTTGAGGCCTCATTAACTATTCAAAATATTATTTATTTATTCATTTGGCTGTACCAGGTCTTATCTCTAGCTGTGGTGTGCAGACTCCAGAGTGCTTGGGCTCAGTAGTTGTGGTCTGTGGGTTTAGTTGCTCTGTGGTACGTGGGATCTTAGTTCCCTGAACCTGTGCATCGCCTGCATTTCAAGGTGAATTTTAACCACTGGATCACCTGGGAAGTCCCTCATTAAGTCTCTTTTAACCAACTCCAAGAATCTCCAGTAATCAGGTTTTCCCTGCCTGAGTCTACATTCTGGTAAGAACTCTTCTGCACAGGGGCCAAAGGGAGCCTTCCAAACAGAAATCTGACCATGTCATTCACCTTCTTAGGGAATACAATCCTTCACATAGTATTTATTCTTCTTTTTAAATTTGAATTCATTTCAAAAATGTAATTTATACAGAGAATAACACAAGAACCATGTGCCTACCACTCAACTATAAGAGATTAGCATATTGCCCTGTTTGTTCCAATCAAACATTGTTGCTAAGAAAGAATCAGTTAAGATGCAATTTTAGCCCCATCCCTTAATTCCACAAGTCCCTCCCCATTATCCTGAATTTGATGTGTGTCTTTTCAAATCAGGTTTTCTTATTAACTCAACATAAGTATACATCCATGAACTCTATATAACTGTTTTGTGAGTTTAAAATATGTATATATGTAAATAGTATCAAAGTAGTTTTTTAATAATCTGCTCTGATCACTTAACATTGTGTTTTTACAATTTATACGTGATGGCATACAGATCTACAATATTCATGTAACATGCTATATAGCATCACTGTATGGGTAAACCATACCTTACTCATCTATTATAAAGTTGGTGAACATTTAGATTCTTTTCAGCTGTTTGCTGTTACAAACAATGCAGAAATGGACTCCTTTATGTATTTCTTCCTTTAGTTCCAGTATACAAAGAAATGGAATTGCTAAATGGTAAGAATATAATATACTGCCACTTAAACAGATAGTATTGCCTACATGCTCTCAGAAGTAGTTGTAAGAAATTTGTGCCATTACTATTAATAGCAGCATATGAAATTTTGCAACTGATTTCCATCCTCAACAACTGGTATTATTAGAATTTTAAATTTTAACAATCTGGTAAGTATGAATATGTATAATCCCTTTGAATTTTAATCTTCATTTTGCATACTAGATAGGTTAAGCTTGTGTGGTCTATAATTTTTTTATTGCGAGCTTATCTACAGCAGGGCTTATGTTTTCTGTGGGAATCCCATGCACCCTGGTCTCTAGAAAGCCATTTTGTCTTTGTGCTGCTAGGAAGGAATCCCAGGGGGTTCATAGGTCCTAGCCTATGCAAATCTAATTTTATTATCCTCTTTTTAAACTTTCTACAGGAAAATTTCAGAAAATAGTCCAGTTTCATTGAATGGATATATAAGACTGCTTGATTTGGCTTCTACACACTTTAACTTCAGCTAGAAGTTTATTGCCTTGATTTTATACTCTCCTTTTATTTCTGATACATGGAATGTCTGATCCATGCATCAGAGTTCATTTGATCTGTATTCAGTGGAGGGAGCTATTATATTTTATTCAGTATTTCTGTGTGTGTGCTTCCCCTCCCCCCCCTCCCCCACGGCAGTTCTATGTTAATGAAGTCTGCCATGTTGCTAGATTTGGAATTTCAGCATGGAATTCCTTTCATGAATTCGTATTTCCTTATCCCTTTACCCCTATTTTTTGTGATTCATCTACCTTTCCCCTTGTCCTCTAAAATCCAGTTATGCTGAACTGCTTGCAATTCTCCCAAACTCATATCACTTTGCTTTTGTAAATGTAGCTACCTTTTCCTAGTCATTGTCAAGGATCACATCTGCCTCTACCTCCCCGGAAAAACTCTGAGCTCAGAGGTTGGGCTGGATGGCTTTACTGGACTTCCACTCTCATCTGGCTCTGCAATTGACTAGATGTCTATTTCATCTATTGACTGTGAACTCCTGCAGGCAATGACAGTGTCTTATCTTTCTTTTCTTTAGGATGGAGCATAGTGGCTAATACAGAGTAAATACTCAATTATTTTTTGACTAAATATATGCCCAGAGGGTGCCTTTTTTAGTATATGTGAAAACATGGTCATGTGTTAATTATATGCAAGGATGTACATATAATTGCAAACACATGGTTGTGTATCTCTGGACATGCATGCAAGTGTGTGTGTCTGTGCGTTGTGAGTATATGCATGCATGCAGATATTTGCTCTGCTACTTCTGACTGGGTGACACGAACTCTTAGGTGGCATTTGTGGGGATGCTAAGATGTTTGCGGTGACAGTGGAAAGAGAAAATAAAGGATAATTGCCACTTGGGAGACCAAACTGTGGAATATGTGGTCCAAGCAGCTCTCAGAAACTCACCCCATGGAGGGTGCCTTTTATGGGGCTGGGGGTGGAACTCAATGTACCTAAGTAAACATTACATTGCTGTTGAAATCAAGGGTTTGAGAGGAAGGGTTGGAAGCAGTTTTGACATCAGTAGGACAGCCTCAGTGGACAACTCCTATGGACCTGATCTCTTTGATTTCAACTGAAGCTCTGTGCCAAATTTTCAATTTTCCTTTTCTTTTTAACCTTTTAGGGGCAGTTCCTGCCTCACTCTGGAGCCTCTTTCCATCCCATTAAACCTCTGCTTTCTATTTCTATGTTTCCTTTCCTCTCATTACTCTGGCATGTGTGGGCAAACAAACTTTCTACCAGTACTCCCAACTGACATCTTTCTCTTTCTGCTGGATTCACAGGATGTGTCTGGGGGTCCACCTTGATTGGCAAAGGAGTTCTATGACCATGATGTCACCTCTGCTCAGTTGGTGAATCCCAGCATGAATCAAGACATCAGAGGAAATGAGTGGTGATCCCCCAAGGAGACAAGCTCATAAAGTCATCATCGGTGACAGCAAAGGAAATTAAAGAAAACTGAAGTCAGAGTTATAAGAGTACAATCAGTGTTTGTTTATTCATTCCTCATTCATTCAGTGACTATTCACTTTGTTCCTACACTGTGAATTAGACATAGTTCCTGCCCTCAAGGAATTTCCAGTCTAACGAGGGAGGCTGATTGGATGGACAAACAGAAAGACAAAGGGAAGCCCAGGGTATTCTGAAAACCTATAAAAGAGGAATCTGAATGGCAGGATGGGGAAACAGTGGAAATAGTGACAGACTATTTTGGGGGGAGCCTCCAAAATCACTGTAGATGGTGATTGCAGCCATGAAATTAAAAGACGCTTACTCCTTGGAAGAAAAGTTATGACCGTCCTAGACAGCATATTAAAAAGCAGAATCGAATTGAATTGCCAGTCTATGTCCAACGCAGGATACAGCATGCTTGGGGCTGGTGCACGGTGATGACCCAGAGAGACGTTATGGGGAGGGAGGTGGGTGGGGGGTTCATGTTTGGGAACGCATGTACACCCGTGGTTGATTCATGTCAATGTATGGCAAAACCAAAACAGTATTGTAAATTAAAATAAAGGAAAAAAAATTAAAAAAAAAAAAAAAAAAGCAGAGACATTGCTTTGCCAACAAAGGTCCGTCTAGTCAAAGCTATGGTTTTTCCAGTAGTCATGTATGGATATGAGAGTTGGACTATAAAGAAAGCTGAGTGCCGAAGAATTGATGCTTTTGAACTGTGGTGTTGAGGAAGACTCTTGAGAGTCCTTTGGACTGCAAGGAGATCCAACCAGTCCATCTTAAAGGAAATCAGTCCTGAATATTCATTGGAAGGACTGATGCTGAAGGTGAAACTCCAATACTTTGGCCACCTGATGTGAAGCACTGACTCATTGGAAAAGACCCTGATGCTGGGAAAGATTGAAGGTGGGAGGAGAAGGGGATGAGAGAGGGTGGGATGGTTGAATGGCATCACCGACTCAGTGGACATGAGTTTGAGTAAACTCCGGGAGTTTGTGATGGACAGGGAGGCCTGGCATGCTGCAGTCCATGGGGTGGCAAAGAATCAGACATGACAGAGTGACTGAACTGAACTGAAATGGCAGGAAGATCAGAGAGGAGACAAATTTTACACACATTGGTAAAGGACACGGCTCAGAGTCAGATCGACTTGGGTTTAAATCTCCACTCTGCCACTTAACTACAGAAGCCTGTCATTCCTCCAGCCTGTTTCTTCAGTTGATGTTGGAAATAAATACTTAGATAAAATGGTTGTGATTATTAAATGAAAAGAATTTTTTTCTTTAGTTTAGAGCCTGACTCACAGCAAGCAATTAAATGGAAAATCTTTTCTATCTTATACAGATGATGCTTAAAGTTAAACTTTGAGTCAACAAATAGGAGACGGCTAGATGAAGAAAAGGGAACATGATGTTCTGGGCAGAGAGCACAACCATCTCCAAAGGACAGACATATTTCATGAGCTGATATTAATATATAGTATGTTGTGGTTAAAATAAGGGGGTTACATGTGGGAGCAGTGGCAGATGAAGTCAGAGAGGTAAGTTGAGGATAAACCATGTAGTCTTATAAATCAACCCAAGAAGTTTGAACTAGTTTCTGAGTTCTGTCTTTAGAGATTTTCAAAAGGGAATAACATGATTAAATTCACATTTTTAAAAAGTTTCTCTGATGTAACTTGACAAAAGTCTTAGGAGCCTTAAGCATGGCCAGATAATTTGCTCTAATAATTTTATTTCTAGGAATTTGTCATAAGGAAATAATCAGAAATAAAGACAAAAATTTATGTCCAAGAATGTGCACTGAAGACACATTAGTGAAACTGGAAAGAATCTAAATGCTGAATAATTAGAAAATGATTAAACCAGTTATACTACATGCAACTGATGTGATATTTACAGCGTTCAAATCATTTGGCAATATTTCAAGGTATAGGGACACATGCATAATAAAATGCCAAGCCAAAAAGAAGAATGCATGATTCAGGTTTTGATTTAAAATAGATAAATAAATATGTGCCCAGCAAAACCAGGAGGAACGGTACCAAAACCAAAAAATAACTATAGTTATCTCTGCATAGTGGAATTGTTGGTGATTTCTGTTCTCTTTTTCAAGTTTTTCTGTACTTTCCATATCTTTAGAATGAAAATGCAGCTTTTACAATTTAAAATATATTTTTAAATGATCCCTGATAGAACAGAGCCTTATATAGGAGAGAAAGAAAGAAATGAGATAATTAGTTGACTACTACAATAATTCAGGAGAGAAATGATAAGATTTTCAACCAAGGCAAACCCAGAAAGAATGTAGAAGTGGGGGGACAAATTCTAGAATTATGAAGAGTTAGAGTTGAGAAGAGTTCATTGCCTGTTAGATATGGGTAAAAATGGAGAAAGGAAATCAAACATGGTGCCCAAGTTTCTGACTTGGGCACTGGAATATGCACTGATCTTAGAGGGAGAGGAAACGTGGAAAGGGTAGTTGGGAGGAGAGAGTAGCAGAGATGAGGAATTCTGGGATACACTGAATTTCAGGTGTTTGCGAGATGTTGAGATGGATGTGTCCAGTTAATAGTTGGATAGACAGTTCATTTAGTTGCTCATTCATTCATTCAACAAATGTTTATTCAGTAACTACTGTGTGTAAGACAATGCTTTGGTTTTGGAGAGCTTGCATTCCAGTTGGGGACAAGGATCTGTAGCTCAGAATAGACATAACAGACATCTGGTTTGGAGGCAGACTTTTAGAAGTCAACAACCTGGACATGGTGGGTGGAGAAAGACACAAGAAGAGGATGAGATAGATGACCCAGTGGGAGAGTGTCAAATGAGAAGCGTGGCTTATTTTGGACCAAGTTCAGTCAGGATATTTCTTTTCTATGGCCTAGAGGATTGAACTGCTTTGGAAAATGTCTGCACACCCCTTCAATATGATTACTTTCTGACTGTACCTAATTTCCAGTCTAGCTACCACTTCTGTGAGTGGTGGACAAGCCCCTGAATCTCAGATCTGACGGTCTTATCCCTAAATTAGAAATAATATAGCTTTAACCTGCATCAGTATAACTTTCTTGCTTTAGGACCTCTCTGGTCTCTGTTCTGTACAGAATGTTCTTCCCCATGACCTTTCCCTGCTGGGCTTCTACTTCTCATCAGATCTCTGACCCACTAACACTCCTGCAGAGAAGATGTCCCTGACCCTCCAGGAGAAAGCAGTGTAAACCCTGGCCCTTGCCTGCTATTTCTTTCACTGTGCTTCACTCACTGTTGATTCTCTCACTCCCTAACCAGAATGTGTTAGGAGAGTGTGAATAAAGTTTGCCTTGTTCTTTGCCATAGTCCTATCTCCTAGAACAGACTCTGGCACATAGCAAGCAAGTAGTACTTTGTGAAGCAGTACTATTTTTTTCCCCCCAGTAAAAATGGGTTTATATGGGATCAGCCAAGAATTGCACTCCAGAGTCTGCAACCATGGTGAGACTCAGGCAAGTCTCCTTGAATTATTTTGAATTTGAATTATTTGAATAATTTAGAACAAATAAAGGATTTTCCAGCTTTATCAGTACATTTTAAAAAACAACTATTGAACATTTCTATGTGCAAAGACTTCATTAAAGTCCTGGGGATACATAACTAAACCTTCAGTTCAGTTGCTCAGTCATGTCTGATTCTTTGTGACCTTATGAACTGCAGCATACCAGGCCTCCCTGTCCATCACCGACTCCTGGAGTCCACCCAAACTCATGTGCATTGAGTCGGTGATGCCATCCAGCCATCTCATCCTCTGTCGTCCCCTTCTCTTTCTGCCCCCAATCCCTCCCAGCATCAGGGTCTTTTCAAATGAGTCAACTCTTTGCATGAGATGGCCAAAGCATTGGAGTTTCAACCTCAGCATGAGTCCTTCCAATGACCCAGGACTGGTCTCCTCTAGAATGGACTGGTTGGATCTCCTTGCAGTCCAAGGGACTCTCAAGAGTCTTCTCCAACACCACAGTTCAAAAGCATCAATTCTTCGGCCCTCAACTTTCTTCACAGTCCAACTCTCACATCCATACATGACCACTGGAAAAACCATATCCTTGACTAGACAGACCTTTGTTGGCAAAGTAATGTCTCTGCTTTTTAATATGCTATCTAGGTTGGTCATAACTTTCCTCCAAAGAATAAGCATACACACCGAGGAAACTAGAATTGAAAGAGACACATGTACCCCAATGTTCATTGCAGCACTGTTTATAATAGCCAGGACATGGAAACAACCTAGATGTCTATCAGCAGATGAATGGATAAGAAAGCTGTGGTACATATACACAATGGAGTATTATTCAGCCATTAAAAAGAATAAATTTGAATCAGTTCTAATGAGATGGATGAAACTGGAGCCGATTATGCAGAGTGAAGTAAGCCAGAAAGAAAAACACCAATACAGTATACTGACGCATATATATGGAATTTAGAAAGATGGTAATGATGACCCTGTATGTGAGACAGCAAAAGAGACACAGATGTATAGAACGGACTTTTGGACTCTGAGGGAGAGGGAGAGGGTAGAGCGTAGGATGATTTGGGAGAATGGCATTGAAACATGTATACTACCATGTAAGAAACGAAGTGCCAGTCTATGTTCGATACAGGATACAGGATGCTTGGGGCTGGTGCATGGGGATGATCCAGAGAGATAATATGGGGTGGGAAGTGGGAGGGGGATTCAGGATTGGGAGCTCATATACACCTGTGGTGGATTCATGTCAATGTATGGCAAAACCAATACAGTATTGTAAAGTAAAATGAAGTAAAAATAAAATTAAAAAAAAAGAAAAAGAGTAAGTGTCTTTTAATTTCATGGCTGCAATCACCATCTGCAGTGATTTTGGAGCCCAGAAAAATAAAGTCAGCCACTGTTTCCACTGTTTCCCCATGTATTTCCCATGAAGTGATGGGACCAGATGCCATGATCTTCGTTTTCTGAATGTTGAGTTTTAAACCAGCTTTTTCCCTCTCCTCTTTCACCTTCATCAAGAGGCTCTTTAGTTTCTCTTCACTTTCTGCCATAAGGGTGGTGTCATCTGCATATCTGAGGTTATTGATATTTCTCCCAGCAATCTTGACTCCAACTTGTGCTTCTTCCAGCCCAGCATTTCTCATGATGTACTCTGAATATAAGTTAAACAAGCAGGGTGACAATATACAACCTTGACATACTCCTTTTCCTATTTGGAACCAGTCTGTTGTTCCATGTCTAGTTCTAACTGTTGCTTTCTGACCTGCATATAGATTTCTCAAGAGGCATGTACTTGCTTCTTATTTGCAAACAGGTTTATAATCTCATCAGAGATACGGACGCTTACACAGCTATTATAAGGGAGTGAATAAAGATGGGGGCAGAGGTTTGGGTTGGTGTGAGGAAGGGTCTGGAGATGTGCTGTATGTATGGAGGAAGGAACTAGGTGGTCTCAGGGCTCCAAACTGGCATACTGGCATCATGATGCCACCTTGATATTCTGACCCAAAAGCTTTATTTATGGATTAAAAGATAGGACAGGAGACGGAATCCACTTTCATCTACACTAGACTGAAAGTGTTAGTCACCTAGTCATAATACCTGTTTGACTCACATGTACAATACCTCCAGATGTATATAAACAAACATAGTACGTGCTCAATAAATATTTTTGAATAAACAGAAGTCTCATTTCAATGTGGAATATAATTCACAGTTGGTGAATATGGAATGGAAAGTGGAATCTCGTTCAGCCTAGCAAGGAAGGAAATTCCAACACATGCTGCAACATAGATGAATATTGAGGACATTTTGCTAAATGAAATAAGCCAGTCACAAAAAGACAAATACTGAATAACTTCACATATATGAGGTACCTGAAATAGTTAAAGAAATAAAAGTAGGAAGTAGAATAGTGGCTGCCAGGGACTACAGGGAGCGGGGAATGAATAGTTGTTTAATGGGTATAGAATTTCAGTTTTGCAAGATGAAAAAGTTCTGGCAGTTGGTTACACAAGAATGTGACTATACTTAATGCTACTGAACTGTACACTGGTAGAACTGGTTAAGATGGTAAATTTTATGTTTTCTGTATTTTATTGCACTAAAAAAAAAAGAAGAACAGATAAAAATCAGAGTGTGACTAGTGATTCAGTCACATATGAATCTGTGTTATTCTCCTAAGTTAAAGAATTCATCGAATTCTTTAGGAACGTCAAATGGGTTCCTAGCGAGAGTTCCTCCTGCTTTCAGAATCTGTGTACATGCATGAAAGGCACAATGGGAAACTGAAGCTCAGAAAGAGCTTATTTATCATTTGTCCCAGGTCACACTGTCAGCAGCGCTGGTCCCGTCATTAGAACCCAAGTCATTGACTCAAGTGCAGTGTTCTCCCCATTCTACTTGTCAGGGTCAGGGGCAGTCTCTGCAGCCATCTCTCACATCCTGATCCTTCCTGGGGCACCCCCATTCTTTCCCCAGGACATATGTACCTTGACATTTCTGCATGAAAGTCTAATAGGCACCTTGCAAATAGCTCCAATTTAGTAGTTATCAGACAGTATATTAAAAAAATATTTAAAAATATCATTTATTTTTGGCTGTGCTGGCTCTTTATTGCTGTATGAGGGCTTTTCTTGAGGTTCAGTGAGTGGGGGCTACTCATTAGTTGCAGTGCTCGGGCCTCTCTTCTGGTGGAGCACCAGCTCTTGGGCACACAGACTTCACTAGCTGCAGTCCCTGGTGTCTAGAGGACAGGCTCAGTAGTGTGGCTCATGGGCTTAGTGGTTCGGCAGCATGTGGGATCTTCCTGAACCAGGGATCAGGCCTGCATTTTCTGCATTGGCAGGCAGATTCTTCACCACTGAGCCACCGGGGAAGCCCCCTTAAAAATAACTTTTGATGACAGTTCACTATGTGATTTTTGGCATATAACTTAGGAGTTCAAAGAATGAAGTCACATTTCTATAAACAAAACTCTTTTCCAGTGAACTGATTTCTGACACTAATTGCTCTCAGTGCTAACATCTGTAAATAAGAAAAATAGGACTAGAATTGACGCTTAATCCTCTGTCACTGCAGCAATAAATATTATATACCAGTGGATGTTGCATATTGTTTAGTCGCTAAGTCGTGTCTGACTCTTTTTCAACTCCATGAACTGCAGCCTGCCAGGCTCCTCTGTACTCGGGATTTCCCAGGTAAGAATATTGGAATGAGTTGCCATTTCCTTCTCTAGGGAATCTTCCCGACCCAGAGATCAAATTCATGTCTTTTTACCACTGAGCCACCAGGGAAGCCCATATCAATGGATACATAAACTAATTAAAGAAAAATTTCAGATATCTCATGAGATAATTTCCTATAACACTTTATATGCTTAGGAATTATTTCTTAAAAACCATATTTGCTATTTTGATCAATTGTGTACTATTAATCATTATGATAACTCAATGCAGACGGAATTTTTTAATGTTTACAACCATATGGTTAGAGGAAAGAAAACATTTTACATTTTTATTTGTATACATTTTTTAAGAGATATATGACATGATCAATTAGAGACTCTCAATCTTACAAATTGTGCTGGTTAAGATTTTACAGGAGAGGTAAATAGAATGAAAACATGAGTTCAAGAAATAAAAGAAACTAAAATTTCTGATTGTTAAAAGGAGCTCTTTCATATACTAATACTTTTTAGGTAAATGTAAACATCAGAATGCTATGATATTCACATTCAACTAGATCTTTTAAAAGAGTGACTTAGGATCTTCATTTCAAATTTTCAGTATTTACAAATTGTCATAAATTACCTCTTTACAATGATTAAACTTACAATGAACAATTTTAGATGTCAGTTTGAAATATGGGTTAGAGTACATATTTTTCAAAATTCTTTTGTGGGTATGCAAACCAAACCAGTTTGAAAACCGCTGGTACAGACTGTCCTTGGTAAATTGTACTGTAAAGGATACTCAGAAATGGGTAGGTAGCCAGAGGAAAATATGGAACCTAAAGAGATGCTTAATTTGGGTTTACTCTTGTTTCTAAAGATGAGAGAAAATGCAGAATGTTTGTGCGCGGAGGAAAATGATTTCGACATGAAGGGAAAAGTGAGGGTGCCGGAAGGTGGTCTGGGGCAGTGAAAGACGTGGGCACGGAGTACCAAAAGAGGTGAGGCCCTTGAAAGGGCACGGCAGAGGGACAAGGCAGCGCGAGGGGCAAGCGCGGATATCCATATGGGCTGGCGGGGAGCGGGTGGTGGCTGGAGGAAGCTTTGCTGGGATCGAGTCCATTTCCTCAATAAACCGAAGCAAGATTAGCAGCTGTGGGGAAGGGTGGGGGAGGAGGTGTTGGGGATGACACGAGAGAGATGTCGAATGGTCGTTTAAAGAAGTGGGATGGAATCCACTCGGGAAGTGTATTAGGACTTCGGCTTGGTTTCTGGAATTTGTTGAGGAGTCAGCCAGGCGATGTCCGCCGGGTGGTCGCACGTGAAGACGGACGGGAAAATTGCATTTAACTGGCTTGGCAGGTGCTCACACTGATGCGTGAAAGTGCAAGGGAGCTGAGGCCGAGTCTTTAAAATGATGGAGTCTGGACTTAAAGTTGCAGAAGGAGAGAAGGGACGGCATAAGGATGGGTGATGCAATCCATGAATTATTAGTTCCCTGTGTGTGTGGGGGGGGGGGGGGGGGCGGTCAACTGCTGCGTTTGGAGTTAGGACTCTTTTTAACATGTCAGCCGTCTTATTTTCTTTTTCCTAAGTGCAATGACTCTCCGATTCTCCTCTTCCTTCCTCAATACTTCTGCCGCCGTTTTCACAGGTGGAATATCTTCTAACATCTTGAAAGAAGTCAGTTGCGGTTTCTTGCAGCGTTACTTCTGCTGTCCGATCGGCCCGCTTTGTGCATTATCTCGGAACTCACTTTTCAGTCTGTTTTAATCCGGGGCTTTCTTCCCGCCGCAGCCCATCGGGGCGGTCCCTTCAGGCTCTGGGAGAGAATGAAGCGCTGATTGGTTGTCCGGGGCAGAGAGGGCGGCCTAGAGAAGAGGCAGCCCGGGTGCTTCTGGGGCCGCTGGTGTCTTGAGATCCCCGGGTCCCGTGTCAGCGAGACAGGCGCCAGGGACGGGACTGCACGGGCCGCCTGGGACCTGATTCCTTGTTTTCTGCCCAGCTGGACGTTTTGGCATGAAATGCAGATACTTTGGTAGCTGGGCATTTATCTGGGAGAGAGTTTACGATAACATCACAGTTAAAGGTTTTTGTTTGGCCGCACGCTTCTCCCCCAGCTTCTTTGGGTGGGCAGGCACGGGCCCAGTGAGGGCAGCCTAAGGCTTCCTGCCAGTACTCCTTTTGAAGGACACAGGGTCAGAAGGGCAGTTGAACATTAACTCTTTGTGGCAGCACTTTATCTATCCGGAGAGGCCTGGCGGCTAGCCTATTTGGACTTCAAGCAGCTCTATCAATGGCAACCCACTCCAGTACTCTTGCCTGGAAAATCCCATGGACCGAGGAGCCTGGTGGGCTGCAGTCCATGGGGCCGCTAAGAGTCGGACACCACTGAGCGACTTCTCTTTCACTTTTCACGTTCATGCATTGGAGAAGGAAATGGCAACCCACTCCAGTGTTCTTGCCTGGAGAATCCTAGGGACAGAGGAGCCTGGTGAGCTGCCATCTATGGGGTCGCACAGAGTCGGACACGACTGAAGCGACTTAGCAGTAGCAGCAGCATACACAGAGTGCCATCCACCAACACTTTATTTCCTGCTTCCTTTGTGCCACACCCTGGGGATGTTTCCAAAGAGAAAGGCAACTTCCAGCTCGTTCTAGTGACTCTTTCTCGTTCTCAAGTCCCAGCTCTTGGTGGTCCCTGCACTGAATTCTGACAGCCTGTAATGTCAACATTAGTCTCCCATTTTTCAGATGAGGCAGTTGGGTCTTAGAGAGTTGAAGTGACTTACCAATATCATTAGATAGGCGGTTGGGACAGAATTTGATTTGGCCTGGATCTGCCTTTAAAGCCCAAGTAGTATCTATCATTCTGCTGGAGCCATGTCCTCCAGGGCTACTGGGTTTGCTGAGTGGGAGAAAAAAAGAGGAGTAAGTCGAAGTGCTGAATCCAGGTGACTGTTAAAAGCAGGAAAAAGAAGGTGATTTTCATCTTCCCTTCAAACAACACTGGACAATACGACTTTCCCAATCCTTTCACACTAGAGAGTAATCTGGGATGTTGTCAGTATGACACAGTAGAAATATTAATAGTAGGGGTTAAGAGGGTTTGGGACTAGACCTGCCTTTACCATAACTAAATGTGTTACGAAGGGCAAGATACTTATTGCTATATCTCAGTGCCGCCATGTACAGCGGGGTGATAGGTTGTGGCACAGAATTAATGGAGATAATAAAGTCACTATATAAACATGAGAAAAAAATAAAAGCAGGGAAAGTACCGTGACTTACTTTGATTGTTTACTTTTTTCTGTGCCTGTCACGGAAGTATGCTCAGAGGAAGTCTGTTTAACCTGGCCCTACATGATGAGCAGGGAGTTCCACAGGCCAACAATGGACATTTCAGACCCCGAAGAGTTCAAAGGGGCAGAGATTCAGGTAACCACAGAATGTAATGAGGAAAAGCCCTTAGGGAGGCCCCATCCCTTCATTTTACTGAGGGAATAAATGGAGGACCAGAGAGGGTATTTAATTATTTAAGATCAGGAAACAGGAACGCCCAAACTGGAGCTCCCGGGGTCATTGTTATTTAGTCGCTCAGTCGTGTCTGACTCTGTGACACTACAGACTGTAGCCCGCCAGGCTCCTCTATTCATGGCATTTCCCAGGCAAGAATACTGGAGTGGGTTGCCATCTCCTCCAGGAAAATCTTCTCAACCCAGAGATCAAACCTACATGTCTCGCATTGGCAGGTGGATTCTTTACCACTGAACTAATCTATGGTCTGTTTTTATTAGTAACTTAGTAGTCTGACTTATAGTCAGACTATAACTCTTAGTACTAAGAGTTATTCATACTTGTTAGCTGCTGCTGCTGCTAAGTCGCTTCAGTTGTGTCCAACTCTGTGCGACCCCATAGACGGCTCACCAGGCTCCCCCGTCCCTGGGATTCTCCAGGCAAGAATATTGGAGTGGGTTGCCATTTCCTTCTCCAATGCATGAATGTGAAAAGTGAAAGTGAAATCGCTCAGTCGTGTCTGACTCTTAGCGACCCCATGGACTACAGCCCACCAGGCTCCTCTGCTCATGGGATTTTTCCAGGCGAGAGTACTGGAGTGGGGTGCCGTTGCCCCGACACTTGTTTAGCAGTTACTAAATGAGTATATTATATGCATTCCTTTCTTTTAGCCCTTAGGACAACTCTGTGAGGTAGACAGTATTTTACAAGAAAGAAAACTGCGACTGAGAGAAGTAATTAGCCCAGGGTCACACTGCAAGTCTAAGCCCGGAGCCCAGGCTCTAGTAGTGATAAGCAGATAAAGAAAGAAGGGTGTGGCCCAAAAAACCCCTTTCAGTGTACATGTTTTTATCTTCCTTATTCAGATGAGGAAACCAAGGTTCAGAAACAGTCAATGACTTGGCCGAAGGTCACAGAGCAACAAAGCGGTGGAGTAGGCAGTCGTCTGGATCACATTATACCCAAAGACTGAAGTGTGAGACCATTCCTGGGTTCTCTACTCCTAGCACACAGCCCCTTCTTGCATAGAGAAGCAGTCAAAGCCCCTTGTCTCTTGCTCACCTTTCAAATCTTCCAGACAGCTCTGCCTTGGGAATGTTGTCCTCTGCAGGCAAAGTGGCTTTAGTCAAATCTCATTTTCCAGTGAGGAGTTATTAATATTATCCTAACAGGACAGTGACCAGTTCTCCCAGCTGCCAATGTGGTGATTTTCTGCATTCCTCCTCACTTTTTCTTGCACAGCTTTGTTATCAGGGCGTCTGGATCACATTATACCCCAAATACCAAAGTGTGAGATGCTTGGTCAAGCCTCTTTGGTTTACGTTTGCAGGATAAGCATCAAGGGGCAAAGCTTGGTCAGGACAGTGGTGCTGGAGGCACAGGGCCTACTTGAAGTTCACTAGCACCTCTTAAATCTGGGTGAAGAGTGACGAGTAGACAGAATTATGAATTGGGGGTGGAAAAATGAGCCTTCTCAAATATTTCTGTTCATGAGTAACCCTCACTGACTGAGTGAACCAGCTGCATGCAAGGGTTCAAAATTAATTAGGCTCATCTGGCTCATCTTCACTGCTAAATAAGGTATCTCTGAGGGCTTGGCTTCCAGAAGCGGTGTTTGGAAGGAGGGTTTCTACTGTGGAAGGAAGCTCTAGACCAGACCCCAGGAGGCCTGGGGGTCTCGAGCCAGCTCTGCTAATGGCTGACCTTGTCACCCTGGAAAAGGCAATTCACCTCTCTAGGCCCATCATTATTCATTCCCATTTCTAGAAGTGCTCCTGTGGGCCCGGTACTGTTGTAACGGTTGAGACAGCTTCTAACAAGACAGCTGCTGCAGTGGAAGACCTCATGGCTTCTGTGGGGAAGTGAGCAAGGCCAGAGATTGTGGATTCCATGCTGCTCTGGGGTATGGCCAAAGGAGCCCTGGAAGACCTGATATCAATAGGACTCTAGCCTTATGAAAGCTGTGTGATAATTTAAAAAGTTTCCCCTTTTACTGGGTAAATGCAGCCCTTAACCTGGTTGCACAGCTTGATAAGCAGAGCCCAGGCAGATCTTTGTGTCCCCAGTTGCCTCCTGGGCTGATCACTCTTTTATTTTTTTTAATTTAATTTAATTTTTGTTTTATCTTGGAATGTAGTCACTTTATAATATTGTGTTAGTTTCCAGATCACGCTTGCCTGATGAACAACTTGCTTATCTGAACACAGCAGCCCTGAATGTCGACTGAGATAGAAAGGTCCAGTAGAGGAAAAGTTGGCAGAGGCCATTTCAGGCTGAGGAAAGAGCATGCATAAACCCTGCAGGCTGGAGAGAGAGCTGCCTCAGCTTGAGGACCTGCCTTGGTTCACTGACTGGAAGGCTGAGTGGGTTGTGTCTTATTAGGGGGGTGTTGAAGAGAGATGAAGTTGGGAATATTGGCAGAGGCTGTTTCTTCACTTTTGAAGCAAATAGTGGGCATCAGTTCAAGTACAGTATTTAAACACTAGGGATATAGTAGACAAAAATCAACCTAATCCCCTTCCCTGGGGGAATTCACATTCTAGTGAGACCCTGATGGGGCTCCAGTGTCTCTGACGGTATCAGGAAGCCATATTGATTTCTGACCCACTTCCCCTCTAGCACTGTAAGAACTGCCATCTGAGATAATGTATGTTAGAGGCCTTTGGGAAGTGGGAACTTCTGGATCATTCCAATGAATAATCACTTTTAATGTCGTTGTTGTTTTTGTGCTGCACACCATATAGGATCTTAATTCTCTGATTCTCTGACCAGGAATTGAACCCAGGCCATGGCAGTGAAGGCGTCAAATCCTAACCGCTGGACCACCAGGGAATTTCCAGTCACTTCTCCCCGCTACCCCGTGTTAAAAGCCTTTATTGAATTTGTTACAATATTGCTTCTATTTCATGTTTTGTGTGGGGTTTTTTTTTATTAGCCAAGATGCATGTGAGGTCTTAGCTGCCACCAGGGATTGAATCTGCACCCCTGGATCACCAGAGAAGTCCCCCCAATCACTTTGAATATTAATCTGATTGACCAATACTGGTGCTCAGGGATTTGGGGACCTGTTCCTGGCACCCACCTGATCCTCCCTTCTGGGAAGAAGACATCTTTGGTCGAGGTCATGATGTTACAGGAAACGTGATGCCTTCCTTTGCTGTGCTCTCGAGACCCATTCTGACCAGGAGAGATCCTTCCTTCTCTGGGTCAGCTGAGCAGGCTGGACAGGATGTGACATCCTGCTGCCAGTATAGGAATTCACTGGCTCGTTCTCAGGCTGCAAGCACCTGCTGTGGTCAAAGTTTCTTTCCCTTCTGGCTGAAGGACCCATGCGAATGAGAGAGTCACTTTAAAATCACAAACAAAAGGGAAACTGTCTCTGTGGTAAGAGAGGGTTATCCCCGGGCTAGCAGTTGTGTCTATCCTGATTAATAAATAGGTCTGGTTCCGTGAAAAAGGCTGATTCCTAGGCCTGGGAACTTGTCCTCTCCCTCGCTGTGTGACTGTAGGCAAGTCAATTCCCCTTTCTGGGTGCTAGTTCTTTCCTCTATTAACCAGGAACTCGGACTTACTCAGGCTTGACCGCAGAATCATTTGAACTTTTCTGGGGAAACTCGATATATAAAGCAGATAAGAGAAATGAAGGTGCAGTTGAGGCAGGTTCCTGGAGATCTGTTGACCTCACCTCATCCTGTCTCATCCTCCCTGGACAGACTTCTCCCACTATTACCCTGCAGTCATAGTGGAATTTGGTTTAAAAATAAATGGATTATATAATTTTCATTCTACCTGGGTCTTCTGGCCTCTAGGCTCAGGGTAGGGGGTGAGGATAATTAAAAAGTCTCTAACTTCTACAATTTTGTGTATTCATGGAAATGGTTATCCAACCCTCTTTCTATTCGATATAAATATAATTTGGATTATCTAAGGGACTCTCTATTTTCATGCATAGACATGAAGTTTCATTGGCCCCATTTGACTTTGTATTTATGACTGTGACAATACCATGAACGTGTCTAAAATGTTTCCCATTTCACTTTCCATGCAGTATGTTTCCCAAATTGGACAATCTGTGATTTTTTTTTTTTTTTCCATAAAAGGGATGTACTTGCTAGAGGCAAGCAGCATAAACAAGATAGGAATTTATTTCTCTCTCACATATGAAGCTCAGGTAGATTACTGAGGGATAGAATGATGGCTTCTTTTCTTCTCACTTTATTTATTTTTTAATTGAAGGATAATTGCTTTACAGAATGTTGTGGTTTTCCATCTGTCATACAGCAACAAGAATCAGCTGTAGGTACACCCATATCTCCTCCCTCCCAAACCTCCCTCCCAAACCTCCCTCCCATCTCCCTCCCCATCCCACCCTTCTAGATTGTGACAGAGCCCCAGTTTGAGTTCCCTGAGTCATACGGCAAATTCCCATTGGCTGTCTATTCTGTATATGGTATTGTAAGCTTCCTTGTTACTCTCTCCATACACATACATCTCACCCTCTCCCTCCTCCCCTCCCCCATGCCCATGTCCATAGGTCTGTTCTCTATGTTTCTTCACTGCTGCCCTGCAAATTAATTCATCAGTACCACTGTTCTAGATTCCATACAGAATGATAGAAGAACCCAAGTTCTTCCCACCGTGCTGCCTTATGGTCCTCATCAGGTGCCTTCCGTCCTATGATCCAGGACGGCAGTTCCTGCCATCAAGTATGCGTTTCATCCAACAGGAAGAGGGAAAGAGGAATTGGGGAGAGCTTACCATTTCTTTTTCAGGGAAGAAGTTGCACATATCACTTTTTTTCATATTCTACTACCTATAATTTGATCATATGGCCACCCTTACCTTTAAGTAAGGCCAAGAAATCACTTTACCTGGGTAGTCTTGTGACTAGATAAAAATTCTATCATTATGCAAAAGAAGAGAACAGACAAATGGGCCAAGTGGAAATCTCTATCAAGAGTCTAGCCATTTCTTGGGCGTGAATTTTTACTTTTTTTAGATGTGAAATTCTGTGATGTGAGTAGCATCTAAAACCTTCAGCCTGGACAGGTGCTCAAGATTTCAGCTAATCCAGTCTCTTTCATCAAATGATGATGAGGTTATGAACCCATTTTACAGATAAGGCAGCAGAGAGATTAGGTGACCTGCCCAGGGTTAACTTTGTCAGTAGCCCAAGGAGAAATTCATGTTGTAGAGATAATCCCAGAAATGGTGGGATTCCATGAGCACCTGAAAGGGCCCATTTCTCTGTGCTTTTTATTCCTCTTCCTATGACATCCTAGCTCTTCAGACCATACCTTACCACTGATGCTGTAATTTTGGGGATAATTTTGGACTCTGATGGGGGACTGGGATGTCCTGAGGGAGCCCGAGCTTTGCAGTTACACATAGCTGGCTCTCAATAGTAGTTCTTCGTTTTATGACTGTGTTGCCGTGGGCAAGGCATTTCCTCTTGACTTTAGTTTCCTCTTGTTTAAAAAGAAGAGCCTGTCCATCTCCAAGTTTTCTTCCCACCCTCCCTTCTTCCTTCCACCCTTCCTCGCTGCCCCTGTCCCCTTTCCTCCTTTCTTTTTTTCACTCATAGAATGAATATATAAAGGAATCTGGTCTGGGACTTAGTACTGATAAGTGAAAACCAGTGGTAGTTTCCTTCCTTTCTTCCTTCTTCTTTCCTCTTCTTTCATTTTCTTTCTCTTGTTTCAGTTTCATGTAATTTTAAGATATTTTTTCCCACCAGGTTCATTAGTCACAGGACCCAGAGGACTTAGATTCTCTGGTGCCCAGAAATAGTTGCCCCGATGGGTGAACTTCTAGTTCCCTTTACCAGTTTTTTTTTTTTTTTTTTTCTTTCTGAATCAGACAAAGAGAACTTCAGTACCTCTTGGGTTTCCCCTCTGATACCTTATCACTGTACCCTAACTTGGTAATTTCTTCCCTTCTTCTGTGCTTAAAAATTTTTGAATGCTTGGAAATATCTCGTGGTTCCTGTGGGGTTTTCTCTCCCTTGTATGTAGCTCTGGTTTTCTATAAGCTCCTTGAGGACAGGGAATGACAGCTGTGTATTCCCACCTTTACGTGTCACAGAAGTGATAACAGAAGCCTGATTGGAGATGAACTTCCTCTGAGCAAGGACCCTGTGTTCTACTTCTTTGCATTCATCATTTGTTATGTAAAGAACAAAGGAAGAAAAGAGGGGTGAAGGGAAAGGGAAAGAAGGAGGGCTGGGGGAGAAAGGGAGAAGATTGGAAAGTGAAAATGTTAGTTGCTCAGTTAGTGTCCTACTCTGTGACCCCATGGACTGTAGCCCACCAGTCTCCTCTGATCATGGAATTCTCCAGGCAGGAATACTGGGTTGGGTAGCCTCTCCCTTCTCCAGGGAATCTTCCTGATCTAGGGATTGAACTCGAGTCTCCTGCATTGTAGGCAGATTCTTTACTGTCTGAACCACTAGGGAAGCAAGAAGGAGGAAGGGAGAAGGTGGGAAATCAGCATTTATTAAGCACAAAAAGTGCCAGCTTTTAAAACATGCAGTCTTACTTAATCTTGACAGCACATATGTGAGACAAATTACAAAGGATAAGATTGAGGCCCAGAAAGGTGCTGTCACTTGTCCAAGTTCCCATAGCGCATAGGAAGCAAAATGAGAAGCGGAAACAAGGTCTGTGAAGCTGAGGTCAGGCTCGTAAGAGCCTTGAACCTTGAACCACGAGTCAGTTACTGACACAGTCAAGTGTGAGAATTAAATGGACTGTGTAGGAAGCCAGATCTGTCTCAGGGATTCCTTTTAACAATAGTAATAAAAAGTTCTGTGACCTTGACAAAGTCGCTGGCTGTCTTGGAACCTCAGTTTCCCCATCTGTCATGAAGGGGGCCCTCTGTAAGTGTGGGGGTCCCTCTCAGCTCTTGTGTGTGAGTTGCAGCCTCTCTCCCTGAATTCCTAACCATCAGTGTGAGCCATTTAAACATGATAGATTCTTCCAGGAGGAACCATGCCTCTTTAGCTAGGTCAGGCCAACCAAACTTATTTGGGGTTTTTGATGAGATTTCTCTTAATTGATTGGGGTGAGGAGTTCAGAGCTAAATTGGAAGACTGGCTTTTCGGCTCCAAGATGGGAGAGACTGGGGCCTGACATGACTTGAGGTTGTCTGCCCTTTTTGAAGGCTGATGAGAGAACATTCTGCACCCAGCCACACTCCCTCCTCCCTGGAGAGCACAAGGGGAGCTGATGAACAATGAATAATAAATAAGCTGTCTTGGTCCTGGAAGAAACGATGTCAAATTTCTGGGGCTTTCCTTTTTGCCTCTCTCCATTGCCTGGACAGTTTTCAATGTTCTTTTGTTTTGTTCTGTCTATCTCATTTTCTTTTCTTCTCTGCCTCCTCTCCTCCTTCTCTCCTTCCCTCTCTCAACTTTCTTTCTTCCTTCCAGATATTTTCTTATTCTAAGTTTCAGAACATTTAGGAAAATAAGAGCTTTGGAATGATAATGGTCTCCAGAGTCTAGTTTACCGTGATTTTTATGTCTTCTGATCGTTAGTATTTTCTGTCTCTTCCTTATTCATAAAACTAAAGGTTCATTAATAGTAGCGATAGTTACAACTGGGAGAACTTAACAATGGATACCAAGCACCATTCTTTCACGTCCTACAAGGCACTACATTCTTTCACTCAACAAATATTTATGAAGCATCCAACCATTTCCAGGCACCATCATGGAAAAGATTCAGTCACGACCAAGGCAGAGTCTCTTTTCCTAATGGAACTTACATTGTAGTTAGAAGCAGGCAATGAGCAAGTGAACAAATATTTAATGTATTTTCAGGTTATTTAATTACATCTTCAAAACAACCTCATGGCAGGTATTGTAAGTTCATCTTACACATGCATAAACACTGAGGTGTGAATAATGAAATTATCTGTCCAAAATCAGATGAGAAGTTTGAATGCGCCCCAGCCCAGTGGTCTTTGTAGGACTCAATGAAGCTTTTTATTATGAATCCAGAGGCAACAAAACTGTGAGACTATGAAACTGAAGCTCCAGAGCTCTTCACTTGCATGGGCCCATCCTCAAGTCACTCAGGACCTAAGTTTTAATCCCTTCCTTAGTGCGGGCCCAATCACATTTTATAAGACTTGGGCTTCACAAAACCTGGACCAGTCTTCATTGACATGAGATTCACAGACTTCTAGTTTTCCTCAAGAACTCAGAAGCCAATGGAGGAGAAAGACATGAAAATAAAACATTGTAATACATAGAGATGAGTGCTATAATGGAGCTGTTATGGACTAAATTGTGCTCTTCAAATTCATATGTTGAGACTCTAACCCTCAATGTGTGATTGTATTTAGAGATAGGGCTTTTAGGGAGGCAATTAAAGGAGGTCATAAGGGTGGGGCTTTTTATAAGGAGAAGAAGAGACAGCAGAGAGCTATCTCTCACTGTGAACACACAGAGAGAAGGCAGCTGTCTGTAAGCCAGAAAGAGAGCTCTAACCAGAAGCTGAGTTTGCTGACATCTTGGTCATTGATTCTAGCATCCAGAACTCTGAGGAAATACATTTTTGTTGTTTACACCACCCAGTCTGTGGAATTTTGCTGTGGTATCCCTGAGCAGACTTGTATAGGATGGATGTACAAGGGAGATGGATTTGAGGATGGGAAAGCATTCCAGGCAAAGAACACAGCTGAGTAAAGGTGTGGAGACCTGAGATAGTGCAGCATACCTGTCCCCAAGGCGTGCGCGCCTGTGCATTCAGCCACTAAGTCGTGTCTGACTCTGCGATCCATGAACTGTAGCCCATCAGGCTCCTCTGTCCATGGGATTTCCCAGGCAAGAATATTGGAGTGGGTTGCCATTTCCTCCTCCAGAGGATCCTCCCAACCCAGGGACTGAACTGGCCTCTCCTGTGTCTCCTGTATTGGCAGGTGGAGTCTTTACCACTGAGCCACCTGGGAAACCCCAACATACCTGTAGAACCATAAGTCATAATTATACATACTTATGGAGTACAGAGGCAGAGATAAACAATGGCAGGTGGGTGGGGGAAGATCGAAAACATGTAAGATGCCAGGCTCAAGACTGGGTTTTACTGATAGATGTGGGAGTGCTCCTTGTTTGCCCTTGAGCAGGGTAGAGTCAAAACCATCATGGTGGCAGGAGGAGGGAGATAGATGGGAGGGAGGGACACTAGTCAGGTGACTTCTGTAATAGGTCTGGTAAGAAAGGGTATAGCTCTGAAGTAGGTCAGTGGAGTTGGAGACAAGGACATGTTTTGGGACTGGGAGGAGGGAATGGGAGAGAGGAGGAGGAGGAGCAAGAATCACACTTGAGCTTCTCACTTGGATGTCTGGTGCTTGGAATATTTTGACCACATCAAAAGTGACTTGTGTATATACCTAGATTTAATTTAATTATGAGGAAAAGGGTTTGGAGTTTTTATATTTCAAAGAAATATCAGGTGGAGGTGTGCTGTGGTCCTAGATTTGCAGATTTGGTCAGCTGGATGCTCTGCTGTTTGGAAGCCAGCAGAGTGGGAGTAGGGTGTCCAGGAGGCATGTGAGTGGATCTGCAGGCAGCCTTCATTAGCAGCATTATGCTTCTCAGTAGGATGATGGTTCCTATTTTTTTTTTTTTAATAAACATGAAATAAGCCAAGGAGGTTGCAATGTCATAGAATTAGTCAGTGTCAAACTTGGGAACTGCTTGGCTTAGGACAAAGCGTCTGATAGAGTTCTGATCTTGACCTGACTTACTGTATGCCTCTGGGTGGGTCATTTACTGTCTCTGGGTCTCAGTCTCATCTTCTAAAAAATGAACCACTTGGGTTAAATGATCGTTAAATTCTGTTTTAGTGCTCACATTCTATATATCACTGTTTAACCAACATTATGTTAAAAAAATGTACATAAATCAAGAGTTTAGGGGAAGATTAGGGTTTTATTTTTGAGGACAATACCTAATTCAGTCCCCAAAGAACAAGCTTTAACTCCTTTCATCTCAGGCTGGACTAATAGAGGACTCTGGGGAGAAGAGATTATTTGGATATCATCAGTTTCTTTATTCCACACTTGAAAGGAATGAGGAACAGCAAGAGCATCACCCGAGGTCATACAGCTGGTGAATGGCAGAGACAGGAACTGAACCCAAGTCTCCCAAAAAGGGCCATGAGGGGGATATAACCATCAGGTTACGCACTACATGACTTTGTAGACTCTTATGTGAGTGGTACCCCTGAAATTATGGAGGCAGAGATCCTGCTCTTGACCCCTACTTTGCACCCCTCTCATTCTATGTATCTAGTTGTGAAGTGACTTAGCAGCAGCAGCAGCAGCAGCAGCAGCAGCAGTTGTTTAAAATGCCTCCTCACCCCACTGGATACCCAGCACCTCTCTTCCCTTTTCCTTGCCAGTTGGAATCCTATTCATCCTTTAAAACTCAGTACAAATATGACCTCTGTGTCCCCTTTCTTCACTTTGTACATACCCCTATGGCCATATATGGGATTACCAGGTGGTTCACTGGCAAAGAATCTTCCTGCCAATGCTGGAGATGCAAGAGACATGGGTTTGATTCCTGGGTCAGGAAGATCCCTTGGAGAAGGAAAAGGCAACCCACTCCAGTATTCTTGCTTGGAAAATTCCATGGACAGGGATCCTGGTAGGCTGCAGTCCATAGGGTCGCAAAGAGTTGGACAAACCTAAGTGAATGAGCACCCCTGCATGCAGTGGCCACATATACATAACACATCACATGGGAATGGTTCTTGTTTGTCTACAATTAACCCAAAAGGGTAGGAATTGTGCCTTACTCATCTCTGTACTTCTAATGTCTAGCCCACGTGCTCAATTAATGTCCATGAAATGAATGAATACAAAGGATAAATGACAGGATGAGTGTAAAATGAGGTTTGCTGGAGAATATAGAATCAAACAGAGAAGCTTAGGAAGCCATGTCCCATGAGGTGTAAATGAGACTGTGGTTTTCCTCTCATCTGGCTATTTCTTGGACCCACAGGTCATCACCCTCATTAATGATGGGTCCCCTAAGCTGTAAGCAGGAAATGCTTTGGTATCAGGCCTGATGGCCCATATTGAAGACATAAGCCTTTGGCCCGTGACTCACCAATGGATTCCAGAAGGCTCAGTGTGGGTGGCCTTCCTCAATCAATCAATGGTTGGGCGTCCCAGCTTGTGATTGGATCCAAGCCACCCAAGCGTAGAGGTCTCTCAGATGCAGCCTGTATGGAGCCCTCTGGCCATCAGGCCTGTGTAAGTTGTAGCCACCCACCAGGAGATGCAGATAAGCATCCATAAAAGCCAGCTTTTATAACCACTGACACCCCCTTGAGCATGGTCATTATGATTATTTAACATTTATGAGACACCCTTGGTGTAGTGGGGCTAGGGGAAAGCCAGTTGGGCAGTCTCAACACAAACGGATGTTTCTATATAACTGTACAAAGGTGATCCCTCCCACCCAGATTAGTTCATTTGCAACTACATTCAGGAGCTCATATAGGCCAGGGCAAACCTGAATGTATTCTGTATAGTATCAATCCAGGCGTTAACCCAGGGAAACCCCAGTTAATCAAAACCCAGCCAAGGAAAATTCTCAATTAACTCTATTTTGATTTTTACGCTGCCATTGATTTGTTCTCTGAGTGATGTTGATGTGCAAAGTCTTTTGTTCACTCTTTCTCATTCAATAAAACATATAAACTGCTGACCATGCCACATCACGTGTCTGCTCTTGACATTGTAGAGATAAATAGACAGCCTGTGCCCCTAGACAAGGCAATCTTATGGGGAAGAGAGGCATGGAAATAGAAATATAGTCTTGCAGGTGATGTGTAAGAGCCAAGTTGATAGAAAAGTGGAGGGCTACAGGAAGCAGTGGTTAACAGGCTAGGCAAGCTTTATAGGAGAAAAAGCTCAACATGGCATTTGATTGATGATGACAATTTCCAGTGGGTTGTGTGGAACCACACAGGAATGTGTGGACCTTACAGGAGAGGAAATGAATGAACAAATGAATGGGAAGGTAGAATTTCACAGAAGATTGAGAGAACCCTAAGATATGCAGAAGGGCTGAAATCTACAGTGTGAGGGGATGAGGTAGAAAATCTAGGCAAGGACTAGATTATAAAGGCCTTGCTCATTGTTTAAGAAGTGACTGCTGGAGGACTTCCTTGGTGGTCCAGTGGTTAAGACTCTGCACCCCAAATGCAGGGAGCCCAGGTTCGATCCCTGGTTGGGGAATTGATCCTACATGCTGCAACTAAGAGTTCCCATACCACAGCTAAGACCCCGCACAGCCAAGTAAACAAATAAATAAAAGAAGTGACTGCTGCATTTGGAAACACTGGTCCCCTTGGAGTGCTCTCATCCCTTGATTTGGGTGGCATCACGTTCTGATGGAGCAGCTCCTACCTCTTTGGCCACGTCCCCTCTGTTATTTCGGAGAAGGCACTGACAACCCACTTCAGTACTCTTGCCTGTTAAATCCCAATGATGGAGGAGCCTGGAAGGCTGCAGTCCATGGGGTCGCTAAGAGTTGGACATGATGAGAGACTTCACTTTCACTTTTCACTTTCATGCATTGGAGAAGGAAATGGCAACCCACTCCAGTGTTCTTGCCTGGAGAATCCCAGGGATGGGGGAGCCTAGTGGACTGCCGTCTATGGGGTCTTACAGAGTTGGACATGACTGAAGCGACTTAGCAGAAGTAGCAGCCTTTGTTATTCACATGGAACTATCTATCTTCCTCTGCCCATGCTTTAATGACAGTGTTCCTCAGGGTTCCCACCCCTGTTTTTCTCACTCTAGAGCCTTCTCTGAACAATTTTCCTACTACAGTGATTCTCCAAATGATATCCCTCATCCAGATACAGTCTTTTCTGAACTCCATATATGTACATAGATCTAACTGCCTATGGGACATCTGTACCC
Source organism: Capra hircus (assembly GCF_001704415.2). Lineage (NCBI taxonomy): Eukaryota > Metazoa > Chordata > Mammalia > Artiodactyla > Bovidae > Capra > Capra hircus. Next base: position 31,042,130 of record NC_030810.1, on the reverse strand, counting down.
AATGAGGCAGCCATCTGCTCCCTAAACCTTCATTTGTTGTGTGTTTCCAGTCTTAGGAAAAGTGTCAATGCCTGGAACTCTCCTAGACTCTTTACTTTCCCTCATTTGTTGTTGTTCAGTCACTCAGTTGTGTCTGACTCTTCAAATCAATTCCACCAACCATGCATTCATTCACCCATGAGACATTTGTGGAGTTCTTCTGTTTTTTTTCAGAGATTTGACCAGCATCTGGGGATGAGGAAATGAGTAAAACAGAGCCCTGACCCTTGAGGAGGAGTCAGAAGAAAGGGACATGATTAGGTGGCTGTCACTGTGGGTGTAGCAAGACAGGGGTGTGGGTGCAAGGTGAAGGCCCCTGTCCCAGCTGGGTGGCTGGGCTGGTATGAAGGAGACCTGGCAAAGCCTCTTCAGGAGATGATGCCTGTGCTGGGTCTCAAAGACTGAGTAGCATTTGGGCAGTGCAATAAGAGGCGGGAGATGGTGAGGGGAGGGAGTTGCTCCAGGAAGAAGGGTCACAAGAGGAAGTGAATGGAGATGATACATGGCACAATGTGGCTGTAACTGCAAGCAGCTGAGAGCTGCTGGGGAGAAGAATGGGAGCCAGGGGCGGTAAGAGATAAGGAGCTGAGGTTGGGTTATATAGAGTCTGATGAAGAATTTGGACATATCTCAAGGGAAACTATTGAGAATCCCTTGAACATCAAGGAGATCAAACCAGTCAATCCTAAAGGAAATAAACCTTGACTATTCATTGGAAGGACTGATGCCGGAGCTCCAAATACTTGGTCCACCTGATGTGAAGAGCTGACTTTTTGGAAAAGACCTTGATGCTGGGAAAGATTGAGGACAGGAGGAGAAGGGGGCAACAGAGGATGAGATGTTTGGATGGCATCATTGACTCAATGGACATGAGTTTGAGCAAACTCCAGGAGATAATGAAGAACAAGGAAGCCTGGTGTGCTGCAGTCCATGGGTTACAAAGAGTCAGACATGACTTAGTGACTGAACAACAAGGGAAACAGGAACCTGGTGTTTGGAGCTGGGAACTAACCTGATCAGGTTAATTGTGCAGGAAGAGCATGTCAACAGGTGGGATAGGTTGTCAGGGGAGGGAGGGTCTGCTATAATAAGAAGGTCATGCAAGAGGTGATGAGGTCATATCTGAGGTAGGTGCTCTAGGAATGGAGAGACAGTGCTGCTGAGGAGACAGCTCTCAAGTAGGGTGAGCTGCCTTGCTCATCGTTTGACTGTGAGTATGATCCTAGGGTAGAAGGAAGGGACTGAGGTTTTTTCCTTGATTGAGAGGTGAATATTGCTCATGTTTTTGGAACACTGGAGTAGAAGCAGCCTTCCAGCATAAAAACCTTCAACTTTAGACCAGATTTGAGATATTATATCCCCAAATGTCAGGCACACTTGATTTTATCCCTGTTCATGGAATGGGGACAGACTGCAGCTCCTGGATCTGACCTTGATCCCTCTGGGTTGAATCCATAACCTTTAACTGGGCACAGAGATCCAGGACAGAGCAGAGGGCTGCTGGGCCATGTGGATGGGGGGAGTGAAGTCACAGTCACCTTTGCTGCCCTGCAGACTGCTGGCTGTGGTGGGGCTCCTGCTCCCCTCCATTTCCCACTAGGAAAGCTGGGTTACTGGAGAAATGCAGCCATCCCCATCCATACCAGAGAGGGAGAAACTCCTTGAACCCTGCCTATCCTGGCCACCATGCCCCCCTGCCTCCACAATTCAGTTCAGTTCAGTCACTCTGTTGTGTCCTACTCTTTGCAACCCCATGAACCGCAGCACGCCAGGCCTTCCTGTCCATCACCAACTCCTGGAGTTCACCCAAACTCATGTCCATTGAGTCAGTGATGCCATCCAACCATCTCATCCTTTGTTGTCCCCTTCTCCTCCTGCCCTCAATCTTTCCCAGAATCAGGGTCTTTTCCAATCAGGTGGCCAAAGTATTGGAGTTTCAGCTTCAACATCAGTCCTTCCAATGAACACCCAGGCCTCATCTTTAGGATGCACTGGTTGGATCTCCTTGCAGTCCAAGGGACTCTCAAGAGTCTTCTCCAGCACCACAGTTCAAAAGCATCAATTCTTCACATGTTTATCATTAAAGGGCTAATGGAGGGGCTGCTGTGGTTGGCGGATTTATCATCACTCTGTACTCCTCCAATTTAAACCTCCAGGAAAGCTTAAGGTCTTAAAGGGAAAGGGGTGCTGAAGAAGAGCTTGCCGTTCTTAGGAAAAGAAATGAGTTTTAGGGTTCTGTCTAGATGATGGTTTCCTTTTCTCTTTCTTTGTTTTGCTTTTTGTTCATTTTGTAACAAAGGGCAGGTGTTTCCTGTTGTCTTTGAGCAGAGTAGCCTCACTCTGGTACTCTTTTAGAGCAAGTGAAATGGGGAAAGTCTGAAGAAAGGATGGTGAGCATGGGGTTGCCAGGTCTGAGCCTCTCCTTCCTCATCTGTAAGAGGCTGGCCTATATGAAGTCCAAGTCCTCTTAGCTCTAAGCATCTAAGATATGGTTCCGAGGGTCAGTGAGTTGGGGCAGCAGCACCAACGAATGGGAAAACAGGGAGCCAGGAGTCCTTGCTCTGCTTGCTAGCTGTGAGAGCCTGGACAATTCAGTTCACCTCCCTGAATCAGGATTTTCCTGTCTGTCAGATAAATAGAGTTATCCTGTTTATATATTTTCAGGCTATTGGGAGGAACAAATGGAAATGTAATTTCCAGAGTGTAATTTGTAAAGGGCTGCGCCCTTCAAGGAACTTGGGTCCAATGGGTGACTTTGCTCATCTAAGTCCTTCAATAATTTAAGCCGGTTGAATTGTGCCCTAGAACATGGTCAGTATGAATAGTGTGACTAGCCCAGATCCCTCCTCAGTGAGACCAAGATTTCCTCATCTGTATCATAAGTACAATAATAACTATCCTTCAAGGTTGTAGGGAGGAATAAATAACATAATCTCATTCACTTCTTCTATCCATTCATCTATCAGTCCATCCATCCATCCACCCAACCATCTATACAACAAACTTATCACACTTGTTGTTCACCAGATTCTTTGCTGACCTCTGGGGACACAGAAATGAATAGGACATAGTCCTGTCCTCTGTGAAAGCACAATCTAGGTAGAAAGACACAAAACTAACAAAAAAAAATTATAAAACAAGTTGTTGAGGGATACATGTACTCTAGATGTTTGGGAGCCCATAGAAGGGCAGCATTTCCTGGAGAAGGAAATGGCAATCCACTCCAGTATTCTTGCCTGGAGAATCCCATGGACAGAGAAGCCTAGTAGGTTACAGTCCATGGGGTTGCAAAGAGTCAGACACGACTGGGTGACTTCACCTCACTTCAGAAGGGCAGCATTTAGCTTAGTTTGGGGGTCAGCTAAGTCTCTTTGGAAGAGAGGGCATCTAAGCTGAGACTAGAATGAGTCATCCGGTGCTGGGAGGGTTAGGAGAGGGTGCTGGCAAGGAGAACAACCATCCAGACCAAGGGGCCATCGTGGAATATTCTATCTTCACAACTTTGCATGACTTACTCCCTCACTTCTTTCAGGCCTCTACTCAAAATATCCCCTCCTCACAGATACTTTCTCTGAGCACCTTGTTCACTGTCCATCCCTTTATTCTGCTTTAGTCTCCTTCACATCACTTATCATGACCTGGAGTTGTAGTGTATTTAATTTTGTATTCTTAGGGTACTAGTGTGGGCAGGGGCCTCATCTGTGTTGCTCAGTGCTGATTCCCATAACTGCATGTCTGATACTGTATTAGTTTGTCAGGGTTTCTGTAACAAGGTGTTATAGGCTGGATGAGTAAAGCAACAGAAATGTATTTTCTCACATTTCTGGAGGCTAGAGATCTGAGATCAAGGGGTCTGCAGACTTGGTTTCTTCTGAGGGCTGTGAGAAAGAATCTGCTTCATGTCTTTCTCCTAGCTCCTGAGAAAGGTTTGCTGTCAGTCTTTGGTGTTTCTCATCTTGTAGACATATCCCCTTGCTCTCTGCCTTCATCTTCATGTGATGTTACCCCCATGTGTATGCATGCAAATTGCCCCTGTTTATAAGAACACAGTTCACCCTATTCCACTGTGACGTCCTCTTAATTAATTACATCTGCAATGACCCTATTTCCAAATCAGGTCACATTGGAGGTTAGGACTTTAAGATATGGATTTTGGGGAAAGGGACACAATTTCCCCCACCAAAGACCCATAATAGTTAGGATATAAGTGTCGAATGAAGGAATGCCTGGATAAAGGCACAGAGGCAAGAATTAGCATGGTGCCTCTGGGGGGCTCTAGGTTGTTTGGGATTCTTGGAGCTTCAAGGGCCAGTCAGGTCCTGGTAAGCACTGACACCCAGGAGGTGTGTGCACACGAGAAGCCTCCGATCAGAGGTAGCTGCTACCATTCTAATTTTTACTGGTTGTTAGGTGGAATGCATGACCATCTCTGTGGCTATGCATCTCTGCTCTTAGAAGACCCCTTTCACATCATGGCAGAGCTGAGTATTAGCAGTTTGGGCCAACACCGTCCTGTTTGTTGTTGTTCAGTCGCTAAGTCATGTCAAACTTTTGCGACCCCATGGACTGAAGTACGGCAGGTTTCCTTGTCCTTCACTATCTTCTAGAGTTTGCTCAAACTCATGTGCATTGAGTTGATGATGCCGTCGAACCATCTCATCCTCTGTCATCCCCTTCTGCTTCTGCCCTCAATCTTTCCTAGCATCAGGGTCTTTTCCAGTATGTTGGCTCTTCACATCAAGTAGCCAAAGAATTGGAGTTTCAGCCTCAGGATTGGTCCTTCTAGTGAATATTCAGGGTTGATTTCTTTAGGATTGACTGGTTTGATCTCCTTGCTTTCCAAGGGACTCTCAAGAGTCTTCTACAGCACCCCATTTCAAAAGCATTAATTCTTTGGCACTCAGCCTTCTCCACGGTACAACTCTCACTTCCATACATGACTACTGGAAAAACCATAGCTTTGACTATATGGACCTTTGTCTCAAAGTACTGTCTCTGCTTTTTAATGTGCTGCCTAGGTTTGTTTTAACTTTTCTTCCAAGGAGCAAGTGTCTTAGTTTTGTGGCTGAAGTCACCATCCATAGTGATTTTGGAGCCCAAGAAAATATCCTGTTTACCAAGAACCATATGCACATCAGCTTACTCAGCAGGTCCCAGAGACCCATGTCTTATATGAGGCCTTCTAACCTGGTCACCTTTTCTTTACATCCCAACAATGGGCTGCCTTCTGCTCTCTGATAAACAGCCTATCATTCATGAGCTGAGATCAGGAATGGTTACAGAGGCTGTAATATATTTCCTTTAGGGTCATAGCCGCTGAGAAACAGTTTCTGATTAATCAACCCTTGTGATAAAGCTTGGGAAAGGTAACAGGACATAAATAGCAAAGGAAACCAAGATTAATGTGGAAATGTCCTTGAGATATCAGGATAGGAAGCTGGGAAGGAGCCAAGGGGGCTCCTTAGAGAATAAGCTGGAATCAGAGGGAGATAACCTCAGAGCAGAGTGAAAAGGGTGGTGACTGCCTGTCATGAATCCAGCCTCTGCCACCTACTCGCTCTAGAATCAGGGCGTAAGTTATCCTACCATTTGAACCTCAGTTTCCCTAGCTCAAAGGCAGGGATCCTATGACCAGAGTCATTGTGAAAATGCTAGAGGATGAATAAGAGTTTAACATAGAGCCTGGAATTTAACAAGACTTCAATACATGATAACAACTATAACATCACATACAAATTAAGTGCTTGTAATTGTCAAGGCATTATTCTAAGTGATTTGACCCCCATGAAGTGGTACAATCATAAAACTCATTTTGCAGTTGAGAAAACTGATGTTCAGAGGGTTTAAGTAAATGCCCAAGGTCACATAGTTAATAAGCAATGAAACTGAGATTCACACTCAGGCCATCTGTCCTGGAGCCCATGCTTTTAATTATGCTGTGTAATTCTTGGCCTAATTATAATTGATGTTAGTATCCTTTAGTTATATGATGAGAATTTAGGGCATTTTCAATCAAGAATACTGGAGGTAAGATAAATAACAAAAGTTATTAAATGATTCCTAGGTGCTAGGCAACAAAATACTTATATCAATTAACCTCCACATGCAGTCTGGAAAAAATGCATTTATCACCTGATTTTATAAATAAGGAAATCATGACTCAGAATTATTGTGTAGCTACGATTCAAACCCAAGTCTGTCTCGGTCCAAAGCCCTAGTTCTCTCCGCCACTCCCTCTGCATCCGGGAAACTCACTGGACATACAGTGGAGGGGTAGCATGACATCCAGAGCCCCATCTCTAAGGAGTGGCTAAAACTCGGAAAGCTCTTCCTCACTTGCGTCAGAGCTAAGTAAGGTAAGGAAGACTATTATCAAGTTCACAAGGCACCGGGTCCAAAATGAGTAACAAGTCAGATTCCCAGGGGAAGTTAAGAGGGCAATAGGAAAAGTACTGCTGGGTTATGGTAGTCCATGAAAGCACAGAGGAAAATTCAGCCAGTAAGGAAGATGGATAGGAGAGCTTATAGTTAAAACTGGCTGGGGGTAAGGAAGGAAGTGATTGACCTAATTTTAGAAAGCCTCAGACTCTGAGGCTCCTAAGGTATGAGACAGGGAGCTTGGGTGAGGAATATTTGCCATTTATCACCCTTGGCCTCTGCAGGAGTGGTAGGGGATGCAGACATCCTCCAGTGGAGTAGTAAAAGGATGAGTTTTGAAGTCAGGGAGAACTAGGGTTGAGCAGCAATGGTCAACACTACAGGTGAGGTGGGAAAGGCTTTCTCAGGGATCATCAGTAGGGTCTCAATGATCTGATTTATTCAAGAATCTGAAAACATTATTCAGTGAAAACTTATTAGATGCTGCTTGTACTGTGCTATGGACCGTGCATATACTGTTTTCAGAAGACTTGAAATGCCTGTGATAGCTTAAAAACTGTACACTTGATGGAGAAGGAAGACAGTTTAATGCTTTATCTGGATCCGGAGGTGCATCAACTTAAAGGACAGCTCCAATCAACAAACATGATGATACCCAAGAAGAAATGGTTGGTGATGGACAATTCAGAAATGCTTCCCCAAAAGGTTCTTTCAAAAGTTTCAGGTCCTAACCCTTGTAGAAAACACTGACACCCAACATGCTAATTCTTAGTCCAAGAAACACGGGTCATCCAGGTATTATAAAAAACACTGGGACTTCGCTGGTGATCCAGTGCTTAAGAATCCGCCTACTGATGCAGGGGACATGGATTGAATCCCTGGTCAGGGAACTAAGATCCCATAAGCAACAGGGCAGCTAAGCCTGTGTACTGTAACTACTGAGTCTGTACTGTAGAGCCTGCAAGCCACAGCTACTGAAGTCCATGCTCCTGAAATCCCATGCTCTACAATAGGAGAGGCCACTGTGAGGAGAAGCCCATGCACCACAACTAGAGAAAACTTGAGGCCAAAAAAATAAATAAATGAAAATTTAAAAAGCAAACAAAAACCCCAACTTCTTTCATCTCTCTGAGGCTTGTCTTCCTCATCTATGAAACGGGACAAAAGTATCTGCCTGCTAGAGTTTTGTGAGTGATTATATGAGAAAGGTTGAAAGGGCCTAATAAATTGCCTGGCTCATGGTGGGCAACGAATTAATGTTCGTTGGGTGAATCTCAAGGGGAGATGAAATGTTTGTAAAAGGAAGTCTTCACTGAATCATGATAAAAGTGTCATCAGTAGATTTCTAGTTTCTTTAGAACAGAAAATAAGTTTTCATGTCTTCTGTACTTGGCCTTTCTTTTGGTCAATACCTACTATGCTCTCAAAGCTTTAAGACTGCTTAATAATGCATGAGCATAAATGCATATACTCAAACCCTGGTATACAGTATTGTTGCCAATACATAATGCTTGCTGAAGTTTGACTTATAGGACTTTAACGTCATTATCTCTTTTTTCTTCAAAATTAAGATATATTTATGGTTGCTTTCCTGATTTCAAAAATAATAAATATCAGTTGAAAATAATTTTATTAATTCAGGATGATATGGAGTAGCAAGTAGAAGAATTATCTCTAATTTGACTTTCCAGACATAACCATTTTTTAGTGTGTTTATGCTTCTAGAGTTTATTTTATATGCTTATAAACCTATATGTTGCATTCTACACACACACACACACACACACACATACACACACACACACACACACACCTAGTGCAGAATTTTTATCTCTAGCTGGGCACACTTCCACCCAGAATAAAGACTACAGTGCCCAGCTTTTGTTCTAGCAAGATGTGTGCAGGGGATTAAGTTCTAGCCAATAGCATATAAGCAGACAGGTTGTACAGTACCCAGAAGGTTGCTTAAGAGAGGCTGGTGCAGGTGAGAGGCATGTCTTTTCAGCCTTTTCTCTGACTCCTTCTTCAGTTCAGTCGCTCAGTTGTGTCTGACTCTTTGCGACCCCATGGACTGCAACATGCCAGGCTTCCCTGTCTATCACCAACTCCCAGAGCCTACCCAAACTCATGTCCATCATGTTGGTGATGCCATCCAACCATCTCATGCTCTGTTGACCCACTCTGTTCTCCTCCCACCTTCAATCTTTCCCAGCATCAGGGTCTTTTCCAATGAGTTGGTTTTTCGCATCAGGTGGTCAAAGGATTGGAGTTTCAGCTTCACCATCAGTCCTTCCAATGAATATTTAGGACTGATTTCCTTTAGGATGGACTGGTTTGATCTCCTTGCAGTCCAGGGGACTCTCAAGAGTCTTCTCCAACACCACAGTTCAAAAGCATTAATTCTTCAGCGCTCAGCTTTCTTTATAGTCCAGCTGTCACATCCATACATGACTACTGGAAAAACCATAGCTTTGACTAGATGGACCTTTGTTGGCAAAGTAATGTCTCTGTTTTTAATCTGCTGTCTAGTTTGGTCATAGCTTTTCTTTCAAGGAGCAAGTGTCTTTTAATTTCATGGCTGCTGTCACCATCTGCAGTGATTTGGAGCCCAAGAAAATAAAGTCTCTCACTGTTTCCATTGCTTCCCCATCTGTTTGCCATGAAGTGATGGGACTGGATGCCATGATCTTAGTTTTCTGAATGTTGAGTTTTAAGCCAACTTTTTCACTCTCTTCTTTCAACTTTCTTCAAGAGGCTCTTTAGTTCTTCTTTGCTTTCTGCCATAAATGTGGTGTCAGCAGCATATCTGAAGTTATTGGTATTTCTCCTGGCAATCTTGATTCCAGCTTGTGCTTCACTCAGCCTGGCATTTTGCATGATGTACTCTGCATAGAAGTTAAATAAGCAGGGTGACAATACACAGCCTTGATGTACTTCTTTCCCAATTTGGAACCAGTCTGTTGTTCTATGTCCAGTTCTATCTGTTGCTTCTTGACCTGCATGCCTGACTCTTTCTTAGCTACAAACAGATAGGAAGGCAGAGTTCTGTAGTCATCTTAGGCCATGAAGGGACTCTGAGGATGGAAGTTGCACACTGGGGACCAGAAGAGAAGAGCTGAGACATCAATAACTTAAAGGAATAGCCATGCCATTCCCCATCGTCCTGCTCCAGGCTTCTTTAACATTGGAGAATAACTCCCTGTGATTTTAAGCCACTGTGATGAGGTCTTCTATGACTGGTGCCTGGACACCATTTCTAAATGATACACCCTTCCACTTAATATTATTATATATATATTTATTTTTTCCCTGTCAATGCATAAAAAAATCCACTGTGTTCTTTTTCCTGACTATATAACTATTCCATCGTAAGAATATACCATAATTTCCTCAATTCCTTATTGATGAAACTGAAATTATTTTCAACTTTTGGAAATGATACACAGTGTAGAACACAAATCTTTGTGTAGATTTTAATATTTTCTTAGGATAAGGAAAGGAATTTTAGGGGTCTTCCCTGGTTCCAGTGGCTAAAAACTGTGTGCTTCCACTGCAGGGGGCATGGGTTCCATCCCTGGTCAGGGAGCTAAGATTCTGCACACTGTGAGGTGTGGCCAAAAAAAGAAGAAGAGGAATTTTAGGGCTGAAAGATATGTGCATTTTAAGTTGGTAATTTAGTTAATGAAATTGATTAATGGCTTTGTGTATTGTAATTGATATGTATTGCCAAACTGTCCCTAGAAAAGAGACCAGTAGATTTAAATAAAATTTTGTTTTCTGAGATTTTTCATACATGCAAAGCACAGAGAAAAGCATGAAAAATCTACACACGTAACTATTCAGCTTAAGCAGTAGAACATTTCCACAGTGGCCTGATGTGCCCTGTGTATCTCATTCCAATGAGACCATCCAACTCATGTCACCCAGCATGCATCCCTAATCTTTCAACAACCCTGTGGCCAGTGGGTAAGTCCATAGGATTCTTTTACTTGCAAGCCATAGACACTCTTCTCCACCCAAAAAGAATGCATTGGTGCATACAGTTTAAATGTGCCGGGTAGAGCTTGCTGGAGAGAGGGGTCAAAAGATGTCATCAGGACCCTGTCTCCCTTCTCCTCTCAGGCCTCCTTTCCTCCACACTGGCTTCATTTTCAGCTTTCATTTTCCTCCAGGCCTTCATCCTTTAGGTTCATATCCTGAACCTGCAGGGAAAAATAGTACCTCTTCTCAGTACCTCCCACATAAGGCCTGGTTTCACTGATTAGATTAACCAAGGTGAGGTACCCATTCTGACTGTATCTATTAATAGCTCCCATTATGGATTTCTCATCTGGAATCTCTCAAACCCTTCTGATGCTCATGAATATTTTTTGCCTGAGATGGGATAACAAGCCCCAGGGTTAAATACCTTTTTGGGAATGTGGCCCTTGGCAGAAGATACAAGGATAAGCAATGCTAACAGTTACTGAGTGCTATAAAGTGCTGGGCCTTTATCTCATTCATCTGCAAGGTGGGCATAACATCTGTTTTGTAAATAAGGAAAGCAGAGGCTTAGAGAATATGGATGGCTGCCCTGAGCTCACGCAGCCTGTGTGTGTTGGGACTGGGGTTCAGCCCGAGGATTCTCTCACTCCAGTGTCCAGTGGAAACAGAGCCAGGGCACGCTGTCTCTCTTGCAATTGGTATACATTCACCTCACAAGGCTGTTGCAAAGTGTAACATGAAAACACTGTGTAAAGTGAAGCGCTTCACAAACATTAGCACATTGACCTCATTGTGACGTCCTAAATTTACCTCCTTCAGGCCTCCTGGGGAGGGAAGGAGACAGCTTGGTAATTGGCCTGATAATCCTGAGTAAACAGATTAAGTAAGCGCTGAGAGAGACAAGTTATTCCCTAAACTATTCTTTTTCTCTTTATTTCTACAAATATATTTCAAAAGTATATCTACAACTCTTCGAGATTTTGAGACTCATTAAACACTTATAATAAAGATTTACTCTGGGTGTGCTGGGAGGACCCTACAAACTATGATGGAAAGAAGCAGGGTTCAGGATAGACTGGTGGGGTGTCTAGCCTGCCTCTGATCGTTGTTGGCCCTGCTGTGTAACGTGGAGCTGGTATCATCTCCTTGATGACCTCAATTTCCCCATTGGTTCCATGCGAGCTTAGGATAAAGACATTCCCATCCTAAAGCTTTTCATCCATAGAATAATTATAGGGTGAGGGTGATTAGAGGTGTTGGTGACCCCCAGCTAGCCAAATGTCATCAACAAGAGTCTTAGAAAGAAAAGGAAATTATCTTCCATTGGCTGCAGAGCAACCTTCTTGAGGGCCGAGGAGGAGCTGAGGAATGGGACCCTAGGGGTTTTCCTGCTTCTGGAAATATTTGGCGTTGGTTATTCCCCAGCCAAAAGCTTCGTGACCCCTGCAAGGAGTCACTTGGAGAACCTGGCCAAGCTCCAGTTTGAATGTGAGGAATATAGGTCATTAGCAAGAGACTTTAATGTCCCGTAAACTGGCTTCCTGGAGGGGAGAACTCACCCTGGCATAATCAAGCTTTTAGCAAGAAGCTCAGCCAGTTTCCAGCCTGGGGCACACAGAGCTTCTGAAGGACAGGCAGTGCCAGGAGGTGGGGGGAGCGCTGGGTTGGGGGTGAGTGGGTCTAGTCCAGGCTCTGCCACTGACCTGGGAAGTCGCTCCCTCTCTCTAGGCCTCCTGTTCTTCGTTGCAGAATGAGGGGTGATTTTGGATGTGCTCTGGGGCTTTCCAGCTCAGACAAAAACCACACAAGGAGATGAAGTGAACAGACTGTGGAGCCGCCTTGCTTGTTCTGACACAGCCTCACTGTGTTCTGACACAGCCTTGCTGCTCGCTGTCTCTGAGTCCTTAGTTCATTTATTTAAACTCTCCGTGTCTCAGTTTTCTCATCTGTAAACTGAAAATACTCAGTTTACACACTCCATTGGGTTTTGTGATGTTTCAAGTTAAAGCCCTTCAGATAGAGTCTGGATCAAGTAAATACCCTCCACCTATACAACCTTACTGAGAGAGTGTGCTAAGTCTCTTTAATTGTGTCTAGCTCTTTGCGACCCTATGGTCTATAGCCTACCAGGCGCCTCTGTCCATGGGATTCTCCAGGCAAAAATACTGGAATGGGTTGCCATGCCCTCTTCCAGGGGATCTTCTGGACCCAGAAATCGAACCCATGTCTCTTATGTCTCCTGCATTACCACTAGCACCACCTGGGAAGCCCAAACCTCACTGTAATCATCACCCAATCCACAGCAGCCAGTGCCCTCTGTTTAGGAGGGTGGGGTGAGCAAACCTTCTGGGATTTGGAACCTCAGGCCTGCAAGGCTCTGGCAATGCATGAGGCTTCTTGTGGTCTTGGGAAGATGCCTTTATGCCCAACTCATTTTGCTGGGGACTCTATAGGAATGAACGTCCTTCAGCAAGGAAACTCCTGGGAGGGTGGGGGTCAACATGTAAGACTTACAGGTGTCCTGCTGGAAAAAGGGGCGGGCAAGAGGAAGAAGGGAGAGAGGAGGTGGAAAGACAGGACCAGGCCGACTTGGGTTCAAGTCCTGGCTATGCTGCACCCTTGCTGAGGGAACCTTGAACAAGTCTCTGGATTCCTCTGAACTTCACATCACTCTTCTTTAAGTTAAGAGCACAGTGCCCAGATGGTGGATTTGTTCAGCATGTGAATGGAACAGTGGAGTGAGAACGCCTGGCCTGGTGGCAGCTACACTAGGGATGCTCATCCACAGATGCGAGCTGAGTGGGAATCAGAGGCCTGCAGGATGCAGCCTGTGATGGCAGCAGAGGCAAAGAGTGGTGGTGGTGGTGTGTGTGCGTGTGTGCCCGTGCCAGTGTGTCACAGTGGGGGCTGGGAAGAGGAGGGAGAGGAGAGATCTGCCTCTTACCTAGCGACTGTCCAAGTCTCTTTATTCAAAACACCACTGCCGTGGTTCCTGCCCACACCCCTCCCTCCGGACATTGCCCTCCTGCTGGACATCTGCCGCAGCCTTGACCGGCCACCTTGCCTCCGGTTCTCACACGCTGCTCATTTTCTTTCACCTGTAACCAGAACCTTCCTTCCAAAATAGAGATCTAGTGTGGCTCCATGACTCTTTGCTGTCCCCAGGTTAAGGTAACAAAGCCCTGGCCAAGGATGTCTTCTGGGACCCCCTGCAGGGCCCCCATCTTCCCTTCTTCTCCCTGGACCCTGATCTCTGACAGGCCCACCACGTTCATGTTCCCAGCTTGGTTCAGCCAATGAAGCCCCGGGAGATGGGAAGGGAGCAGGAGAGCGATCAGAGCACTGACCTCCCACTTGCCTCCTGCAGGTTCCTGGGGAAGGTCGTGTCCATCTGCCAAAGACCGCAGCTCCCGTCACAGCCTTCCGTGTACCCCGCCTGCTCAGGTCCCTTCAGGCTTCGTAGTGGACCAGCTACTAGCCTGCGAATGCTACTAGCCATCATCACTTCTCCCGTTCCCCGTCTACACTTTGTGTCAAGTTTCTTATACTTTTCTTAAATCACTCAGGTAAGCGTGCCATCTTTGTCCTGCTGGGACCCTGCCTGATAAATAAGCACTGCTTAAAGGCCCCATATGATCCTCCCTAGCTGGTCTGGCCCCTGCACCCTATGTCCCACTTCTCCCCATTAGTTACACCAGTCAGCCTTTTTCTCACCCCAAGACTTTCCCACAGTTGGAGCTTCTGTAAAGGTCACATTGTTAGCCTGTACTTTCTGCTGCCAAGAAGCCCTCGTTGATACCTGCAGGCTTGGCTGGAGCCCCTCCTCTAGCTCAGTGGTCCCTTTGTACTACTTCCTCTATCCCAGCATGAATCTTGATAGTACAGTTGTCTGCTTACCTGTCTTTCTTTCCTACCAGACGGTGGACCCCATATCTCACTGGTGGAGAGTGAGGTAGAGGTTAAGGGCACAGACGCTGGAGCTGCACCTCCTGGGTTCATTGCTAGCTCTGCACTTCTAAGCTGTGTCTGCGGAGCCTGAAATGAGTCACTTAACCTCTGAACAGTTCTCCTGTAGGTAAGATGGGGATATAGAAAATATCTACCTTTAGGGTTGTTCTGAAGATTGTATTAGTTAATATATGTAAAATTAAGTGTTTTTGTAATTCCATATGTTAACTAAGTTTGAATATATATAACTGTTAATATTAACTCATATCTCTAATACTTAGTTTTACACATATTAACTTAGCTAAAATGTGGAACTTAATATATGGAGTTATTAACTAATTTGGTTATAGTTGGTACCCAGAAAACATTAGGTGTATTTAAAAAATTTTTGTCTGTGCTGTGTGGCATATGAGATCTTAGTTCCCCTACCAGGGCTCAAATCTGCACCCCCTGCGGTGGAAGCACAGAGTGTTAACCACTGGACAGCTGGAAAAGTCCCAACATTAGGTATTACGGTCAGTTGGTGAAGCAGAGGGTATGCTTACTGGAGAATGAATGGCTTCTCTGTGACAGGTATGTCATTGCACAACACTGTACTTTCCCTTTTAGTTTTTACAATAAGCTTGGGAGGAAGAGAGGCTAGAAATTCTGTCCCCACTTGACAGGTGAGGACATTGAACTTGGACGGACCTGCCTGGGGACCTACAACTGACACAGAGTCGACGCGCAGTGGACCCTGGCTGTGGAGGCTCCCCAGCTACTGGCTGGGTGCCTTTGCCTTCGGCTGCCGCAGGAAGCGAGGTCTGTGTGCTTCAGCTCTGGCCAGGTCTTCCCAGGGAAGGGGCAGATGCAGAGTGGGTGGAATCCAGGGGCTTTAGAGGCCTCGACTTTGGTCACTTTCCGTGAAAGTCTCTGAGTCACCTTTGGGATTTTCCAGGCTAGAAGATCCTGGAGGCTTAAAAAAAAAAAAAAAAAAAAAAAAAAAAAAGCCCAACGTGTTGCAAGTTCTGAAACCAACTGCCAGTACAAGTTCTGTTGGCCCAGGCATCTCATCTGAGGAATACGGATGTAGAGGGAGAGCCCCAGGCAGAGACGAGAGGGGAAATGCCCCTTCAATGTGCCAATAATTCTCCTAAGTTTCATGAAAACATTAACCCAGTGCATCTGGCCAGCAAACAGTTCTCTAATAATGCTCGACATGCTGCCTTCTGATTGGCTGCATCTATCTTTTATCCTTAACATTGGACTTTCTCATTCAGCCCCCAAGCCCCAGACCCCAGCTCAGACACACCAAAGGAGCCCCGCGGTGGCTGCGGAATGACCAACTGAATATGGGGATGGATCTAGTTTTCCTGGTCCCCACACAACTCTGTTTTACAGATAAGGAAACTGAGGTTCAAAAGGGTTAAACGCTTTGACCAAGGTGACACTTAATACAGGGAAAGACTGAAGAGTTTCCTCTAGGAGGTGTAAGTGCAGCCAAAGCATCCAGGTCCAACAGACCAGGGTTCATAGTTCCAGTCTGCCAGCTACCTGCTGTGTGATTTGTGTAAGTGACTCAACCTCTTTGAGCCTCAGGGGGCTATGCTGATGAAATGGATTCGGTAAAAGTAAATATTTTTTCGAGTTGTTATGAGGATTAACACAATGTATGCAAAGGGACTGGCACATTGGCACAGGGAAGAACTCCCTAAGTGTCCTTGTTCTTATTGTCCTTATTCTCCTTTTTAAATTGCTATTATTACTATTATGTTAAAAAAAAAACAACAACTTCAGAATTGGTTACTTCTATCATTGAATATATTCCTGGTATACAGATGAGCTGAAACAAATTAGTTTCTTCCCTTTCTGGGGGTTAGTCAATGGTAGCATCTACTATGACTGGTGGTCCCAGGACTGAACATTTGCCAGGGGTTCGTGATGTCCAACTCAGGCACATTTTGGGGATATGGACAAGAGATTGGAGGTGATGACCTCCAAGTACATTTGCTCTAGGCAGGTGGAAATGCCCCCTCCTAAGCAAGTGCAGAATCACTTCACACAAGTCCCAGCTCACCCACACTGTTTCTGCTCTGCTTGCATGAAGTGGCTTGGAGAGCTCTCACAGGGACTTTCCAAGGATTTCTCTATGCTTCTTGCTTTTCCCAAACGCTCCGACATCCCAGTCCCCCTCCTAGTCTCTCCCTATCGGTCGGCATAAACTGAGGTATTTTCCCTCTACAAAGACAGCTCAAGGACCTGCTACTTAAACAATATCCATTTATAATCCAGCCGGCAGCCCGATCATCTCTCCAACACACAGAATCTGTTCTGAGGGGTCTCCGTTGTCTCAATTTACAAACCTGAGAGGCACTGGAGGTCTTTTCACAATTCAGAAAAGGAAACTGAGATTGAGAGAAGCAAGTAGATTTCTCCAAATCACACACTGGTTAGTGGCAGGGCTGGGAAGAGACCCAGACTTTGAGGCTCATTGTCATCGAGGAGCATAAGCAGGTGGGAATTGAGCCTGGACTGTGGCCTGGTTTGGCTACTTACTGCCTGTGTGGCCTTGGCAAACAGTCCCATACCCAGAACCTCTATTTTCTTACCTCTGAAATGGGTGTAATGATGCCTTCCTCACGGCAGTGATAGAAGGAGTAGAGGAGACCCTGAAGAGGAGGTCGCTTAGCACAGCTCTTGGCATAAAATAAGTCCCCTTCCCCTCCTACCTGCCTCTTCCTTCTGGGCATGAATAAGGGCTTTGGAGTCAGACAGTCTTGCTTAACTGACGTGTGGACTTGAAGAAAGCATTCACTTTGGGGGTCTTGGTTTTTTCCTTATTTATCAAATGGCAACAGGAATGACCATGTTGAGGGGCCTTTGAAGAATTCAAAGTATGAAAACAGGAATTCAAAGAGATGATAAATGTAATATCGGAGTCTTCCTAGACAAAGCTGCTCTTTTTTCTTTTTGCCTCCACAGACTTACAGATTCGGGGCCCCAGGCCCCAGTTACAGAAGGAGGAGAGTGTGTGAGTTTTTGCATCTTCCTCTGGGCACAGAGCGGGGCCGCTCTGGGCTCGAGCAGGCACCGGGTTCACCCAGCAGAGCGATGGCTCCGGGGACAGAAATGCTCCCTCTTGCCCAGTCTTCAGGCCACTTCAGGACAGGGATCCCTTGCGGGAGGGGGTGTCAAACCAAAACAGGGTCACTGCAGTGGCTTCCAAAGGGGGTACTGGAGACTGGGACACATAAATAACCCTGAGGAGACAGCCCCTTGGCACCCCGTCCTGATCAGGAGTAAACATTACGTTATTCAGAGAGACACTTAAGTTTCAAACCACTTCATATTTAATCAGCAATCATGCTCCCTTCCAAAAGCCATTCCAGGAAAAACATCAGTCGAGTTTTTGACAAGAAACAAAGCTTTCTGAAAACTTGTGCACGCATCCTAGGCCTCAAGGGACAAGCCTGTGGCCCCATTTTGATCAGTGGTGGCGCCGACCTAAGACACGGGCCCGGGTAGTGCATCGCTGTCTAGTGTTCCCGCTGTCCTGAGGAGTCAAGGTGGTTCAGGAACAGAGAGGCAGACGTGGGCTGTGGAGACGACAGGCCTGCACTTGAATCCCGTGTCTTCCTTCCATGCCTGTGTGCGCATCAGCAAGACTCATAACCCCCAGGAGCCTTGTGTTCTTAAAGGTAAATCAGGAATAATTATGCCCACCTGGAAGGTTGTGCTGAGGTTTACATCACCTACACCCATGGATTAGGTTGAACCGTATGAACCTGCCATTTCTGAAGGTCAAAAAGTGTTGCCTGTTGGCTTCAGGCTATATTGTAAAGTGCACGGCACATTTGGATAGACCCTAAGTTGGGTTAAACATTTGCAAGTGCGTCTCAAAACTTAGTAAGCATAGGAAGTGGAGAGGGGTCATGAGGGATGTGAGCAAAATGTCTGATTCAGAAACTCCACCTGGGACCTGGGAATCTGCATTGAACAGGCTTGCAAACCCCCACTTCATGTGAAATGGTTGAGGTGGTGCTTAGTGCTCAGCTGGACTAAGCTTTGAACAGAGGAAAAACGAGAGATGGGGGAGAAGACAGTAGAGAAAATGACAATTCCCTCTCCAAACCCTTGTCATCTTTTTTTTTTTTTGTCCAAGTAGATAATAAGATTACCTTGGTGAGCACATGTGTGTGTGTGTTTGTGTGTGTGTGTGTGTATGTAAAAGAGAGTGGGAGAGAGATTGAGACCTTTCTGATTACATTAAAGCCCCAAACCTCAGACCAGGGGCTTGTCCTCTTTTTTAGATTACCAATATCCTGAATCTTTGCACCATTCTGAGGTGATGGGTTGGTCGATATGAGTTTTACCCCCAGTAGCTGCCTCTAAAATTCTGCATATTTTTTCAGCTATTTTCAAAATATCCTTAAAAGTTGGAGTAAGAGGAGTTAGCCAGTGGAGAAATGTGAACATCAGACTTGGAAGTGTGTTGTGAGCTCTCCTGATCCCCCCTCTTCCCATGTTGATTGAAGAAGAGGGCATCTCCCAAGGTCATGTGATATGAGTTGGGGCAGAGGTGGAACTTGAACTTGAGTCCTCGAGGGCTAAACATTTGCTCTCCTGGGATTTCGTAACTAAGCTTTACTTTAGTCTGCCTATTGCTGTTGTGACTTAAATCCCAGGCAATCCCAGGCCAGCAGATTCTGAGTTGCATCAACAGCAGTCTACATGACTTGTTAAATGCTTCTTCCTGGTTCAGCTGATACCCTACACACACTGCTGCCGGGGAAAGCAGCCTATTCATTCATCTGTTCATCCAGTACCTAGAGATCAGCCACACCAAGGATGCAGTGCTGGGCACATTAGACACGTGTCCTGCCCTCATGAACTCCTCAGCCTCGGTGTCCCCGCTATGTATAAGTACAGGAACTATAAGGCAAATGCTGTGCCAATTTGAGGACATATAACAAGGAGACCAGCTTTAGCTGAGGCCAGTGGGACTTGCCTGCCCCTTGCTTTCTTTCTCTTTTTTAAAAATTATTTATTTGGCTGCGTCAGGTCTTAGTTGCACCAGGATCTTTCATTGTAGTGCACAGACTCTAGTTGTGGCTTTCAGGCATAGTGGTTGCGGCGTGCTGGCTTAGTTGCTTGGACACATGTGGGATCTTAGTGCCCCTATCAGGGATTGAAAACCTGCATCCTCCGCATTGTGAGGCAGATTCTTAACCATTGGACCACTAGCGAAGTCCCTGCCCCTTACTTTCTGACGGAAACCTAGTGTTGAGTCCAGGCTCCAAAAAATAGGTACAAGTTTCAGTGAAATCCTTTCTAGCTCCAGACACCGTGCTGGTCTTTATGACTTTAGCTACAGATCTAGAAGAAAGGATGATGAGACCAGAAAGAGTGCTGATGCTCAAGCTGAGGTGATGTTGGCAACAGCCAGCACCTCAGGGTGTTTGGGAGCGTCCTCCTTCTTCTATGGGGAGGCATTCCTTAGTCCCATTTTACCCATGAGGCAAGGGGCCCAGAGACTCTGTCTGTGTTGTTTGACCTTGGGTTTTGTCCCCACATCTGCAAAACAGAGACAATAAGAATCTCTAGCTCACAGGGGTCATGAGAATTACCTGGAATAACAGCACCAGGTCTCACCTTGTAGTATCTGAGGAATATTTCCTGTTTTCTTCCAGGAACTTTGGTCCATGTGGCATGGGCTGAGTTTCAGCTAGATGTGTGTGACTGCTGGGGGCTGGAGTACCCCTCAACCTCCTGTCCTCCTGTTCCATGAGCCCTCCTTGGAATCAGTAGTGAGAAATCCTAGAAGACCTTAACTGTATGAACTTCATTCAAGACCTTGAATCTGAACTTCATTTGGGAGATATTAGGGATCCGCTCAAGTTCTTTGAGCTAGGAGTCATATAGCAGAGCTGCTTTTAGGTGATGAGAGACCAGGGTGGAGACACGGCACTTGAAGATGGGTGAGAGCTAGAGGTCAACAGTTTACTTCATCGTGGCTCCTCTGTTAATTCAGTTCTAAAGGGACGCTCTACTCCTGAACGGGGCAGGGAGAGGCTGGGAAGGACAGGTGGGAGAGTGGTCATCTCTCCCCCAAAGCATTTAGTGGCTACCATGTAATGTGAGCCCAGCTCCGATTTAACCTACGCGGCCCATCTCTTGCCCCCAAAGCGTCTGCCTCAGTGTCTGCTTTGGTGTTGGCTGGCGATTACACTGTTCCCCTCTTTGAAGAAGGCAGTGGCTTTAGATGCTAAATTTAAATTGCTACCATTCAAAATTAAAGTGGTACTTGTGCTGCCAGTCACATATCAGGAATAAGGCCATAGTTGCTCTTCATGCTAGGAATTTTCCAGATATTATTTCTGATTCTCTCAGCAACCTTGAAAAATGGGTGTTATTATTTGTCCTTTATAGAAAAGGAAGCTGAAGCTCCCATTTTCCTCTAAACAACATACCAAGGAAACACAATTTACTAAGTTGAAAAAATAACCTGCTCTGAGTGTGCAATCTATTGCTTTCTTCTTAATCACTTTTTTTTAAATAGATGATCCATTTTTCCAGATGAGGAGACTGAGGCTCAAAAGAGTCATGTGAGTTGCCCAAGAACATGCAGCTATGACAGTAGCTAGTTACAGGATACTCACTATGCTCTTGCCTTGGAGCTCAGATGTAAAGAATCTGCCTGCAATGCAGGAGACCTGGTATGATACCTGGGTTGGGAAGATCCCCTGGGGAAGGAAAAGGCAAATCATGCCAGTATTCTTGCCTGGATAATCCCATGGACAGAGGAGCCTGGCAGGCTACAGTCCATGGGGTTGTAAGAGTTGGACATGACTTAGAGACTAAACCACCACCACCATTATGGCCTAGTGGTGGGCTAAGGGTCTAATATACAGTATCTCATTTAATCTACATAACAGCTTGCCTTTGGTCAGAAACAAATGTCAGAACTGATATTTGTAATCATGTCTAGCTGTCTCCAGAGCTTTCAACAGCCCAATTTTGCTGTAAGGATGGGGGTGATATAAATCTCAAGACTTCAATGGAGGAAAGGTAATGTTGGCTAAGAAAATACGTAACAGAATTTATGGGCTGAAGTTGCTACAAGTCACGTTTTCCTCAGTGCAATTCCTGTTCATTCTTGAGTGATAGATAGAAAAGCTGAGCACTGAGGATCAGGAGTGTCTGGCATTTGAGTGAAGGGTGCCAGTCACTTGCTATGATCAAAGGAAACGTAAAACCCCAAAGACAACCAGGGTGGGTGAGATCAGATAGATGAATGCAGGCTGCCTATCTGGGAAATTAATGGAATACGTGTCAGGCCTAGCTCACAGCATTCCAGCCCAAAGGATCAGCTGTCCATACTCTAAGTGTCCTGCACCCAGAGGTGAGGGAGCTAGGGAAAGGTCCTGAGAGCCTCTGACCTAGTCCTGTCTGCTCTGTAACTACCATAGACATTCCTGGTAGATGAAAGGCGTTTCCACAGGCAGCACTGTAAGCCCCTCCAAACTCCAGATCTGTGCTGGTTGTCCTGGCTGGTTCCCTCTTCAAACAACATTGGTTAATACAGGTATGACTGGGAAGGGTGTGGGGACTAGAAGCCAGCAGTTTTATCAGAAGCACAATTTATTTTCTCTGTGCAGCTTCAGGAGAGTCACTGCATTGTGGAGCTGGAATGCTAATCAAAATGGATGGACTTTGGTGGAAATTTTTAGGATTATATGAGTGCTTGCATATCAACAATCTCTTGTCTCTCTCCTAATAGCCCAGTGAAGAGTGCATTGTTGTTATTCCCAGTTTTATGAACAAGGTGACTGAGGCCCAGAAAAAGTAAGTCATTTGTTCTTACGCCTCATCTAATAAGTTAATGGAACAAGGTCTCGGGTCCAGGGCTCCTAACTCTGGCTCACATTTTTCTAACGATGGGACTTAGAAATCACCTGGTTTAACCTCTGGCTGCCTCCATCATCCAATGGACCGAGGGACATCCCAACTTTGCTTGAAGATCTGACGTGGCCCCTTCCAGGGTTAAACAGCCACAACCTAGTGTTCAAAAGAGTAGTGACTATTTATTCAGCTCCTGCTATGGACCAAACTTGATACGAAATGAGCATTACCCCTAACCCTCAGATCAACCTCATACAGTTTTAATTTGTGGGATCTGAGTTTCACAGAACACAAGTGACTTGTCCAAAGTCATGCAACTGGCGAGAAAGGGAGCAAGGATTCAAACTCAAGTCTGTCTTACGTCAGACTCATGGCACCACCCATTTTTTTCTTATATTGAGTGAAAATCATCTTGAATTCCCATACAGATGTCTTAGTTCTGCCCCCTGTGGCTGCTTGGATAAGCTTGCTTGCCTTTTTTTTTTTTTTTTTTAACCAATAGGCCTTCCTGGCTGATACTGGGTGACATCTTTGCTTTCTAAGCCTTGACTCCTCCAGGTATAGAGTTCCTGGATCATCTAACTCTTTCTGATGGGATGTGGCTGTCAGGTGGTTTATTCATCTGTCGTTCACCTTGTAACATGGAGCATAGAGTGGAAGAAAGAGCATCAGGCTTGAGGTCTAAAGAAGTGGGTTATCTTTCAGTTCTGAATTCATCACTGCCCTCTTCTATTCCATGAAAATACCACCTAATTCTTAGGGTTGTTATAAGAACACAGGTAAGAACTAAGGATGTGATATGTCCTTAGTAAAGGGTAGATTAAGTATTTGGATGTCCGAGGTGGTAGCATTATTTATAACAGCACAACCAATAAGAGAAAAGCCATTCATAATAAAACAGACAATAGCACTAACTTAAACATTCACAACAGGAGAATGGATAAATAACAGTGGCACATCAATTTAATGGAATGTTATCAGACAATAAATTTTTCTTGAAAAAAAATGCCTATGATAAGATGTTAAGCAAAACAGGCAAGATATGCCAATTATAAATCAATAAGGCTGAAAAAAACAAACAAGACCTAAAATTTTAGTATGATCGCAACCCTACGGGAAGCATGGTTGGAGTAAAATACATCCAAACACTAAGAACAACTATCTCAACAATTATCTGAAGGTGATGGGTTGTGTGTGTGCGTGCGCTTCTTTGCATTGTTTGTTTTCCACGTTTTCTGCAATGAGCCTGACTCACTTAAAAATCAATACATGATATAGAGCTCAGAATGGAGCACAAAAATCTTACCCCAGATAGAGCCTCACCAGCCTAAAGATCAATTAGCACCTTTTCAAAACTCATTCTTTTTCTTTTTTCCTGCTGTGCCAAAGTGCCGTTTCAGCGTCTCTCCTCTGCTCACTCATCTCTTTTGGCGTCACTATCTTGATATGACTGGACTCAAAGAGGAAGCAAATACAATAGGCTAAAGCCAGTCTGTAGGAACCGCCTGGGCTCATGTTGCAAATAGGATGTGCTGAGATAGTCTTTACAAAAAACACCCAAACTAACAACCTCTTTAGTGTCTCACTGAACAAATGGCACAATGAGGAAGCTACTTCAAAGGTGAGATTCTGGTGGGGCCAGACAGGGCAGGAGAGGGTGCCAGATGAAGGATCTAGCTTCAGATACCTGACCACCACTGAGTTTTGTCAGGACAGTTCCCTAAGTTATGTCTCCTGGGCCTGCTAATATTATAACTGATAGCCTCTAGGAAAAATGCTGTCTCTTACTTGCTAGGGAAAGCAGTGGGGAAAAGGTAAGGCAGAGAAAGTTTTCTGAAGTTGCTTCAACTATGTGTTCAGCAGCAGGAAGCTAAGTCCTCTGTGAACACTGGTGTGGCTGGTTCTGAAAAATGGCCGAAGCTTAGCCTCTTTCTTGTCCTGCTGCTGGAGCGGCCAGTGCTGGGAACTTCATTTTTCTCTGTTTATTCGCTAGGATTATGTGAGAAGGAAAGGAATGTGGACCTTAGGAGGTGCATCCTCTAGGTTAAGTCTTGCCTCTATGTTAAGGTCTTGCCAAAGCTGTCCAGGCAGCAAGACACAATTAAAACCTAATGTGCCTCATGGCCTACTTTTGTCCATTAAGGCACATGAGAAAGAACTGGTGGTCTTTTACCCCACAATTTCTCCCTGTGACACCCATGCCCAAGATTCAGTTATGTGCCCGGATCATGCAGGCATTTTCTGTCATGGTCTGCATTGTATTCCCCCCAAATTTATATTTTGATGTTCTACACTCCAGGACCTCAGAATATGGCTGTAATTGGAGATGGGGACTTTAAAGAGATAATTATTAAAGTGATGTCATTAGGGAGGGCCTTAATCTCATAGAGCTGGTGTCCTTGTAAGAAGAGGTC
This sequence comes from Capra hircus, assembly GCF_001704415.2. Taxonomy (NCBI): domain Eukaryota; kingdom Metazoa; phylum Chordata; class Mammalia; order Artiodactyla; family Bovidae; genus Capra; species Capra hircus. The sequence goes on along the minus strand of NC_030810.1, from coordinate 31,017,486 downwards.
AGCACACAGGGAGAAGCCTATGTGAGGACACAAGGAGAAGCCAAGGAGAGAGGCCTCATAAGAAATCAATTCTGTTGACACCTTAATCTCAGACATCTAGCTCCCGGAACTTTAAGAAAATGTTTCTGTTGTTTAAGCCAGCCAGTCTTTGGTGCTTTTTAATGGCAGCCTGAGCTGACTAATAATAAAAATATCATCCTAATCATAATCTCCCATTAGGGAGCCTTGGTCCCACATGACAAATGAGGAAATTCAAGCTTAGAGTACAGAATTAACTTGCCCAAGGTTACAGTTAATAAGGCTTGATTAGAACCCAGTCTAAATGAAATCTAGGGCTTGACTATTGCTCTTAAAAGAAATGGGGCCATTTTGGGGACAGCTCATTGCTAACTGTACATGGTTCTTGAACACAGCATCACGAGGCATCATTATTACTTTTGCTATGGTAAGTGGCAGTCCCTTTATAGAAAATTCCAGGCTGAGCCTGGTCCTCTAGGAAGGCACCTCCTGGGGATGCTTTGCCCTTCAATGCCAGGGCCCTATCTGTGGGCTGGAGAAGGCTCTCCCCAGTCTGCCTCACAGGTCCAGGGCATTGTGACACAGCAGTCTTAGAGCTGGGGTCCCAGGGCTCCTTGTCTCTTCATTGCTAGAGTCCTGGTGGTGACCTTGGGCAAAGTACAGTCTCCCTCAGAATTTTGAGTCTGACCATCACGCACTCTGATTGCTCTGCCAATTTCTCTTACCAAGTTTTCTGTAGGTATCTTAAAGTCGAGGCATTGACATCTTCCCATAGGCAATCCCAGCCCCTTGCCAATCACGGCAAATTTCTAGTCTTTTTACCTCCTGGCTTTTGCCTCCTAATGCTGGCTCATCCCTTAGATCTTGGCTCAACTCTTACTTCCTTGGAGAAGCCTTCCCAGCCTGGACCAGTTTCCCCTGTTATTAGCTAGGCTATCTCCATAGTGGACACATGGTTCTCTGATGTACTCCTCCCAGAGCTGAGACCTCTGCTGGGCATATAGACAGAAATGGATGCACAATGTGTTCTGTGCTTTCACTTCCTAATACTTACCATAATTTTAAGTTGTGCAATTGGTTAATGTCTGTCTCCCTGTTTCTGGTTTTAGACTGAAACTCCACAAGGGTAAGGACTTTGCTTTGTTGTTCAGTTTAGTTTAGTTCAGTTGCTCAGTCGTGTCCAGCTCTTTGCGACCTTATGGACTGCAGCATGCCAGGCTTCCCTGTCCATCACCAGCTGCCAGCTTACTCAAACTCATGTCCATCGAGTCGGTGACGCCATCCAATCATCTCATCCGAGTTGTCCCCTTCTCCTCCTGCCTTCAATCTTTCTCAGCATCGGGTTCTTTTCTAATGAGTCAGATCTTTGCATCAGGTGGTCAAAGTATTGGAGTTGCAGCTTCAGCATCAGTCTTTCCAATGAATATTCAGGACTGATTTCCTCTAGGATTGACTGGTTGGATCTCCTTGCAGTCCAAGGGACTCTCAAGAGTCTTCTCCAACACCACAGTTCAAAATCATCAATTCTTCGGCACTCAGCTTTCTTTATAGTCCAACTCTCACATCCATACATGACTACTGGAAAAACCATAGCTTTGACTAGACGGGCCTTTGTCAGCAAAATAATGTCTTTGCCTTTTAATCTGCTGTCTAGGTTGGTCATAGCTTTTCTTCCAAGGAGCAAGTGTCTTTTAATTTCATGGCTACTGTCACCATGTGCAGTGATTTTGGAGCCCCCAGAAATAAAGTCTGACACTGTTCCTACTATTTCCCCATCCATTTCCCATGAAGTGACGGGACTGGATGCCATGACCTTAGTTTTCTGAATGTTGAGTTTGAAGCCAACGTTTTCACTCTCCTCTTTCACTTTCATCAAGAGGCTCTTTAGTTCTTCGCTCTCTGTCATAAGGGTGGTGTCATCTGCATATCTGAGGTTATTGATATTTCTCCCAGAAATCTTGATTCCAGCCAGTGCTTCATCCAGCCCAGTGTTTCTCATGATGTACTCTGCATATGTTAAATAAGCAGGGTGACAATATACATCCTTGACGTACTCCTTTCCTGATTTGGAACTAGTCTGTTGTTCCATATACAGTTCTAATCGTTGCTTCTTGACCTGCCTATAGATTTCTCAGGAGGCAGATCAGGTGGTCTGGTATTCCCATCTCTTGAAGAATTTTCCACAGTTTGTTGTGATCCACACAGTCAAAGGCTTTGGCATAGTCAATAAAGAAGAAGTAGATTTTCTGGAACTCTTTTGCTTTTTCAATGATCCAACAGATGTTGGCAACTTGATCTCTAGTTCCTCTGCCTTCTCTAAATCCAGCTTGAACATCTGGAAGTTCACGGTTCACATACTGTTGAAGCCTGGTTTGGAGAATTTTGACCATTACTTTTGCTAGCATGTGAGATGAGTGCAATTGTGTGGTAGTTTGAACATTCTTTGGCATTGCCTTTCTTTGGGATTAGAATGAAAACTCACCTTTTCCATTTTTGTTTTTTTCTTCCAGTTTGGACCTTTTTGTTGACCATTCAACAAAACCATTCGACAAAAAAAATGAATTCCTTTACACCCAGTTCAGTTCAGTCGCTCAGTCGTGTCCGACTCCTTGCGACCCCATGAATCGCAGCATGCCAGGCGTCCCTGTCCATCACCAGCTCCTGGAGTTCACCCAGATTCACGTCCATCGAGTCAGTGATGCCATCCAGCCATCTCATCCTCGGTCGTCCCCTTCTCCTCCTGCCCCCAATCCCTCCCAGCATCAGAGTCTTTTCCAGTGAGTCAACTCTTCCCATGAGGTGGCCAAAGTACTGGAGTTTCAGCTTTAGCATCATTCCTTCCAAAGAAATCCCAGGGCTGCTCTCCTTCAGAATGGACTGGTTGGATCTCCTTGCAGTCCAAGGGACTCTCCAGAGTCTTATCCAACACCACAGTTCAAAAGCGTCAATTCTTCGGCGCTCAGCCATCTTTACAGTCCAACTCTCACATCCATACATGACCACAGGAAAAACCATAGACTTGACTAGACGGACCTTAGTCGGCAAAGTAATGTCCCTGTTTTTGAATATGCTATCTAGGTTGGTCATAACTTTTCTTCCAAGGAGTAAGCATCTTTTAATTTCATGGCTGCAGTCACCATCTGCAGTGATTTGGAGCCCAAAAAATAAAGTTTGACACTGTTTCCACTGTTTCCCCATCTATTTCCCATGAAGTGATGGGACCAGATGCCATGATTTTCGTTTTCTGAATATTGAGCTTTAAGCCAATGTTTTCACTCTCCACTTTCACTTTCATCAAGAGGCTTTTTAGTTCCTCTTCACTTTCTGCCATAAGGGTGGTGTCATCTGCCTATCTGAGGTTATTGATATTTCTCCTGGCAATCTTTATTCCAGCTTGTGTTTCTTCCAGTCCAGTGTTTCTCATGATGGAGTCTGCATATAAGTTAAATAAGCAGGGTGACAATATACAGCCTTGACATACTCCTTTTCCTATTTGGAACCAGTCTGTTGTTCCATGTCCAGTTCTAACTGTTGCTTCCTGACCTGCATACAGATTTCTCAAGAGGCAGGTCAGGTGGCCTCGTATTCTCATCTCTTTCAGAATTTTCCACAGTTTATTGTGATCCACATAGTCAAAGGCTTTGGCAGAGTCAATAAAGCAGAAATAGATGTTTTTCTGGAACTCTGTTGCTTTTTCCATGATCCAGCGGATGTTGGCAATTTGATCTCTGGTTCCTCTGCCTTTTCTAAAACCAGCTTGAATGTCAGGGAGTTCACAGTTCACGTATTTCTGAAGCCTGGCTTGGAGAATTTTGAGCATTACTTTACTAGCCTGTGAGATGAGTGCAATTATGCGGTAGTTTGAGCATTCTTTGGCATTGGCTTTCTTTGGGATTGGAATGAAAATGGACCTTTTCCAGTCCTATGGCCACTGCTGAGTTTTCCAAATTAGCTGGCATATTGAGTGCAGCACTTTCACAGCATCATCTTTCAGGATTGGAAATAGCTCAAGTGGAATTCCATCACCTCCACTGGCTTTGTTCATAGTGATGCTTTCTAAGGCCCACTTGACTTCACATTCCAGGATGTCTGGCTCTAGGTGAGTGATCATACCATTGTGATTATCTTGGTTGTGAAGATCTTTTTTGTACAGTTCTTCTGTGTATTCTTGCCACCTGTTCTTAATATCTTCTGCTTCTATTAGGTCCATACCATTTCTGCCCTTTATCGAGCCCATGTTTGCATGAAATGTTCCCTTGCTATCTCTCATTTTCTTGAAGAGATCTCTAGTCTTTCCCTTTCTGTTGTTTTCCTCTATTTCTTTGCATTGATTGCTGAAGAAGGCTTTCTTATCTCTTCTTGCTATTCTCTGGAACTCTGCATTCAGATGCTTATATCTTTCCTTTTCTCCTTTGCTTTTCGCCTCTCTTCTTTTCACAGCTATTTGTAAGGCCTCCTCAGAGAGCCATTTTGCTTTTATGCATTTCTTTTCCAGGGGGATGGTCTTGATCCCTGTCTCCTGTACAATGTCATGAACCTCATTCCATAGTTCATCAGACACTCTATCTATCAGATCTAGACCCTTAAATCTATTCCTCACTTCCACTGTATAATCATAAGGGATTTGATTTAGGTCATACCTGAATGGTCTAGCGGTTTTCCCTACTTTCTTCAATTTGAGTCTGAATTTGGCAATAAGGAGTTCATGATCTGAGCCACAGTCAGCTCTCGGTCTTGTTTTTGTTGACTGTATAGAGCTTCTCCATCTTTGGCTGCAAAGAATATAAATAATCTTATTTTGGTGTTGACCATCTGGTGATGTCCATGTGTAGAGTCTTCTCTTGTGTTGTTGGAAGAGGGTGTTTGCTATGACCAGTGCATTTTCTTGGCAAAACTCTATTAGCCTTTGCCATGCTTCATTCCGCATTCCAAGGCCAAATTTGCCTGTTACCCCAGGTGTTTCTTGACTTCCTACTTTTGCATTCCAGTCCCCTATAATGAAAAGGACATCTTTTTTTGGGTATACCCCAAATAGAGGAAGCAGTTTTACTCTTTCTGACCCTATGGACTGTATCCTGCCAGTCTGCTCTGCTCATGGGATTTTCTAGGCAAGAATACTAGGGGGTGGGTTGCCATGCTGTCCTCTAGCGGATCTTCCTGACCCAGAGATCGAACCCATATCTCTTAAGTCTCTTGCATTGGCAGGTGAGTTCTTTGCCACCAGTGCCACCTGGGAAGCCCTTAAGAATGTTAGTTGCATAAAATCCCATGAAAGAGGTTGAGAGGGCAGAGACGTTTTTGATTTATTCAAATGACAAGGTCCCCAGATGAATATCCAGGCCTTAGGAGAGCTCACTCTATACCATTCATTGCTTTATCCATTCAACTAATGTTTACCCATCTGCCTCCTCTTGTGCTAGGCAATGCGTTTGCAAAAGCATTAAGAAATCGTCTCAGCCTCCATGTGGTCACAGTCTGCTGTGGGAGGGAGGCATCTGTTGACACTGGTCATAATAATTCCATGTGACCAGTGCTGGAACTGGATTGGAGCAAGCACACAGCAGGGTGTGATGCACCCAGGCCTCAAAGAGTGGAGGGCAGAGAGGAGGCAGCTTGTGAGCTGAAATGCTGAAGCCTGAGTCAGTGGAAGGAGAAGAGCATGTTAGACAGAGGAAACACTTGAATGAAGGCCTAGAATGGAAAAGAACACGGCTGGTAGGGGCGAGGAATTAAGCTGCATTCCTGGAGCTGTGTGGGGTGAGGAGGGGCAGGGAGTTGGGGGATGAAACTGGAAGATGGGGTGGGCCTCAAAGGACTTGCACACATGCTTGCCGTTGCCCCCACCCCTAGACCTTTGTAACAGAAGGAGGAGGAGGGCAGGTTGTCATTCTTATCAAGCTGGGGCTCAGCTTTTGTCCCCAGTCTGGGCCCAGCTTTCTTTGATCCTAGCAAGGCCATTGTTTCCCCAGTGCTGGCCTCTCTGCCTTGCAGGGGAAAATGTGGTCTTTGTTCTTCTGAGACTTTTTTATCCAAGTTCTGCCCTGGTGGGGACAAGCCGGGAGGGGCTCCGTGTGAGGATCCAGTCCCTGCAGCTGAGGGACAAGGGCTGCCCCTGTCTCCTGGCCTCCGCCTTGCGTGGGTTGCTCAGAACCTTCTGGCTTGCACAAGTCATGCTGTGTTGGGGGTGGAAAGGGAACACTGGGCAGTTTCAGCTTCTTTATTTTTAAAAATTGCCTTTGTTAACAATTCCAGCGTGATCTTAATATAAATCAAATGCAGCAAACATTTGGCGAAAACCTGCATTTGAATCTTAGTGCAACTATTTACTGGCTGGGTCAGCGTGGGTTAGACATTTCACCTATTGGGGTCTCAGTTGCCTTCTCTACACAATCAGGAAAATGAAAATATTTATGCTACAGTATTGCCAGGAGGTTTTATTCATCCATTAAATATCTGTTAAGCATCAACTCTTCGTCAAGCACTGTGGTCTGTGCTATAGAAGCAGTGGAGAATGAGACAGACTTGATCAAATGCCTCCTGAAGCTTACCAGAGAAGAACATTCAACTGACATATTTGTGAGTCCTGCAGGAAGAAGTGCAGATTGTCAGGGCAGCGTGTACTAGTGCTTCACTGTCTTGGTGGTCAAGAGAGAATTTTGCAAAAATTCGACATGTATCAAAGGAAGCTGGGACTTGGGAGCTGATTGAACACATTGGTCCCTCCCACCCCCAAACCCCTGCGCAGGATCAGATCCTTCACCAACACCTGCTGGGTTTGAGCAGGTTTAAGAAACTCCTGGCCCCTCTAGGGAGCATACTCAGCTGAAAAGGAGTAGAGGCTGGGAACTGCTCCCAGGGGCCTGGAAATTGATGAAGACGCGTACAAGGTATGGACATGAGGCTGGCTGTGACATTTTCTGTGTTCCTTAGTGAGAAGTACTGGGCCTGTGCTACTCGGAGATGAACTCTTGGCCCAGCTCCCCGGGGCTGGAGGAGAAGGGGGAGAAGCTGGCAGACTACAGTGCTTTGTGCGGGGAAAACAAATGGGTCTGTAACTTGATCGAGGCGGTCAGGGGAGGCTGCAGGAGCTGCGATGATGAAGAATGGCTTCTCAGAGGAGTGTCGGGGGAGGGAGCAGCCTCCTCCCCTCCAGTGAGGGCATGTGCAGAGCAGGGCTGACTCCTGGAATAGCCTCAAATCCCAGTGGGGGGGGGGGGGCGGCGGAGGTGGTGGTGTCCCCTTGGGCATCCTTGGGCTTCATGCTACCTATATGGAGTACCTTCTATAGGGTAGGGATATTTACAGGAAAAAAAATTAGGCAGTCCTTGCAGCAACTCCATCTGGTCAGGAGTATTTTTACCCCCATTTTGCAGATGAGACAGCTGAGACTCAGAGAAGTGAGGTAAGGTAACTTGCCTGAAGCCACACAGCTAGTAAGTCGTGTTCTGTATGTTTTTAAATACTTATTTCTCCCACTGTATCATGCTGTCAATTTTTTCAGACAATGTTTCTTTCTGAATTTTCTGTATCTAATATTTGTTGTTATTTAGTCACTAAGTCATGTCCAACTCTTTGCAACCCAATGGACTATAGCTCTCCAGGCCCCTCTGTCCATGTGATTTCTGGGGCAAGAATACTGGAGTGGGTTGCCATTTCCTCCTCCAGGGGATCTTCCCAACCCCAGGGATCGAACCTGCATCTCCTGCATTGGCAGGTAGATTCCTCACCACTGAGCCACCAGGGAAGCTCAAAAATGATAGTAAGAACCCCTTTATGTAATATATTTTACAAAGAGCACTCTTGCAAACACCATTTCACAGTCTTTATAGTGCCTCCCCTTCATGGTGGCATGTTATTATCCTCTTATTAGGGATGTGGATGTTGACCCACAGTCAGGCAGGTGTCTCCCCTAAATGCTACTCAGAAAGGCGGCCACGGAGTTGAACCAGGAGGTGCCAAATCTCACGTGCTTTCCACCATTGTGTTGAGACCCAGGTGAGCTCCTCAGGTATCTGCTGATATCCAGATCATCTCCTAATCCTTCAAATGAAAAGCCAAAGCACAAACAGTTTGTTTTTCTAACAAGCTCAGAGCCTTTGCTTTGTTTCTAACTCTTGATAAAACCAGCAGTGAAAAATCCCCTTTCCTGGGCCCCCTCCTCCTGAGCAAGTGATGGTTGGCCATGTGTATTTTTCACTGGGGCTCCCACAAAGAATGCTGTGTGTAATAGGAAACATGTGTCACCGATGTTTGCTGGAGTGCCCCACCCCAGGCCCTTCCCCGCACGGTGGGAGCCCCCTCTTGCAAGGAGTCAGTGCAGGGTGATTGGCAGGGAGACAGAATCCTGTACACCTAGAGAGGTTCCCCCCACAGAGAACTGGAAGTGCCCCCTCCTGCAGGCAGAGCCAGAACCTAGCTCCATCAGCTCTCCTGTCTCACTTCCCCAGGGGATTCCGTATCCCACTGTGTTTCCATTCCTGGCAACGCGTGGTGAGCTCAGACTCAAACTCAGAGGTGCCTGAGTGCAAGCCGGAGACATGCATGGTGTGTGTGTCCGTGTGTAGTCACTCTAGTCGTGTTCAGCTCTTCGCGAGTCCATGGTTGTAGCCTGCTGGGCTCCTCTGTCCATGGGATTCTCCAGGTAAGAATACTGGAGTGGGTTGCCATGCCCACCTCCAGAGGATCTCCCTGACCCAGGGATTGAACCCATGTCTCTTAAATCTCCTGCATTGGCAGGTGAGTTCTTTACCACTGGTGCCACCTAGGAAGCCCAGACATACATGGTACATGCTCTATAAACCTGTGGGGTAAATTACAAAGTTAACAAGGGAAGAAAAAGTCTGCCTTCCATCTCCATGCATTTCAGGTGCTAGAGTGTTGCTGAAGGAAAGAATAGTGCTCTCTGATGGGACTTTCATGTTGATGTGTTTCTAGAGAACTCTGAAGCCAAAGGAAGAAAATTGCTATTTCGTCTAACAGGATTATTGGACATACTGGTTTTTGAATTTGAGTGTGTGTTAGTATCATTGGGAGTCCTATTACAGATTGCTAGCCCCACCTGCAAGGATAAGCAAGTTCCCTGTTGATATGATGATGCTAATTCAGAGAATTAGGAGCCCAGGTAGTCCTCATTCAAGTGGGGTGAGGATAAAGCCTAGTAGGAAAAAACAAGAAGAAACACAGTGACTATCTCTCGGTGTGGTTGTCTGAAGACACCTTGAGGGCACAGGATCAGTGTGGAGTAGAGCCATCAGGGTGGGCCTCCTGAAAGCATGGCTGTGAAGGATTTGGAAGGCACAAGGAAGAAGGGAAAGCTGTGAGTGAAGGCAGGCACATAGACGGCACTGATCAAACAGCGTGGAGGTGAGGAGGCCAGCCTGCAGAGGTACCGAGACCAAAACAGTCTTCCTCATCAGGGTTGCCTGCAGTTTACACTGCATGAAGCCCCTGGACACAGCCCGTGCACATAGCACAAGCAGCTTGGCAGGACAGAAGTCCCATCTCCAGGCAGAAAATCAGCGCGGGGGGTTATGGGGATTGTAGGGGGCGGTCTATGGCCACAGGGTTGGGCAGTCCATTCTTTTGTGAAAGGTTGACCTTTCCCCTGCTTTAAAGGCTCTTTGCAGCTGCTTTCCCAAGAGGTGAACAATGCTCTCTACTCCTTGGCAGGCAACATGGTTTCTCTCACCTGATTTTTTCCTGTTCCAGTTCGCACTTAAAAATATCACCTCAGAAACCACTCTTGTCCTCCTTAAGTCACTGGCCAGTGACCGTCTCTTCTTCCTGGTTCCCTGAAACCAATGAGGTTCTCCCCAAAGCCCTGGGGAAGAGAGGGGAGTAAAAAATCTGGGCTGAAAACTCACCATATGTCGGGACCACGCCTTGCCCACTTATACATGAAATCTCACGCAGTCCATGACACTGAGGGCATGTGTGTAGACAAAGCTGCTGAAGCTAGTGCTGGGGTGAAGGTCAGGTTCAAGACGAAGCCCCTGGCCTGAGGTCATGCTGTTAGATAGTGGAGCCAGGACCCAACTCCCAATCTTTCTGAATTCAGATGAGCTAAATAAACAACACTAGCTGAAATTAAAAGACATTTACTCCTTGGAAGGAAAATTTAGACAAACCTAAAAAGCAGAGACATTACTTTAATGACAAAAGTTCGTCTAGTCAAAGCTATGGTTTTTCCAGTAGTCATGTACGAATGTGATAGTTGGACCATAATGAAGGCTGAGTGGTGAAGAATTGTTGCTTTCTAATTGTGGTGCTAAAAAAAACTCTCAAGAGTCCCTCAGACAACAAGGAGATCAACCCAGTCAATCCTAAAGGAAATCAACCCCAGCTATTCATTGGAAGGCCTGTTGCTGAAGCTGAAGCTCCAATCCTTTGGCCACCTGATAGAAAGAGCCGACTCACTGGAAAAGTCCCTGATGCTGGGAAAGATTGAAGACAGGAGGAGAACAGGGCAACAGAGGATGTGATGGTTAGATAGCATCACTGACTCAGTTGAGGTGGGTTTGAGCAAACTCGGTGAGACAGAGGAGGACAGAGTAGCCTGGAGTACTATAGTCAATGGGGTTGCAAAGAGTCAACAACAGCTGGTTAAAAAAGCTCAGAAACTGGGGCCCTGCCTTAGAGTGAGTGTGCAGTGGGAAAATATTGGCAGGACATCATGTATTCTTTTGCAGGTTCATACCTAGCACATGCTGGCCTCCTTCCTGTACTTTTCAATCTCCTCTGCCCACAAGCTCCTGTTCATCCCTGAAGCATCCCCACGATGCGTTTGCGGTCCCCTACCTAAAATAGGTACCTCTCCTCCAACCTCCCCTGACTTTGCATTTATCCTTAACATGGAATTTAGCACCATCTATCATAATGGATGCTTTCCTAGGCTTTTTTCAACTGACTGTAAACTCCCAGAAGCAGGCTTTTTATGAATCTCCAAATCCTCCCTGCTTAGCACAGCACTTGGCACACAGAAGATGTTTCAGGAGATTCTTGGCAACTAAATGGATGAACAAATCAAAGAATAAATCTTGCCCTCAGAATCTTTTCACCACAGTTGATCTGGTAGTCCCACCTCCGTCTTAGAGCAGAGGAGTTTCAGAGAGAAGAAGTGGCGTGCCCAGAGTCCCGTAGGTAGCAAGATGGAAGGCCTAAAAAGCTAAACAAAGAGATGACCAACCAAAGTCCTCCATCCTCCAACACTTTGCAATGATCAGCTGCCCAGACCTTTCACTCAGCAATCTTATTACTCCCTGATGATATCCATTGTTTTCATCTTGCTTACTAATTTAAATAAATTGAGGGTTGCAAGATGCCCAGGTAAAAAGGACATTTCCTAGCTTCCTTAGCCACAAAATTTGGCCCTGTGACCAAGTTCTGTACAATGAGATATAAGAAGTAACTGATCTGTGCTTTTATTTTCTTTTTAGTTTTTCCTTTTCCTTTCAGCTTAGGGGTTCCCTGATAGCTCAGTTGGTAAAGAATCCGCCTGCAATGTAGGAGATCCCGGTTTGATTCCTGGGTCGGAAAGATTCACTGGAGAAGGGATAGGCTGCCCACTCCAGTATTCTTGGGCTTCCCTTGTAGCTCAGCTGGTAAAGAATCTACCTACAATGTGGGAGACTGGCTTCAACCTTTGGGTTGGGAAGATCCCCTGGAGAAGAGAAAGGCTACCCACTCCAGTATTCTGGCCTGGAGAATTCCACGGACTGTATAGTCCATGGGGTCACAAAGAGTTGGACATGACTGAGCAACTTTCACTTTCACTTTTCCTTATAAAATGTGATACAATGATAACAGAATTGCAGAAGCAGTCTTGGACTGTGAAATCACATTGAGAGGGGATGTTTGGTGAGGATGGAGGAGCAGAAAGATGGAAGGGCCTTGGGTTCCTAAAGGCCATGGAATCCTGAGTTGTTTGCTTCTAGACCTACTACCTGATATAAAAATAGACTTCTGTTTTGTTTCAGTTACTCTTATCGGTTTCTGTTTATTTATGGCAAGATGCAGGGAGGAAAGTAAGGGGTCACCTGTTCTGGGCTTGGTGGACTGGAGTTCTGAAAGCTGACAGGTGCCACCTGGCTGAATGGGTGGCCCGCAGGCCAGAGGGCGCTTCCCCGCTGTGGGGTCCTGGCTCTCTCAACATTTCCTCCCACTCAGCTCTACCCAGATGGAACAGGGTAGGACTTGGAGGCTGGGAAGGGGGCTCTCAGTGACCTGGGTCTGATCTTAGCTTTGCACTTGGGGCCTTTCATGTCCTTCAGAAACCCAGAGCCTGTGTCAGACCTGAGGGCTGTCTGCCTGGCAGACAGTTCCTTGATGGTTTTGTTATCAGAACATGGGTTTAGTTGCTTGACATGATAGTCCCTTTCCTTTTTCCTGACTTGTTAAGATAAGAGACATGCGATCACCCTCGTCCCCCTGTTTCCCCTTCTGAAATACAAGGGACAGGTCTGGGAAAGTTCTCTATGTCCTTTTCTTAAGAAGAAGTCCAAGGCAAACATTAGACTTTTCTTGCCATTGGGCATTATTGGGTGGGAGTATGGAGTTTCCAGCTGTAGGATCATCCTGATACCATTAAAAAGCCACATGGAAACTGGTTTGTGGCCCTGACACCTTTGAGACATTGTAATACGCAACCTGGGATGCCCGTATCTGAACTTCTTGCTATTGTGAGATGATAGATAACATTACTGATTATCACTCGTTTCCCTTGTAGCCGTATGTATCCTAACTAAAATAGAATCCAACCTCTTTATATGACAAATAGGGAAGATGAGGCTTAGAGAGAGAGAGCAACTTGCCCAAAAGTACACTGGAGGTCCTGGGCTTACTGGATAGCTCAGCAATTAAGGAATCCGCTTGCAATGCAGGGGACATGGGAGACGTGGGTTTGACCCCTGGGTTGGGAAGATGCCTTGGAGGAGGAAACAGCAACCCGCTCTAGCATCCTTGCCTGAAAAATCCCTTGGACTGAGGAGCCTGGCAGCCTATGTACACACTGTAGGTAGAAGAATGACCAAGTTTCTCCCGTCTTCCTCTCTAATGACAGAAACATTTTTTTTTCCTGCACAACACATGGGGTTATCTCAAGAACAAAGTGAGATTCCACACGTGCTTGGAATACCTGGAGACCATCTCCCTGGTTCTGTTCTTTCTATTTTTCCAGATAGGGAGGAACAGACAAAGGATCAAGTCTAATTCTACTACAATGAGCATAAATCCCTCACGATATCAAAAAGAAAAATTGTTCCTCAAATTTGCAGAGCACTTTATGCTTTATGCAGCATGTCGACATTTGCCAAAGTTTTTCACATCTGTGATTGTATCAGATTCTCATAACACTAGGGTCTGGGCCAGAAAGGATTATTCCCATTTTACAGATGAAGACTCTGAGGGTCAGAGAGGCTATTTGATCCAGTTGAGCAAAACCAGGTTTCGGAACTGAGATACAAGGGGATGAAGTGCAGGCTTGCCAGAGAGTTACAAGGACAGATCTCTTTACTGCCTGCAGAGTGCTGCTTCCTCCTGTGGTCCAGGTTAAGGCCCACAAGCACTCTGCAAGGTGGGCCAAGTCAGCATGCATCCCCATTTTACAGATGAGGAAATAAAGCTTGGTGAGGCGGACAATGCCACAGAGCCGAGTTGTTTGCCTGTAAGCCGCTGTCTTTCACAGCTCCACAGCCCTTCCTATGATCATTCCCAACACATATACTTGACCTTGTGGTGAAGAGGGCAGATATGGCCACCCTGTGTAAGTGGCACTTCATGGGCTGAGAGAAGCTGAGTGGCTTGGCTGAGATAACGGTGCTCGTAGCAAAGATCTGAATCGGTTTCCTGGCCCCCTGCCCATGGCTCCTCCTTCTCTTCCTACTTCACAGCCTTACTAATTAGGTAATACTGGCTCATGTCACCTCTCCAAGGAATCGCATTGTTGGGAATATGCCCATCCTAACCCTTGCTCTACCCTAGCGCCCAGAACAATGTCTGACTCAATAAATATTTGCTGAATGAACAAATGAATCTATGAATAACTCCAAGCAAACATTTACTGATGGCTGACTGCCTGGTGGGCCTTGGGAGGAGATGAGAGGGGCAAACTCAGCAGTAACAAAGCACCTGTTGGAGTCCACCTTTTAATTTTTATTATTTTATTTTTAAATTATTTATTTATTTTGGTTGCACTGGGTCTTTATTGCTGTGTCAGGTTTTCTCTAGTTGTGGTGAGCAGGGGCCTCTCTTGTTGCGGAGCACAGACTCTAGGGGCACGAGCTTGGGTAGTTGCGGCTCACAAGCTCAGTAGCTATGGTGCACGGGCTTAGCTGCTCTGAGGCATGTGGAATCTTCCTGGACCAGGAATCAAACCCACGACCTGGGCACTGGCAGGTGGATAATGACCTATTGTACCACTAGGGGAGTCTTGAGTCCATCTTTTAGTTCTCACTCTCCCCACGGCTCTATGTCCTCATACACTGGCCCCATGAGACATCCCAGGCATGCTTCAGACCTGAGCTACTCCAGGCAGCTCTAGCTCTAGCCCTCATGGGTCTTAGAAAAGGCATGGCTATCAAGGTAGCCAAAAGGTCTACTAATTCAGCTTATATATTCACTCATTCATGCATTCCATCCATTTATTCACTTATGAATCAAACCAACCTGGTCTTGGGTCCAGGGAATGCTAAGAGTTTTGGCACGAGAGTTGTTTACCATCTAGTAGGGCCACAAGTAGTGAATAGATATCAGAACAATGAGCTAAATGGAAGCTACAGATATAAGCACAGGGTGCCCTAGGAAAACAGAGGAAGCACTGTTAATCCAGTCTGGGCTCCATGGAATACATGAATACAGCTGCCCTTCATGGGAGCTTTCCATATGCCAAATTCCATGCCAGGCTCCTTACTTTCATTAACCAACTTACTTCTCAGAACAACTCTGTGAAGAAAGTGTTCACATTCCCAGTTTACAGATGAGCAAACTGAGTCCCAGAGATGGGAGGTCAGTTTCCCAATGTCACACAGCTCATATGTGCTAGCGCTGAGATTCAACTCTAATGTCCGGTCTGCTAACCATTCTTCCACATTCCTGCTGGGTAGAATGTCTCCTCCTAGTGAGGTTACACTTGAGTCAGATTTTGAAAGATATGTATGAGTCAGCAGGGCAAATTGGCTGTGGCAAGGCTGGTGGTTGTAGGAATCGCAGAGTGTGAGGGGTGGTTTGGAGGTGCGGCAAAGGCATTTCAAACAAAAGGGAACAGCACAGCAAAGACACAGAGGTTGAAAACAGCAGGTTGTGTCTCAGTGGGGAAAACTAATGGGAGGTGGGTCGTCCCTGCACATCTTTATGAAGAGTTTATATGGGGCATCTTCCTGCCTGTTGAAGTCAGGGAAAGGTTATCCCATGACCCTGACGATTCCATAGTAATTGTGACCTATTGGTGACTGGTTGAGTCATTTAACATCACCCAGAAAGTCCTGCTAGAAAGGAAGAAGCCATAATTGAGCTTTGATCTTTTAGAGTTTTTCTCCAGGAGGACTAAGAAAATATCTGGCCCTTGCTTTCAGAGGGAGAGCAAGAATGTGGGCCTGCCTGGCGCTGAGTGGGCAGGAGGACTTGCTGGGTGAGCTGCTGTTGTTGGGGAGAGGCATCTACTTCTTTCTCTCCTTTTTTCATTTTTCTTCTTGCTTTTCACATGTATCCTCTGAGCATCCATTGTGTGTCTGTCTTGATGCTGTAGAAGCTGCAAGGAAGGATGAATCACACACCTGGTCGCTGCTGTCAGAGTATCTAGTCCAGGAGGGGGATATGAAGTATTGATAGACATACTAGTGAGTGATGCCAGGCAGGGCATCTGTTACAAAGTGTTTTTAGTTTGCTATACATTTGCAGAAGTCCACGTGTGGCCAGGTGTGGGAAGGCAAAGATAAATAACCACAGAACCCCTGTTTCTGAGAAGCCTTGGTTAGGAGAGAAACTGAAAAGGCTGAGTGTTAAGATGGAAGCAGGTGCAAAGTGCCACGAAGCACAGAAGAAGGGGGCAGAGAGAGGGAGCCGCAGACGTGGAGGGACATCGGAGCCAGGCCTTCCCCCCAGCCAGGAGTGGTCACACGCACGTTTCCTGCACGTACTCTTTGGGGAGATACGTGTGTGATGCTACCTCAGCATCCTTCAGGACTGTGAAATCCCTCCCACCAGTTCTGCGTTTCTGTTGAGGGGCCTGCAGCTCAGAGATGTGAAGTAACCCACCCAAGGTCACACAGCTGGCAAGTGGCAGAATGGGGGGGCACACCTAGGCCTTTCAACACGTGCTTTTTTTCAAGAAACTGCTGCCACTACAAATAGCACAAGGGAGAGAGTGGCAAGTGCCATGTGCCTGTGTGCCGTCTGCTTTTAGCTGCTGCATTGGACCGAGGCCCAGAAAGTGTCCCATCGTGTCACGTCTGTTCAAGGCTGCGGCTGATCTGTGGGCTCGGGCTTAATCCAGTAGGAGGATTTAGTAACAGGTTGCCTGGCCTCGCAGTGGGAGAGCTGGTTAATCCTCCAAACTCCCTGTTCTAGCTCCATCCTTCCGTCACGCTGAGCAGGAGGGCCTCCGAGCCCCATCCTGGAGTCTTTGAAATGTCAATGGTGGCAGTCACCCTGAAGCATTCCCTGAAGATGCCTGGAGGCTCAGGGCACAAGTGGGGCGTGGGGCACAGCTGCCTTATCCTAGGCAGTGAGGTAGGCAAAAGTGAACGGGGGCTCTTTTTAAAGCTGTTGTAAGACAAGGAGAAAAACATCTGAGCTAGCACAGTGGACTGACTGTTTTACATACATCTGAGAGGAAGCAGTCACTACCCAAAGGGCCGAAGGTTCTTGCAGCAAACTTCATTCATTTTTTTTTTTAATTGGAATATAATTGCTTTACAATGTTGTTAGTTTCTACTGTACAACGAAATGTGTGTGTGTGCTCAGTCGTGTCTGACTCTGCAGACCTATGGACTGTAGCCCACCAGGCTCCTCTGTCCATGGGATTTCCCAGGCAGGAATACTGGAGTGGGTTGCTATTTACCTTTCCAGGGGATCTTCTCTATCCAGGGATCGAACCCACCTCTCCTGCATTGGCAGGAGGATTCTTTATCACCTGGGAAGCCCCAGACAACAAAGTAAATCAGCTGTGTGGATGTGTATATCGCCTCCCTCCCTCATTCCATCCCTCTAGGTCATCACAGAGCACGGAGCTGAGCTTCTGGTGTAATACAGCAAGTTCCCACTGGCTGTCTATTTTACACATGGTTGTATATACATACCAGTCTCCCAATTCATCCCACCCTCCCCTTTCCCCTCTGTGTCAACAGGTCTGTTCTCTACATCTGCATCTCTAATCCAGTCCTGAAAATAGGTTCATCTGTGCCATTTTTCTAGGTTCCACACATCGGCATTAATACTTGATATCTGAAGACCAGTGTGGATGATGTAGTCCCTACCTGGTCATTTTACCTGCTAGGGTAGCAATCACTGTCAAATGACAAGGAGAAAGCGTCCCACTAGGCCCCACCTAGATGCGTGTTTCCTTAGTTCAGCAGATGACAGCAAAGTGACCCGGAGAGGTCAAGCAGGGTCACGGAATTAGTCATTGGTACTGCTGCTGCTGCTAAGTCACTTCAGTCGTGTCCGACTCTGTGCGACCCCATAGATGGCAGCCCACCAGGCTCCCCCGTCCCTGGGATTCTCCAGGCAAGAACACTGGAGTGGGTTGCCACTTCCTTCTCCAGTGCAAGAAAGTTAAAAGTGAAAGTGAAGTCGCTCAGTCGTGTCCAACCCTCAGCGACCCCATGGACTGCAGCCTTCCAGGCTCCTCCGTCCATGGGATTTTCCAGGCAAGAGTACTGGAGTGGGGTGCCACTGCCTTCTCCAAGTCATTGGTACAGCAGAGGCTTAAATTTTGGTCTTGGACTCCAGAACAGCAGGTGGAGAAAGGGGGGCACTTCCAGGGGAAGTTTAGGACCACTGAACCCTGAGGAGGAAGGTGGAGCTGGGGGGCCATGCCTATCCATGGTAATGTTTGCTGAATGCATAAAATCCAGATGAGATGGGTGGAGAGGAAAGAGGCTTGTGTGCTGGGTCCTGGGCTCTGAAAGCAAGCTCTCACAGACAAATGCTTGCGGCTCCGCTCTTTCCAGAGGAGCTAGTCAGATCCAAGCTCGGGAGGGCAAAGGCCATTCCTCTGAGAGAATGACCGCTTTCTCTCCCAAAGCTGCTGCTTTCAGAGCTGTGGCTCCCCCAGGCCCAGCCACTGAATGCAACTACACCAAGAAATCAATGGTTCTCACGGCCAGAGAGATGCTTCCACACAGTTTAATTTGGCATAATTATAAGTTTCTTCAATACATCGTATGATGTGCATTGTTGTTTCAGCAAAAATTGTTTGGCCACAGAGAGTTTTTTATTATTGAAAAAAAGGTAATTTTTTTCCCATGTTCTTTATCATCCCTTCAGGCTGGTTCTCCCCCACATTCACACGCTTCCATGATAGACACTGTCTGGGGTTGCTTTCTCCCTTTCCTCTAGTCTATGCTTTGGAGGGAGAGGGAAGCCTAAATTATATGGTATGATTTTAGAGGCTGTGGAGGCCAAGGGAAGGCCAGGTCAATGGGGGAGGGGGGGAGGGTGCCTCCTGGAAATGGAGATGACCTCAGGCTCCCTGAGTCAGGCTGTCTGTGGCCAAGGACCCTGACACATAGACTGGACCCCATGAGCTCCCATGATCACTGGCTCAGGATTCTGCTCATTTAGGACTCAAAGCCTGGGTCTGTCACTTGCTAGCTGTATGACATCAAACAAGTTGCTTAACCTTGCTCTTTTTTCAGTCCAGTTTGCCTCCCAAACTGAAGTTCAAATATTCCTGGAAGGAGTATGTCACTGTACTGCGGGGGAGGAGGGGGGCAAAGTCAACCATCAAGGAATTTTTCATGATGCACCAGTTTTATCAGAACAGCAGTGTATGTGTGTGTGTGTGTGTGTGTGTGTGTGTGTGTGTGCAGCAACAGTAATATAACATTTATATGAAAACAAATCCTGCAAGGTAGTGGAGGAGATATTCACATGCTCGTGAATTTTTAAGGCTGAACAGGCAACTTTGAAGATATTTAATGTTTGTCTTGGCCAGCTTTTATCTACACATTCTCTCTTAGTTCTTACTCATTCTCTTTTTTGTCCTGTTTAAAGATACTTCAGAGAAAATTGTGACAGACGACCATTTCTCCTGTAAAATAAATGTTATGCTCCTTGCCTAAGAGCAGTGGTATCATGCTTACCTAAGAGAACGTATTTAAAATCATTCGAGGCTCAGCACTGAGTTTCTAGTGCTGAGAACAAGGGCATGCCCCATGAAATAAGAAGCTAGTAACTTGAACTTTACTAAAATTAGAAATTTCTGCTCCGTGAAAGACACTATTAAGATAGTCAGAAGATCAGCCACAGAATGCGAGAAAATACTTGCCAAACACACATCTGATGAAAGATATATTCAAAATATACAAGGGACTTCCTTAGTGGTCCAATGGCTAAAACTCCAAGCTCCCCATGCAGGGGGCCTGGGTTCGGTCACTTGTCAGGGTACTGTATCCCTCATGCCACAACTAAGAGTTCCCGTGAGGAAGACCGAAGATAAGATCCCAAGTGCCACAGCTAAGACCTGGCACAGTCAAATAAATAAATATAAATATAAATTAAAAGACACAAAATATAGAAGGACATTGAAGACTCAACAGTAAGAAAATGTGCAAAAGATCTAAACAGACTTCTCTCCAAAGAAGATCTACAGAAGGTACGTGTGCATGTGTGCTAAGTTGCCTCAGTCGTGTCTGACTCTTTGCAACCCTATGGACTGTAGCCCGCCAGGCTCCTCTGTCCATGAGATTCTCCAGGCAAGAATACTGGATGGATTGGCATGCCCTCCTCCAGGGGATCTTCCTAATCCAGGGATAGAACCTGCATCTCCTGGGTCTCCTGCATTGGCAGGTGGGTTCTTTACCACTAGCGCCACCTAAGAAAACCACAGAAGATAATCACATAAAAAACGATGCACATCATTTGCCATTGGGAAAGTGAGAGGTAAAACAACAATAAATGTGTATCACTACACACCTATAAGAATGGCCCAAATTCGAACCACTGATAGCACCAAATACTGGTGAGGATGTGGAGCAACAGGAGGTCTCATTGATTGCTGGGGGATGTAAAATGGCATGACCTCCCTAGGAGACAGTTGGGCAATTTCTAACAAAGCTAACTATGGTCTCACTATATGATTCAGCAATTGTACTGCTAGATATTTCTCCAACTGATTTGAAAACTCATGTCTAAACAAAACCCCTCACACTGGTATTTATAGAAGCTTTATTCATAATTTCCAGAAAAACCCTGGCCCTCACAAATACCCAAAATGTCCTTTGATAGATGGACAAACATAGTGTAGCACAATATTATTATTATTATTGGAATGGAATATTATTCTATAATAAAATATAAAGAACTATTAAGGCATAGATGTGACCCCATGGACAGTAGCTCACCAGGCTCCTCTGTCTATGGGATTCTCCAGGCAAGAATACTAGAGTGGGTTGCCATTTCCTTCTCTAGGGGATCTTCCCAACCCAGGGATCAAACCCAGCTCTCCCTCACTGTAGGCAGATGCTTTACCGTCTGAGCCACCAGGGAGGACTGTAGAAAGACCTGAGTGAATCCTAAATGCTTATTGCTAAGTGAAGGAGAGTAGCCTAAAAAGACTGCATACTCTATGATTCTAATTACATTCCATTTTAGAAAAGGTAAAACCATAGTGAAGGTCAAAAAGGCAGTAGTTACCTGAGGATTTGGGGGAGGGTTAAATAGGTAATCACTACAAACAAAGCTAGTGGAGGTGATGGAATTCCAGTAGAGCTATTTCAAATCCTAAAAGATGATGCTGTGAAAGTGCTGCACTCAGTATGCTAGCAAATTTGGAAAACTCAGCAGTGGCCACAGGACTGGAAAAGGTCCGTTTTCATTCCAATCCCAAAGAAAGCCAATGCCAAAGAATGTTCAAACTACTGCACAATCGCACTCATCTCACACGCAAGTAAAGTAATGCTCAAAATTTTCCAGGCTAGGCTTCAGCAATACGTGAACCGTGAACTCCCTGGCATTCAAGCTGGTTTTAGAAAAGGCAGAGGAACCAGAGATCAAATTGCCAACATCCCCTGGATCATGGAAAAAGCAAGAGAGTTCCAGAAAAACATCTATTTTTGCTTTATTGACTGTGCCAAAGCCTTTGACTGTGTGGATCACAATAAACTGTGGAAAATTCTGAAAGAGATGGGAATACCAGACCACCTGACCTGCCTCTTGAGAAATCTGTATGCAGGTGAGGAAGCAACAGTTAGAACTGGACATGGAACAACAGACTGGTTCCAAATAGGAAAAGGAGTACATCAAGGCTGTATATTGTCACCCTGCTTATTTAACTTCTATGCAGAGTACACCATGAGAAATGCTGGACTGGAAGAAACACAAGCTGGAATCAAGATTGGTGGGAGAAATATAAATCACCTCAGATATGCAGATGACACCACCCTTATGGCAGAAAGGGAAGAGGAACTAAAAGGCCTCTTGATGAAAGTGAAAGAGGAGAGTGAAAAAGTTGGCTTAAAGCTCAACATTCAGAAAACGAAGATCATGGCATCCGGTCCCATCACTTCATGGGAAATAGATGGAGAAACAGTGGAAACAGTGTCAGACTTTATATTTTTGGGCTCCAAAATCACTGCAGATGGTGACTGCAGCCATGAAATTAAAAGATGCTTACTCCTTGGAAGAAAAGTTATGACCAACCTAGATAGCATATTCAAAAGCAGACACATTACTTTGCGGACTAAGGTCCGTCTAGTCAAGGCTATGGTTTTTCCTGTGGTCATGTATGGATGTGAGAGTTGGACTGTGAAGAAGGCTGAGTGCCGAAGAATTGATGCTTTTGAACTGTGGTGTTGGAGAAGACTCTTGAGAGTCCCTTGGACTGCAAGGAGATCCAACCAGTCCATTCTGAAGGAGATCAACCCTGGGATTTCTTTGGAAGGAATGATGCTAAAGCTGAAGCTCCAGTACTTCAGCCACCTCATGGGAAGAGTTGACTTATTGGAAAAGACTCTGATGCTGGGAGGGATTGGGGGCAGGAGGAGAAGGGGACGACAGGGGATGAGATGGCTGGATGGCATCACCGACTCGATGGATGTGAGTCTGAGTGAACTCCGGGAGTTGGTGATGGACAGGGAGACCTGGCGTGCTGCGATTCATGGGGTCGCAAAGAGTTGGATACAAGTGAGCGACTGAACTAAACTGAACTGAACTGAATAGATAAAGCACAGGGGATTTTTTTAGGGTGGTGAAACTCTGACACTGTAACTGTGGGTGGATACATGACATTATACATTTATCAAAACACATAGATGGTTACAGCAGAGTGAACCTTAATATGCTAATTAAAAACTCATGTAGGAGGTCAAGGAGTCCCAGGATGGGATGCAGAATGTGACAAGATACTATAATTGTATTACAAATCTATGAGACACTTTAAGTGATGTGAGTGGAGGAAAAGGTTGCTAACCTAAGTAACTTTGGAAATGGGTGGAGTTTGTAAAACTAAAGGTAAAAGAAACTATACATGAGCAGTGTACTCTAGTTAAAAGTTGCTTTTCCATGGCAATATGAGCTAACAGTTCTGATACTGTTATACAAATATGCTGGAATTGAGCAATTAAATAAGTGGATGATGGGAGCCTGGTTTCTTAGTATTGGAGTGAGTATCAATGGGTGAGCAAGAGAAGGAAGCTAGAATGATCCAGGAGGCAATGGATCAGAGTTGGAGACATCAGTATAAACTATATTTGGCTTAATATAGATATAGATGGTTAGATCCAGATATATATATATATATATATATATATATATATATATAAATTCCCTATTTCCCTGGTGGCTCAATATGGGAGCTGCCTGCAATATGGGAGACCTAGGTTTGATCCCTGGGTTGGGAAGATTTCCTAGAGAAGAAAATGGCAACTTATTCCTGTATTCTTTCCTGGAAAATCACTTGGATGGAGAAGCCTGGCAGGTTACAGTCCATGGGGCTGCCAAAAGTTGGATATGATTGAGTGACTACCACTAATAATAATAATAATGTATAAATACATGGATTATTGCTTAGTACACACATAAATGTTTCCTTGCTCTGTAACATGAGAGAACCTAGAAGTTATGACACTCCAGTCATAAGGAGCATACCTAGTGTCCAGATCTCGGTTTCTAATGCCATTCTGCAATAAAAGGAACCATTTCTCCTTAGAGAAGTGGCTGAATCTAAGACTGGGGCAGAAAATTTATAAGATTAGGCTAGAACACCTCCCAATACCAGAAACTAAAGAAGTGCTCAAAAAGAAAATAAAGCAAGGCATGACAATGATGGGGTCTGTCAAAGGGATGCAGGAACCAACTAAAAGAACTCTCAATGGCCAAGGCTGGTACAATTTAAGCAACAAAGCTAATAAGCTAATATTCAGTTATACCATAAAAGATAGAATAAATATCCATGAGTTCATGCTGATGTAATCAAATGATTGAATAAATAAATCAACAAGGAAGACCATATAAGTTTCCTATTCAGCAGAACTCCAAATAATTTATGTAGATATGCTGCCATTGAGGAGGTGAAACATCTCTCCCCACTCAGGTGCAGACTTCACATACTGGTTTCCTCCCAAAGACTGCAGTATGGAAAGAGGGAGAAAAAGAGTAACTCTGCCTTGGAGAAGTCTGACAAACACTACCTCAGTCAGGTGATCAAAGTGTTAGTCGCTCAGTCGTGTCTGACTCTTTGTGACCCCATGGACAGTAGCTCACCAGGCTCCTCTGTCCATGGAATTTTCCAGGCAAGAATACTGGAGTGGGTTGCCATTCCCTTCTCCAGGGGATCTTCCTGACCCAGGGATCAAACCCTGGTCTCCTGCATTCCAGGCAGATTCTTTACATTTGAGCTACTAGGGAAACCCCCAGGTGATCAAAGTCAAAATCAATAATGTTAATTCTTCTTTGATATCAGTTTAGTTCAGTTCTGTTGCTCAGTCGTGTCCGACTCTTTGCGACCCCATGAATCCCAGCACGCCAGGCCTCCCTGTCCATCACCATCTCCCAGAGTTCACTCAGACTCACGTCCATCGAGTCAGTGATGCCATCCAGCCATCTCATCCTCTGTCGTCCCCTTCTCCTCCTGCCCCCAATCCCTCCCAGCATCAAAGTCTTTTCCAATGAGTCAACTCTTCTCATGAGGTGGCCAAAGTACTGGAGTTTCAGCTTTAGCATCATTTCTTCCAGAGAAATCCCAGGGTTGATCTCCTTTAGAATGGACTGGTTGGATCTCCTTGCAGTCCAAGGGACTCTCAAGAGTCTTCTCCAACACCACAGTTCAAAAGCATCAATTCTTCGGCACTCAGCCTTCTTCACAGTCCAACTCTCACATCCATACATGACCACAGGAAAAACCATAGACTTGACTAGACGGACCTTAGTCGGCAGAGTCATGTCTCTGCTTTTGAATATGCTATCTAGGTTGGTTATAACTTTTCTTCCAAGGAGTAAGCGTCTTTTAATTTCATGGCTGCAGTTAACATCTGCAGTGATTTTGGAGCCCCCAAAAATAAAGTCTGACACTGTTTCCACTGTTTCCCCATCTATTTCCCATGAAGTGATGGGACTGGATGCCATGATCTTCGTTTTCTGAATGTTGAGCTTTAAGCCAACTTTTTCACTCTCCACTTTCACTTTCATCAAGAGGCTTTTTAGTTCCTCTTCCCTTTCTGCCATAAGGGTGGTGTCATCTGCATATCTGAGGTGATTGATATTTCTCCCAGCAATCTTGATTCCAGCTTGTGTTTCTTCCAGTCCAGCGTTTCTCATGATGTACTCTGCATAGAAGTTAAATAAGCAGGGTGACAATATACAGCCTGCACGTACTCCTTTTCCTATTTGGAACCAGTCTGTTGTTCCATGTCCAGTCCTAACTGTTGCTTCCTGACCTGCATACAGATTTCTCAAGAGGCAGGTCAGGTGGTCTGGTATTCCCATCTCTTTCAGAATTTTCCACAGTTTATTGTGATCCACACAGTCAAAGGCTTTGGCATAGTCATTAAAGCAGAAATAGATGTTTTTTTTCTGGAACTCTCTTGCCTTTTCCATGATCCAGGGGATGTTGGCAATTTGATCTCTGGTTCCTCTGCCTTTTCTAAAACCAGCTTGAATGTCAGGGAGTTCACGGTTCACATATTGCTAAAGTCTGGCTTGGAGAGTTTTGAGCATTACTTTACTAGCATGTGAGATGAGTGCAATTGTGCGGTAGTTTGAGCATTCTTTGGCATTGCCTTTCTTTGGAATTGGAATGAAAACTGAGCTTTTGCAGTCCTACGGCCACTGCTGAGTTTTCCAAATTTGTTGGCATATTGAGTGCAGCACTTTCACAGCATCATCTTTCAGGACTTGAAACAGCTCGATTGGAGTTCCATCACCTCCACTAGCTTTGTTTGTAGTGATGCTTTCTAAGGCCCACTTGACTTCACATTCCAAGATGTCTGGCTCTAGATTCGTGATCACATCATCATGACTATCTGGGTCGTGAAGATCTTTTTTGTACAGTTCTTCCATGTATTCTTGCCACCTCTTCTTAATATCTTCTGCTTCTTTTAGGTCCATACCATTTCTGTCCTTTATCGAGCCCATCTTTGCATGAAATGTTCCCTTCGTATCTCTCATATTCTTGAAGAGATCTCTAGTCTTTCCCATTCTGTTGTTTTCCTCTATTTCTTTGCATTGATCACTGAAGAAGGCTTTCTTATCTCTTCTTGCTATTCTTTGGAACTCTGCATTTAGATGCCTATATCTTTCCTTTTCTCCTTTGCTTTTCGCCTCTCTTCTCTTCACAGCTATTTGTAAGGCCTCCCCAGACAGCCATTTTGCTTTTTTGCATTTCTTTTCCAGGGGGATGGTCTTGATTCCTGTCTCCTGCACAATATCACGAACTTCATTCCATAGTTCATCAGACACTCTATCAGATCTAGGCCCTTAAATCTATTTCTCACTTCCACTGTATAATCAATAAGGGATTTGATTTAGGTAATACCTGAATGGTCTAGCGGTTTTCCCTACTTTCTTCAATTTAAGTCTGAATTTGGTAATAAGGTTATATGCTATGACCAAAATGGAACTCTGAAGTTTGTGATCTTCCTTCCCAAACCTGTCTATCTAACCCTATGAAAAACATCAGATGAAGTCTAATTGAGGGACAGTCTACAAAATACCTGATCAATGATCCTCAAAACTGTCAAGGCCATCTAAATCAAGGGAACTCTGAATAAGTGTCATAGCCAAGAGGAGCTTAGCGGACAAGATAGCTATTCTGGAGAGGATTCTGGAACAACAAAAAAAAAATGACATTAGGTAAAAGTTAAAAATATCTGAACCAAATGGACTTCAGCTATAATACTGGTACATTAATGAGTTAGGGCTTTCCTGGTGGCTCAATGGGTTCAATCCTTGGGTTGGGAAGATCCCCTGTAGAAGAAAATGGCAACCCATTCTAGTATTCTTGCCTAGGAAATCCCATGGATAGAGGAGCCTGGAAGGCTACAGTCCATGGGGTTGCAAAGAGTCAGACACGACTGAGCAGCTAAACAACAATGATAACAAACATACCACATTGATGTGCAATGTTGGGGGAATCCAAGTGTGAGATACATGGGAGCTCCTTATCTTTCTAATTTTCCTGTAAGTCTAAAACTATTCAAAAATATAAAGTTTATTTTTAAAATGTGCTAATACCATAAAAAATCATTTGTTCAGTGGCTGCTATGAAAAGATAATAAATGATAATGAGATTGAGAATTTTTATCTACTCAGTGGCCTACAAGGAAAGCACTCAGAGGAATGTCCTGATAAGGGTTGCTCTTATGGAAACTGAAATTCCAAGGGCATGGATACTGGCTGATGCCAAGCTTTCAGAGAAGGGGTACCATTATTCTTTTTGAGACAAGGAAATTTTTTTTTTTCCTTCTGAAAGGGAGGAGGAAGTTGAATAATACAATAATGGATATTTATTTGGTACTGAACTATGTGCTACATGCTTTACTGATAGAGGGAAAAAGAGGAAAAACTGATGTGCAGAGAACCTGACCTGCCCAATAACATATGACTTATAGAGGATGGGGGCTTCTCTGGTGGTTCTGACAGTAAAGAACCACGGGGTCTCAAAAGAGTGGGACACGACTCAGTGACTAAACAACAGTAGAGGATGGGAAGTACGAAGCAGGATTTGAACCCAGGAAGCTTGGCTCCAAAGCCATCTCCATGAGGCTACTTGCCAGGAAACATGATGTTGCCCTGTGACCACTCAAATCCTCTGCAATATTTCTAAATAACTGGAATGTGTGGTGTGAGCAGTATGTTTTCTGTAGAAACAAGAAAAGGACTGAACATAATGGTCTTGGATGACTTTGGACTGTCAAAGGTCAGTTAGAGTTTAGGTCAAGTTTACTTAGCTCTCTGAGTCTCAGGACAACGTGGTGCCGTGGGAGCATGGTACTTAGCTGACACTGGATAATGCTATTATTAATGCCACTGGCCATCCCCTTCCTGCCCCACTCCCTACTCACCCCTCACTCCAATACCCTAGAGGCTCCTTCAAGCTGGGCCTCTTCCTTAGGGGAAACAGGATGTCTTCTACAGGCTTGGGCCAGGTCTCTGGGGGTTCAGGGTGGGAAGAGGCTGTCTAATTGGTTAACCTGGAGCGGGGCACCAGAGAGGAAGCCATGTTTCCGGGAGCTGAGGAAACCACCATTTCCTCCTTCAGCAGGAAGCGGCCTTAGCTATTCTCAGCACCCTGTGCTCCTTAGCCGGGTGGAGCAATGGAAATCACAGCCTGGCAGTGTCTCAGGCTTGCCTCCTGCTGTTTAACAATCTCCCAGTCAAAATAAACTGGCTCCTTAGGTCTCCAGGGCATGGTTAAGGTAATAATTGAGAGGGAGAAGCCAGAGGCCTGGCTGCAGCACAAAGGCGTGGAGAGACTTTTAAAATATCTGGCTGGTATTGGTTGCTTGTGCCTCATTAAAGTGGTTTAATTGAAGCATTGTGAAGACAAACAAGCCCAGAGATTTTGTTATGGTTTCTCAAACAGCCAGTTTCCACCTCTTGAGAACCTGGACTAATGGGCATGGGGAGACTGTCTATCCTTTAAGCATAGACGTGGATAACTTTTCAACAGGAAAGCTGTGTGATTCAGTAGAAAGGAAACTGGAACATGAATCAGAGAGAAGTGGGTTCAGATCTGAACTTCACCAGACACGCTATTTTGAGAGGGTCATACTATGGCTGACCTAGGCTTTCCTCATGCCGCAAAACACACCCTATTTACATCAGGAAGTAATGCTGAGATCAACCTGGATCCCTTCTTTCCTTTATCTCCTCACATCTACCAGTTCCAGAGCCTTGGAGATTCCATCCCTCTCTCCCTCATTCTTTCATTCCTTCCAGAAAAGTTTGAGAGAACATGAAGTCACTCAGTCGTGTCCAACTCTTTGCGACCCTGTGGACTGTAGCCCACCAGACTCCTCCATCCACAGGATTTTCCAGGCAAGAATACTGGAGTGGGTTGCCATTTCCTTCTCCAGGGGATCTTCCTGATCCAGGGATCGAACCCAGGTCTCCTGCACTGCAGGGAGACGCTTTAACCTCTGAGCCACCAGGGAAGCCCCTAATGTCTGGAAGCAGTCTTGCCTTTAGGGACTCAGGGAATGACATAGCTTACATTCATTTGAGGAAGCAGATAACAGATCAGTAAACACAAATATGTGAGATAATTTTATATTCTGATCAGAGCCATGAAAGAAATGAGCATATGCTTTGACAGAAAGTGGTTTGTGGGGCTCACATTTGGGCAATGCCTCACTGAGGAGACAGCTGCCTCTTTAAGGCAGTCAGCTGAGTGGGTGACCTGACCTCTGAGTGGGAGGGGGCAGGGCAACTATTCACTGATGGTGTGTTTTTACTGGGAGATACTTGATACCAGAGGTGTAGTTGTGAGCCAGACAGTCAAGGTCTCTGCTCTCATGGAGCTTATATTTTAGAGGGGGAACAGAGAAAACTAAACAAAACCAGCTATAGGTAAACACTTTTCATGCAGAGAATGAAGTCAAGGTTTGGTCACAGACAGTGTTGGGTGACTAGGCGGAGGAAACAGCAGGCCAGAAGGGGCCTGCTAGTGAGATAAGCAAAAGGAATGGGCTGTTCCTCGGCCCACACCTGGACATTCCCCATGCCCTACTGATCACATTCATCGTCACCCAGATCACAATGGCTCTGAGTCCCCTCTCCGCTTATTTGTGAGAATTCCAGTCTGGTTCTCCTTCTGGGGGAGTGCTCATACAGTCGGCAGCTCGGGCATTGCTCACCCAAATCCTCCTTGGAGGTGATCTTCTTGACCACACTGAAGGGGGAGTTGGCTGTCTAACGAACGTGATGTCTAGAGAAACATAGCCCATCAACACAGAGGTAGGTTCAACGTATGATGCCGTGTGGGGCACCCTGACTCTGGGAAGCATATAATGTACTAGCGAAAGATCTGGGTGTACTCATTCAGAACAATTTTTTTTTTAGGGTGACTGCTACGTGCTAGATTGATAGGTATGTGCTCAGTCACTTCGATCAAGTCCAGTTCTGTGCGATCCCATGGACTGTGGCCTGCCTGGCTCCTCTGTCCACGGGATCCTGTAGGCAAGAATACTGGAGGAGGTTGCCATACCCTTCTCTAAGGGATCTTCCCGACCCAGGGATTGAACATGTGTCTCCTACATCTCCTGCATTGGCAGAGGGGCTCTTTACCACTAGTGCCACATAAGAAGCCCAGAGAAGCTGGTAACACCAGGGGAAAAGACAGACTAGCCCTTGCCCTCACCAGCCATTGATGTTAGAAGTTAGTAGGCCTTTAAAACAAAGGTAGGGTGTCAGATGCCATTCAAAGCAGGAGGCATGTGAGTCACCAGGGAGACTCTCTGCGGCAACTTCTAAAGAGCCTAGCCCATGCTGGCGTGGAGAATAAAGAGGGCTTACTGGTTCACCATAACTAAAAGGCTGAAAGGCGGACAGGCCTCAGATGTGTTCTCATCAGGGCTCCAGCTCTGGGGCCCTGTGCTTCCCCTGGCTCCATCCTCCTCGCATGGGCCAGCGCCTTCTGCCTGCTGCGTTCCCTCCAGGTCCCCTTCAGGTGATGGCTGCCAGCAGACCCAGAGGCTGTGCTTTCTCATTCATGTTCTGGAAAGAGAGTGAGAGTGAGAAAGGGAGCAGCAAATTACTCCATACCACCACAAACGGTATTCACTTCTGAGATAGTGGCCTGTCCTTGAAACCTGCCTAATCTCTGCAGCCCAATCTCTGTGGCTGAAAGAATGGCTTCGCAGATGGCACAGTGGTAGAGAATCTACCTGCCAATCCAGTAGAAGGAGGCAGGAGACAAGGGTTGGATCCCTAGGTTAGGAAGATCCCCTGGAGGAGAAAATGGCAAATTAGGCTAATATTCTTGTCTGGGAAATCCCATGGACAGAGTAGCCTGGCAGGCTACAGTCCATGGGGTCACAAAGAGTTGGACACGACAGAGAGACTAAACAACGACAGAGAGAATGCAGTGGCCAGGTTACCAGCTCCCGTAGCAGGGCCAGTGGGACTCCTGGGATTGACCAAACCACGGGCAGATGCGTGGGCAGGATGGGTTCTGGGCAGCAGCAACAATGCCTATCCCCACGGAAAGATTTCATGCAGAAGTTTGATATAACCTGACTTACATTTTGAAAGATCACTCTGCTCAGAAGAGGGAAAAAGAGAAAGCAGGAGATACAGTCAAAGCTGTTATGAAGAGAGATGATGGTGACTGGGCTCAGGGTGGGAGGCAGATTGGATTCCTGTCTTTGCTACTTAGCAGTTGAAGTAGCAATGACATGTGCCTTAAGTTTCCATCAGTTTCCCATTCATATCATGGTTGTGTAGACTTTTAACTTTCAGGACTGGAGTGATGCTGTAAACCTGTCTGCCACAGTGAAGGTCTTCAGTAAGTGACATTATTAGTATTAATGTCCAAACTCCTTAGGATGACACACATGTCCCTTCATGTGCTGGACTCAGGTAACTCTAGATGGGGGAAAGAGTGGGTGGGGAGTCTCCTGGATTCCACCGACACAAGCACTCTTCCCATGACATGGTAGGACCTCCCGAGATGGGAAAAAGCTATCTGATAGCCAGTCATGAAACTTCAGGTTTATTCCCAGGGGATTTTGTCTCTAGACCGATTACTTATTGTCCATATCTTGACCAGCACAGAGATTGTTTGTCGTGTTGTTAGCCCACAGATAACGACAAAAGAAGGAAGGTTGGCCCAAGACAAGAAACAAACCAGCTTGCTCAGATTTCCAGGAATTTTTTTCTTGAGCTGAATTGCAGTGTGGTTTTTGTCACTCCCTAAAACCAGTGTCCTGAGCCCAGGAAAACCCCCTGCTTATCGCTGTCAGTCCAGACTGTTTGCACCAAAGTCAATGGATTGAGTGTTTTCCCTGAGAATAATTCTGCAGAATAAAATGGAGTCTCAGTTTGCAAGGGAGATATGAATTCCTGGCAGAAAGTGAGCTCATAGGTAATAGAAGGGCTGTACCTAGCACATGTATGTTGTGGGTGGATTCAAAGGGGCTAGTGGGAGGGGCTTGATCATGATGGAGGGGGTCACTCTTTCTGTTTCCAGTTAGGTTTCAGTGGGGATAGTGGGAACCCATGAATTTGGGAATTAAACTGACCTGGGTTTTAATCTCATCTCTGCCATTGTGAGATTTTTCATTCATTTAAAACAGGGATTAAAACCCACCCTAAGAAATGACTGTCTAACAATAGACAAAGAGTAGTAGATTATAACAGAGTATGGATGGGGGAGAAACTTGGAAGCAGGAGGTTATGAGAGCTCAGAGATCGGTGGGGCGGGGCACCAAATCTGGTCTTGCTGTGGGGAAAAGTCATGGAGGGCTTCCTGAAAGAAGCATGAAACTTTGTGTAGGAAGAGATATTAGCTTGGAGAAGGGCAGTGGAGAGGTGAGCAAGTGTCAAATAATGAAGGCCCTGAGAGTTACTTTTGTTTCAACTATATCTGAGAACAAGCAGAAGTTCTTGAAAGATTTGAAGTAAGGGAAAGGCGTGGTGGGCACATATGCATTTTACACCATTTTTGGTTGCTGTATGAAGAATGGGCTGAAGGGGAACAAGGCAGGAAGCAGAGACAAAAGTGTTGAGGGTGCCATGCAGCCAAGGTGAGAGATGACGGATCCTGGGTTAAGACTGTGGGTTGGAGAGAAAAAGTAATACTTGGAATTAAGGGATATTTGAGATGTGGTTGCTTGATCTCAGAGAATGATTGGAATATTACATGCCAGACACTCTAATTGCTTCATTCTGTTTCTTGTAAAGTCTCTGTGAGGGGAGTATGGTTCCAAGAGGTTGAGCAACTTGTCCACAACAGTGAGTACAGAATTCAAACCCAGGCCTGCCTGTCCCTGAATCCCTCACTTTCCACCACTAGATCAGGCTGCTTCCTAAGTCAAATATAACAATGTATGGTTTATCATGTTTAAATTAAGTTACCATAGAAGTTATACAGTTCTGAAGGATTTAAGCAGAGTGATACAAATTCAGACTGAGGAAAGTTGATGACCAATATCTTTGGGAGTATCATGCGGACCACCACCTTCATCTGTCAAAAATCCCACCCACCATCCTTGCAGGGAGTTTAACTAGGTCAATTGTCACTTTCACTTGGAAACCTTCATGGGTGGGCCTCCTTCCCGAGGCAGAATTAATAGCACTTATTATCTTCTTATCCTTGCCTGTCTTCAAGTCTGTTTTGCCCCCTGGCCTGGGAGCACCTTGAGGCACAATGTTCTCATTGCTGTGTTATACCCAGTGCGAAGCTAAGGATGATAGACTTGTTTGACATTGGATGAATGAATGATTGCAAGAAGATCATGGTCTCAATGATATAATCTGTCATGATAGAATGTGCCCATGATGGCTCAGTTGGTGTCTATTACACCAAGTGCTTTGCCTTCTTTATACCAAGTGCGGTTTCCTCCTGGGAAACCGTATTTTCTGTTCGTGTTCCTTCTTCCTCCTCTGGAGTCATGACTGAACTGCAGTGTCCCTTGTGTATGTATTCAATGCGATTCTTCCTTAGCTGTTGTTCGCTTGGCCCTCGGACAAATTACAGGTTTCTCCTAGCCTGGCTTTAATCATCACAACCTTGACTCCTCATCAGACTCTCTGCCCCATCTCAAACCAGTGCTTAAAGGACGCTCTTACCCTCAGAAGAAGTGGTATAATTTTCATAAACACAGGTCATTTCCTCCTTGCATCAATGTCAGATACTGAAACCATCACTTAACAAGATGTAGCAGAAATACAGAATGTCTGAATAAAGTCTGTGGACAATGGTATTTTTTATTTTTTTTCTGTTTTAGAGTTCCGTGGAATTACTCTCCCAAAATATTCCTAATGTTTTATTTACTTCAGCTTTGGGTTTATTTTGGGAGAAACTTTCCTGAATCTGAGTCTTAGGATGTGATTCTTATCCTGGTCACATCCTGGGGCGTTGTTTGGCTTGAATGGGCTCTAGCTCTTCCAGGGAACCCCAGGCGATAAGGAAGAAGCTGGAGGATGTCAACTCCCGAGAGCAGGACAGAGACAGGGATGGCGAACCTACACTTGGAAACACTCCCCAAAGGAAGGCCAGCATCCCGTACTGTAAGGACAATGGCAAGGGACAGCCCAGCTCAGACTTAATCAATTATCTATTCCGGAGACTGGTGTGTCTCATAGTTTCCAACATCTGAGTGATTTGTGAATATTAGGAATTCAGACACTGGATGATTAAAACCACTAGTGCTGGGAATTTTCTTATTTCAGGAAATTTTGGTGGTGAGGCATGCTGGAACCTCACCAGCAGGCAGACCGAAGGGAAGTCCAGACAGGGGGTGGGAATGGGACTGACGGAAATGACCAAAAGGCAGTGCAAGGACTTGGCTTTCTTGCCAGACAGAACAGTGCGGGCATCCTGCCTCCCTGAACCTCAGTTTCCTCTCTGGCAAATGGGGATGGTAATATCTATCTCATAAGAGTGTTGGGAGAATTGATTTTAATACGGTCATGCTCGACACACTGTAAAGGCTTAGGACTTGTGAGTTCCCCTCTATTTCTGTAGGGGTGAGGTGGAGAGAAGTATAGCCTAGCTAGGAGGGTCTGATTTGAGGACAAGTGGTGGTCAGTGGTCCATCTAAGCCAGAATCTGGAGTTCAAGGGACTGGATCTGACTCAGAGGTGGGGAAAGTGCTGGCTAAGGTCAAGAGGGTTGTCAGAATCACCAGGCTTAGGACAGGGCTTTCATATAAACTGATCCCCAAGGAGGCTCATGCATTCCCAGGTTTATCTCAGAGAGTACAGTATAGAGCAGCAGTTCTCAAAGTGTGGTCTGAGAACCATGGAGGAAACTGAGACACTATCGCGTTTCCATGAGATCCGAACTATTTTTAGATTGCTAATGAGATTAGATTTGCCCTTTTCATTGTGTTAGCGTTTGATCTGATGGTGCAAAAATGGCAGTGGGTGATGTTGATGCTTTAGTATGAATCAAAGTGATGGTACCAAACGTCAGTTGTTTATTTTCCACACGTGCTGTGAGATCAGTCACTATGTTGTGTCTGACTCTTTGCGACCCTATGGACTATAACATTCTGGGCTCCTCTGTCCATGGGGATTCTCCAGGCAAGAACACTGAAGTGGGTTGCCATGTCCTCCTCCAGGGGATCTTCACGACCCAGGGATTGAACTCGGGTCTCTTACATCTCCTGCTTTGCTAGGTGCAGTCTTTACCACTAGTGCCACCTGGGAAACCCCATTTACCACCACACACGAACTTAAAATAAGAAAAAAAAAAAAAAGCCAATTTCACTTAAGAATGTCCTTGAATGAAGCAGTGTTGTGCTATTTGCTTAGTTGCTCAGTCATGTCCAACTCTTTGCAACCCCATGGCCAGGCTCCTCTGCCTACGGAATTTCCCAGTAAAGAATATTGGAGTGGGTTGCCATTCCTTACTTCGAGGGATTTTCCTGACCCAGGGATTGAACCTGAGTCTCTTGCATCTCCTGCATTGGCAGGCAGCAGTAAAAATCATCAATTTATTAAATTTCAACCTTTGGGTATCTGTCTTTTGAATATCTTGTTTGATGGAATGGGATGTATAGATAAAGCATTTCTGCTGCCTGTCAAGGCACAATGGAACCTCGAGGAAAATCTCTGACAGTTGTTTGGGTTGGGAGCTGGACCAGCCATCTTTCTCACAAGACACCACTTTCCCATGAAAGAATGACTGATATATGTACTGTGGTTATTCAGGCTTGGGTAGTCCGTAATTAGGTAGTTTGTTTGTTTTGTTTTTTAAAACAATGAAGTCAGGGCTGTAACTTTGAGGAAAACAAATGATGGTATTTGTTGCTAATGATAAAATTTGAGAGTTCAGATGAAAAATGAGGATTTTGAAAAACTGTATTCTCTACTTTGAGCTGTCAGATCCCACACGGCAGCTACCCTTTAGGAAACCACCTCCTGTCAGCTTGCACTGTATGTCAAAGAAGAGTCTTCACAATGATCTGAAGAGGCTACTAAGATAGTCCTCCATTTTCCATGTCTGCGTGAGGCCAGGTTTCTTCATGTATAGTTTTTAAGATTCATTTTTATTGGAGTAGTTGCTTTACAATGTTGCATCAGTTTCTAGTGCACAGCAGAGTGAATTAGCCATACGTATACACACATTCCCTGCCTTTTGACTGCCTTCCTATTCAGGCCACCATGGGGCCTGCGTAGAGCTCGCTGTGCTGTGCGTGCATCTGACTCTTTCTGACCCTGTGGACTGTAGCCCGCCAGGCTCCTCATCCATGGGCTTCTCCAAGCAGGAATACTGGAGTGGGTTGCCATTTCCTTCTCCAAGAGATCTTCCTGACCCAGCGATAGAACCTGTGTCTCCCGTGTTTTCTGCATTGCAGGTGGATTCTTTACTAACAGCCACTGGGGAAGCCCCTCTCTATGCTCTACTCTTCATAATATTTCAAGTGTTAAGATACTAAACAAGGAGGCTATCAGACTTGAGATGATTCTAATGCTTTAGCAGCCTATGAAAACAACCCAAAACCTAAGCTGCAAAAGTATCAAATTTAAGAACTCAAAACCAGAGGGCAACCAATCACAGTCAACTAGACTTTCCTAAATGAGGCAACCACTTAAGCTACAGTCAATCAGACAGCTTCATTATTTCACTTCCACATCTTTTCTATAAAAGCCTCTTTCCTGGTTCTTCGTGGAACACTCGTAACCACTACTGGTTTGGTGCTGCCAGATTTGAATTGATTTTTTGCTCAGCTAAGTTCTTAAAAATTTCCACCTGCCTCAGTTTATCTTTTAATACAACCAAATACCGTATCACAATAGATAGCACAAAAGAAGATATGAGAATACACTTATATGCTAAGTCAGACACTAAAGAGATTTACAAACATGAAATGATGTCATTCTTCTCACCAATCTTTATGTTGATTTTTTCATTTAAAAATATGTTATTTTGATTCATGTGTAGTGGGTTTATTATTGCTATTTTAGATAATTAATAAATGTTTTAAAAACGTCTTAACTCTAATTTCTAATATAGTAAATATCACTAGATTTGATCCACATAAATAAAAGCTCTTATAGTGTCATTAGTCATTTTAAGAGTGTAAATAAGCTATGATCAAATCTTGATTCTGACATTTAACCCGCTGTGCTACTCTGGGCAAATTACTTAGTTTCTCTGTGCCTCATTTTCTCCTCTGTTCCCAAATAGAAATAATTTTAACCTACCCCATAAAGATAGGTTGTGAGGATTAAATGAGGCGTGTCATGTGAAATGAGTAGAACGGCTCTGCTTCTGGCATAGAACAAGTGCTAAGTAACTATCGCAATAGTAATAGCCAGCGCAACACAGCTTCACAGTGTGATGGTTTGTGTTCCTGTCAGTTTTGTCCACCGGGCTGTGAAACCCCCAGAGTGGGGTATGCCCCTGATTTATCCCTGTGCCCTAGTACAAAGCTTAGTATCCACTAGGGAGTCATAAAGTTTAGAAAGTAAACGGATGTGAAGCTAGGAGAAGGCAGGGCCGAAGCAGGGCGGATCCCAGAGGGATGCCAGAAAAGACAACCAAATTCCTGAACCAGGAGACTCACATCCCAAGTGGTAAGAGTGAGGCATGAACGGGACCTGGAGTGAGGTGGCAGCAGATAGGGATGAGAGAGGAAGGGCCTACATGTTTGCAGTCCCTTCTGCAGAGCCACTGGTGCTGGCCACTGGGTGTAGCCGGCTGTATCAAGATCCAGGGCGGAGACCGGCTCCACCTGGTGGTGGGGCTGGGTGAGACAGCTGCCTCATTCCCCCTGGACTATAGGGCGGATTTGCTAGCAATGGGGATCTCCGTGTCTGCTGCTGTGTGGAGTTGGAGAGATCAAAGCTCAAAGAATTAAGACTGGAGCATTAAATTTGAGTCTTTCCTAATTTTTCATACGTACGTTTTATATGGTTAGGTACGTGTTTGACCATCTTGCCTTTGTGAATTGTTATCCTGAGGTATTTTTGGATATCCAGGAAGGAAGGGGAAAATGTCATTCAATGTGTACTTTTTGCCAGGAGTTTTATTTATGCTTTCTAATTTATTTCTCGCAACTGCCTCATGAGGAAGGTGCTGGTCTTGCTGTTTGGGGTATGAGCTAACTGAGGCTCAGGGAGTGTAAGCCATGTCTCCATGGTCGCATTGCTCACCAGTGGGCTAGCTGGCATTTGAACCTAAGTCTGTATGAACACTGTGTCCATGCCCTTTAAAAAAGCAAATTTCATTGTATTTTTATTATTTAAGTAATGCACATTTATCATCTGAAAGTGAGAAAATACTGATAAGTGAGAAATAAAAATTATACCCATATATTCTACCATTCAAATATGAATTATTATCACATTTATATGTTGTTTCAGACTTTCCCCCTTGCATGTATTACCTGCTTTTCTGTTTAACAATATATTGTGGATGTCTTCCTGTCTATGACTGAGTTTCTATATAGTTTTAAAAGACCACATAGTATTTCATTATATGAATGTACCATTTATTTAACCAATCTTCTGTTGTTAAGTATTTAGCTTATATCTAGTTTTTCTCTAGTATTTAAAAAAACACTGCAATAAACATCCTAGTAGCTTAATCTTTGTGTCTATCTTTACTTCCTTAGGACAAATTCCTAGAAACTGAACTGATGATTTCAAGTGCATTTGGGTTTTAAAGATATTTCAATATACTCTATTGCCAAATTATCCCCCAGGAAAGCTGTAAAAATTTGAATTCCCACCAATAGCGGGTGAACTTTCCCATTCCCCTGCTCCCTCAAAACTGAGTATAAAAAGATCTTTAACAACCATGAAGTACCATATTCTTTCAATTCCATCTTTTTGCTTCTTGATCTAGTTCAAGTAACGGTCTATACTATGAAGTTTCAATATGTTTGTTACCCAAGAAGACAGTCTGCGTTTCCTGTCTGAGCTGGGTGGGGTGGCAGTGGCCAGGGAGCCAAGGGGGAGGGAAGGTATGGGTCTGCATTTGGTTAGGCAGTGGGATGGGTTGGTTGAAGAGGAACTGGGTACTGTTAATTATTCTCATTCATAGGGTGTTGGCTGTGGTTAGAGTCAAGGCCAACTGCACAAAAGGGGAAGGATGAGTTCTGCCAAGGTGTGCTTTCTCCCCAGGGACTGTGGTGGGCCGTCCAGATTGAAAGCAGGTGCCAAGACCTCCACCCGGCCAAGTGAGGTCTCTGGGGAGAGGGTGGGCCAGCAGCTCAATAGGGGCAGACAGAAGGGAGTACAGAAATGCACTCTTGTGGGTGGCAGCTTCAGGAGGAACAGGAAGAAGTGGAATTTCAAATGTAGGAAAGGGTGCTCTTCTTGGAAACTGTACGTCCTACCCGGTGAACCCCATGGCTTGGCCACCAAAGGGTCTCACAATTTGTCATTCACCCCTTTTGTGAACTCTCCATCACCCTGGGGGCTTTTAGACTTAGACATCTACTTTGTGGGGTCTCTGGCAGCTTGTCTGTGACTCAGGGGTTGATTCTGCTGTGAGATTCGAGGAGGTCTCAGAAACCCAGTTATTTCTTAAGTAACTCACTAAATCAAGGTTACCAGGATGGAATGCTCCCATTGGCAATAACAAATTTGTGCTTTCCCTGAGAACAGACCTACTGGGAAAACTCAACCCTGTATGCAACGTTGTGTGATAAGAATGAACTGGAAACAAGGAGAAATAGATCCATGAAATACTTAATGACATCTTGATAAGACCTCTCAATTATTTATCATGTGGTAGGAATGGTCCTTCCAGCAGGGCTGTGAAGTCTACACATTGTTTGGCTCAGTCCATAGGCAGAGTCCCTTAGTTTGACTTTCTGACCTTCTTTTTTTTGTCAGTTAATATGGTTGGCTGGCTTCTTCCCTGATAGCTTCTTCAGGCTTCTTCCCTGATAGCTCAGCTGGTAAAGAAACTGCCTGCAGTGCAGGAGACCCTGGTTCAATTCTTGGGTCAGGAAGATCCTCTGGAGAAGGGATAGGCTACCCACTCCAGTATTCTTGGGCTTCCCTGGTGGCTCAGCTGGTAAAGAATCCATCCGCAATTCGGGAGACCTGGGTTCAATCCCTGGGTGGGGAATATCCCCTGGAGAAGGGAAAGGCTGCCCACTCCAGTATTCTGGCCTGGAGAATTCCATAGACTGTATAGCCCATGGGGTCTCAAAGAGTTGGACCCGACTGAGCAACTTTCACTTCACTTCACTTTGCGGTTGGCCAGCTCCCCAGCAGCATGACTCAGCTTCCTTCGGAGGTCATGGGGGTTTTCAGCCTCTCCTGCCTGGGAGTCTTTTCAGGTCCTTCAGGTGACTTTGCATATTTCTGTTCTCACCTACTGGTGGGACCACTCTGCGCTCATATCCTGCCCCAGCTGGAGACCTCAGGGTCGACACAGGACTCTGGGTTTTAGGAGGTGGTCTGACCAGAGCAAAGCCCCCCTACTGGAGGAACTTGGGGACTGGACAGGAAATCTCAGCAGGGGGCAGGCCCAGGGACCGATGAGGCACCTTCTGAGCCATGGCCTCCAGGAGCACCGTCACTGAAATTGGGGTCACCCTCCCAGTGGATTCAGCAGGCTGGCCTACGTGTTCCCCCAAACCCCAACTGCCCACATTGGGCATCCTCAGTGCACCTGATTCACCTACCTTTGTGAAACTACAGGTAGAGTGAGAGGGGACAAGTGCAGGAATGAGAAGGTCGAAAGGCAAGGACTTCACAAAAGGTGAGGATTGAAACTTGTTAGTCGAGCAGTGTCTAAACTTGGCCTGTCTACACTTAAGTAAGGGTGAGGTAGGAAACTGGCTGTGTATGGTGAATTATTTGCTTATCCTCTACCTTGCTATAGTGGTCATGTATGGATGTGAGAGTTGGACTGTGAAGACAGCTGAGTGCTGAAGAATTGATGCTTTTGAACTGTGGTGTTGGAGAAGACTCTTGAGAGTCCCTTGGACTGCAAGGAGATCCAACCAGCCCATTCTGAAGGAGATCAGCCCTGGGATTTCTCTGGAAGGACTGATGCTAAAGCTGAAGCTCCAGTACTTTGGCCACCTCATGCAAAGAGTTGACTCATTGGAAAAGACTTTGATGCTGGGAGGGATTGGGGGCAGGAGGAGAAGGGGATGACCGAGGATGAGATGGCTGGATGGCATCACGGACTCGATGGACGTGGGTCTAAGTGAACTCCGGGAGTTGGTGATGGACAGGGAGGCCTGGCATGCTGTGATTCATGGGGTCGCAAACAGTAGGACACGACTGAGTGACTGAACTGAACTGAACTGACCTTGCTATGCTGCTGCTAAATCGCTTCAGTCGTGTCCGACTCTGTGCGACCCCACAGGCTGTGCGACCCCATCAGGCTCCCCCGTCCCTGAGATTCTCCAGGCAAGAACACTGGAGTGGGTTGCCATTTCCTTCACCAATGCATGAAAGTGCAAAGTGAAAATGAAGTCACTCAGTCGTGTCCGACCCTTAGCGACCCCATGGACTGCAGCCTACCAGGCTCCTTCGTCCATGGGATTTTCCAGGCAAGAGTACTGGAGTGGGGTGCCATTGCTATAGAACATACGAAAGAAGCTTCCTTACAAAGATCCACTCAAAGCAACAAGATAAAGTACATTTCCAGTCAAATGGTGCAGCAAAGAGAAGATCTAGGCAGAATAGAAGGAAGAAGCCACGGGCAGGTGAGGTAAATGCACATACCACAGATGCTGCCCAGTCCTTCATGTATGTGACGGGGAGACACACACTGGGATCAGCTTTCCTAGTAGTCAAGGATAAAGGGGCCTATCAAACCCATTTTTCAAAGCCCAGCCCATATGTCTCACCTCCTCCAAAAAGTTGCTACTGAATATACATGGACATAAAACATATTATTTTATTTTATTTTTAAAAACTTTTTATTGAGGTATACTTGATTTACAAGATTGTGTTAGTTTCAGGTGTATAGCACAGTGAATCAATTATACATATGCATATACCCGCTCTTTTGTTTTCAGATTCTTTTCCCATATAGGCCATTACAGAGTACTGAGCAGAGCTCCCTCTGCTATAGAGCAGGTTCTTATGAATATTAGTTATCCATTTTATATATAGCAGTGTGCATATATCAACCCCACCCTCCCAATTTGTTCCCCACTCCCAACCCCTGGTAACTATAAGTTTCTTTGCTACATAAGACAGATTCTTTTAGAATAACAACATAACTTCACTTGGGCTTCCCAGGTGGTGCTAGTAGTAAAGAATCCAGCTGTCAGTGCAGGAGACGTAAGAGACGTGGGTTTGATCTCTGGGTCAGGAAGATCCCCTGGAGGAGGAAATGCCAACCCACTCTAGTATTCTTGCCTGGAGAATCCCACAGACAGAGGAGCCTGGCGGGCTACAGTCCATAGGGCTGCAAAGAATCGGACATGGCTGAAGTGACAGCATGCACACATGCATAACGGCTCTCAAAAACTTGAGTTTGCTTAAAGCAAAGATCACATATGTGTCTTATTTTACTTTGGAAGCATGAGACTTGGGAGATGTGATTTGGGAATTAGACAGAACTGGGTTCCATCTGGGTTCTGGACATTAGCTATGTGATCTTCAAGCCATGGCCAGCTTGAACCTCTCTGAGTTTCAGGAGGTTGCTGAGAGGTTTCAAGGGCTAGTGTTTTTGCAGTTTTATTATTATTTTTTTTTTTGTGGATGAAGAACCCAGCACTCAGAAAGGCATCACTTCTCTAGTTCTCCACTTTCTCTGTGTGTGGCAGATTCATGTCTGTCTGATTTCATAGACTCTTGGCAAAGAACGCTTAGAATATTTCAACGACTTGTCAAAAATACCATGGCCATTTGTGAGGACCTAAACCTGGTCCTGCTGGTTTCCTGGCCCTTGCTCTTTCCACCGTACATGCTGCCTCTCCCCATCACTCTGGTTTCAGCTGCCTGTCAGAGAAGTTTCCTTTTACAAGTGGTCCCAAGTTAGCAGAAATGTCATCGGGTTGACAAGACAAGTGCCTGCTTGTCCTTGGGGTGGCTCTGACCTTTGCTTCATCACTCCATTGCTGGGCTATTTTGAGTCTTGAAAATGTAAGGAAGATCTATGGTGGGAAGCTGTGTGACCAGTGTTTCAGACCGCTGAGATCCCTTGAGAAAGTCTTGACTTGATGCCTGCTGAGTGCATACAAAGATCCTGGCTTTGCTGGACAGCAGAGGGTTCCCTTGGTCTTGGGGAGAAAACTTAGAAGGAGAAAAACCTTTCCACGGGGCATTCTAGAATGAAGTCAAGTGGGAAGAGGAGCTAGACTGGGCTCCAGGAGACCTCACTGCCGTGGAATGTGGAAAAGGAAGTGGGCGTCAGACTGCTGGGCTTCAGAGAGTAAGACAGGGTGGGCTTGGTGCTAGGGTGGCCTCCTCCATGGGGAGTCAAGATCCTGTGGAAGCGGAAGTTCACTTGCCCTCAGGATCTCTCAGGGATGTCTGGGTGTGTTGATTCAGACTAGAAAAACACTTCCTTGGCTGCAAGCTCCCAGTGGCTACTAACTATTTCCCACTTCTCCAACCAGGGCAGGCTTAGTGTTCAAGGACCTCAGTTTTACAGACAGTGACTGTGAAGGGAGGCCAGCCACAAAATCCCTTGGGCCTGGGGATGCTTTGGTGAGGTCTGGGGCCACTGAGGTTCTGTACCAGAAAACAGTGAAGTCGCTTAATTTTTTCCCTTATAGAAAGATGAGAAGTTACATAAATAGGATTTGATCCCAATCAGGAGCACTTTGTTCATGATATTAATCAGTCAATAGACACAATGTACCAAGTGTTGGATGTGACTCTTGGGGATGGAGATACAGCAATGAAGAAGATGTAGGCCTTCCTCAAGAGAATCTTGTGATGCAGAAAGAAATCTAATCAGGTCCAGTCCTGCAGGGCCTTCTGTCCTGACCTAGGTCACGCTGTGTTTAGTGGGGTGGTGGGAAACTGCTGATGGTTCCCAGTGGGTGGGTGGCAAGGCCTCTGGCCACTCTCAAGGGTGATGTTGAGTGAAACAAGTCTGGAAGCAGGGAGAGCCTCAGATTTCAGAAACATTCAGGAATTTCCAAAAGTATGCCGATACAGGCAACACAATCCTGGATGCATTAACTGACAGTCAGCTTTAACAATGACCTATGTTGATTTTTCACTGAACATCTTATGAAATGTATTTACTGTTCTTTTGAGCCTCCTGAAATTCTCTTTTGGCATCACTGGGGTCTTCCCATTAGTCTACTGGTATGGGGCTCAGATTCTACTATGAGGTTCATACTGCCTTTCTTCCCAAGTAGGATCTGGGTGAGGGGTTCTACCCTCATGAAGGAGGGGAAACTTGCTGTTCTTTCCAAATTTCCCTGAGATTTCTTCTCAGTTCTCCTTACTCTTTTCTGTCCCTGAGTTTGGTGGCCTCACTGACATATAACTCCAAGGGGTGAGGTCGCTGACTGTGTGAGGCCTTCTGGGCACAGCTAAACCTGTAAAAATCCCCAGTGGTTCAAGCTGGGAGGAGGGAACCAACATGTTGTTAGTTGGGAGGTGATCTCAATATCTGTAGCTGGCAGAGTGTGGAGGGTCAAGTTCACTGGGAAGGGTGAAGATGTAAGTGGAAAATGGCCCATGAAGTCAGAATGTCAAGCATAGGGAGCAAGGTGGGGTGAGATGGGAGGAAGAGTTGAGAAATTCTCTAGGACTTCAGTTCAGTTCAGTTCAGTCTCTCAGTCGTGTCCGAATCTTTGCGACCCCGTGAATTGCAGGACGCCAGGCCTCCCTGTCCATCACCGGAGTTCACTCAGACTCGCGTCCATTGAGTCAGTGATG
The DNA here is from genome assembly GCF_001704415.2 of Capra hircus. Classification (NCBI taxonomy): domain Eukaryota; kingdom Metazoa; phylum Chordata; class Mammalia; order Artiodactyla; family Bovidae; genus Capra; species Capra hircus. The sequence goes on along the minus strand of NC_030810.1, from coordinate 30,972,822 downwards.
CTATCCAGCCATCTCATCCTCTGTCGTCCCCTTCTTCTTCTGCCCCCAATCCCTCCCAGCATCAAAGTCTTTTCCAGCTGTTCACATGAGGTGGCCAAAGTACTGGAGCTTCAGCTTTAGCATCATTCCTTCCAAAGAAATCCCAGGGCTGATCTCCTTCAGAATGGGCTGGTTGGATATCCTTGCAGTCCAAGGGACTCTTAAGAGTCTTCTCCAACACCACAGTTCAAAAGCATCAGTTCTTCGGCCCTCAGCATTCTTCACAGTCCAATTCTCACATCTTAGTTCACCACAAACAGGATCGTGCTGTGCGCCGCCTTTCTGTGATTCTAGGTACTGAAGGTTCCGATCCTGAGGCTCAACATAGTTCATAGTTCAGTTGCTCAGTCGTGTCCGACTCTTTGCGACCCCATGAATCCCAGCACGCCAGGCCTCCCTGTCCATCACCATCTCCCAGAGTTCACTCAGACTCACGTCCATCGAGTCGGTGATGCCATCCAGCCATCTCATCCTCGGTAGTCCCCTTCTCCTCCTGCCCCCAATCCCTCCCAGCATCAAAGTCTTTCCCAATGAGTCAACTCTTCTCATGAGGTGGCCAAAGTCCTGCAGCTTCAGCTTTAGCATCATTCCTTCCAAAGAAATCCCAGGGCTGATCTCCTTCAGAATGGACTGGTTGGATCTCCTTGCAGTCCAAGGGACTCTCAAGAGTCTTCTCCAACACCACAGTTCAAAAGCATCAATTCTTCGGTGCTCAGCCTTCTTCACAGTCCAACTCTCACATCTATACATGACCACAGGAAAAGCCATAGTCTTGACTAGACAGACCTTAGTCAGCAAAGTAATGTCTCTGCTTTTCAATATACTATCTAGGTTGGTCATAACTTTTCTTCCAAGGAGTAAGTGTCATTTAATTTCATGGCTGCAGTCACCATCTGCAGTGATTTTGGAGCCCAAAAAATAAAGTCTGACACTGTTTCCACTGTTTCCCCATCTATTTCCCATGAAGTGATGGGACCAGATGCCATGATCTTCGTTTTCTGAATGTTGAGCTTTAAGCCAACTTTTTCACTCTCCACTTTCACTTTCATCAAGAGGCTTTTTAGTTCCTCTTCACTTTCTGCCATAAGGGTGGTGTCATCTGCCTATCTGAGGTTATTGATATTTCTCCCACCAATCTTGATTCCAGCTTGTGTTTCTTCCAGTCCAGCATTTCTCATGGTGTACTCTGCATAGAAGTTAAATAAGCAGGGTGACAATATACAGCCTTGACGTACTCCTTTTCCTATTTGGAACCAGTCTATTGTTCCATGTCCAGTCCTAACTGTTGCTTCCTGACCTGCATACAGATTTCTTAAGAGGCAGGTTAGGTGGTCTGGTATTCCCATCTCTTTCAGAATTTTCCACAGTTTATTTGATCCACACAGTCAAAGGCTTTGGCATAGTCAATAAAGCAGAAATAAATGTTTTTCTGGAACTCTCTTGCTTTTTCCACGATCCAGAGGATGTTGGCAATTTGATCTCTGGTTCCTCTGCCTTTTCTAAAACCAGCTTGAATGTCAGGGAGTTCACGGTTCAAGTATTGCTGAAGCCTGGCTTGGAGAATTTTGAGCATTACTTTACTAGCATGAGATGAGTGCAATTGAGGCTCAACAGACCCAATCAAAGCATTGTAGCCAAATATCAATTTGAAAAGGAACCTAGGTCTCATCGTGTTTTAGACAAAGACAAAAGTAGAACAAGTAATCAAAGAAAAATAGGTGTCTAGCAAAAAGCAAACAGCAGGAAAAAAAGGCACAAGCAGAGTTAACATCCACTTGTGGTAAAGAGCTCTCGTGGCAAAGAGTACATGGTTCTGACATAATATTAGAGACCAAACCTCTGCTCAGATTATATAGGCATAGTCATAGAAGGAAATGCAACTATAGGCCTAATACAGGAAAGAAAAGCTGGAGGGGGTTTGGTGAAAATATGTAAATTCAAACCAGCCAGCTCGAAGCTTCTAAAAACTGTGGTTTTTCTGGAAGAGTGCAGAAATTTCCAGTTGAGTATTCAGCATGAGCATGTTCATGACTCTCTCTGCCTTTACTTTCTGGAGGGGGTGAGATCATTCTGGGTACCTGTTCTAACCCGGATGGGGATGACAGTGAGGATGGCTTCTTGCCTCTTGCTATCACCAAGGATGATTGAGACCATCCTGAAGTCTCTGTACTTGGTGCAGATTTACCTTGTTCTTAAAGGGGCCACCATGACCTGGGGCCACTGTGAAGGTGGTGGAGGTATTTCCTAGGCAGGGAGGGAGGCCTAGCTGAGGGGGCGAGATGCAGCTCAAGCTCAGCTTGCTAAACCACGTGCTCTGAATGGAGGAGCGGGTGTCTTTTTCTAATTTGCATAAAACACCATATCTGGACCAGTGTCCTGGTCCTGACCCCATACATGATATCTCAGCTCATCACATTTGCAATTTGTAGCAACCTAGAGAAACAGAAGCACGCTGATGATTATAGTTGCCAGTATTAGATGAGGAGAAGGAAGGGCAGAGAATTACACTGGCTGATTTGGGCTCATCTCTCAGTTTGTCTAGGGCTTTCCAGGTGGCACAGTAGTAAAGAATCTGTCTGCCAATGCAAGAGACACAAGAGATGTGGATTCGATCCCTGGGTTGGGAAGATACCCTGGAGGAGGAAATGGCAACTCACTCCAGTATTGCCTGGAAAATTACATGGACAGAGGAACCTGGTGGGCTACAGTCCACGGGCCGCAAAGAGTCAGACATGACTGAGCAACTGAGCATGCACACAGGCGCACAGTTTGTTAGGGTCATGAGTCGAATCTGCTGAGACTTAATCAAAAATCAAGTACTCTCTCCACCATGCCTCCTACCAGCACCCCTCTTTCTTCAGAGGTCCCATCCCTGGAATTTCCAGAGTCAGAAAGGCTGCCACGACAGGGTTCCTAGCTCAGCAGCACACAGTCTGATGCAGGTTCTTCCTTGAACACACAGCGCCAGGCCTGTGTGGGTGACTGCAGAGAAGACCTTGCTGGGTGTTGACTCGGTCTGCTTCAGATTCTCTCCTTTCTTTAGTAATTTCAGGCTTTTCCCTTGCAGGGTGAAGATAGGCAAGGGCGTAACAGGGTGGGGATAGGGTGGGTTTGCAAAACATTCATGACTGTAATCTGCGCTTTCCCCCTGACCCAGCTTTGCCAGCTGCACTGGTCTGAAATTCCACATTCCATTGTTCTCCCTCTAAGAAAACAGAACTGGCTCTATTTAGGCCTAGGAATTGTCTGTGTAAACTTGTTTAAGAGAATTTGCAAACCAGATGGGTTTACTGTTTACTGTGTCTTCTCTAGACCAAGGGTAAAATATTACTTCTGAAGGCCACCAGTGACATATTTTGAAAGGTTCTCCAACCACTGTTCTCATTCTGGTCACTGCGCTGGCTTAATACGACTTTCTCACTTCTTACCTATGTGTGAGATTGGAAATGCATGCACATTTCTCGCGTCCCAGCCATAGCGGTTATTTGCTGCCCAGTTCCTTTCTGTGTGAACTACCCTTCTCTGTCAATCTACCGTACATGGTGACAGTGACGAGGCCCTGGCAGCCACTTTGTACAGTGCCTTCTGCATCATTATCTTGGTCACAGGATAGACCAGTAATGGGTATCCCATTCAAGCAAGTCTCACGAACTTGGGTCTGGCACAGTGAAAGAGTCTCTGCTGGTTCAGCAGTAAAGAATCTGTTTGCCCATGCAGGAGACATGGGTTTGATCCCTGGTCTGGGAAGATTCCTGGGAGAAGAAAATGGCAACCCACTCCAGTATTCTTGCCTGGAGAGCCTCATGGACAGAGGAACCTCTTGTGCTACAGTCCGTGGGGTCACAAAGAGTTGGACACGACTTAGTGACTGATTAACAACAACAACAAACAGTGAGAGAGTCTTTCTTTGGGTTGCTGGCTTTTCACGCTGTCACCTTGGAAAATGCTGGCTGTCTTGTGGTCTATCTCTGGATAGAAGGGCAGATTCAGGAGCTAGTATAAATAGAAGACAAATAAAGCAAATTTCAAAGAGAAGCCAAGATGAAAGCTGAGATAGAGGTCTGGCTCTGGTTCCAGACCTATTTGAGACTCAATTGTGTTCCTTCCTTTGGGTGAAAGGACATGGAAAAATGCTGCTTTGGAGCTCAAATTATCTCCAGTTGGGTTTTACTAATGACAATCCTTTCTGATATCCTAACCAAATGTTTCTCAAAGTGTAATCCCCAGACCAGCATCGGCATCTTCACTGGGAGACGTGTTAAAAATGCAGCTTCTCAGGCCCCAACCCATTCTGACTAAAATCTGGAGGTGAAGACCAGCCCTCTGGGTTTACCAGTCCCTCCAGTATTCTCATGTTTGAGAACCACTGTGAGAGCTGGACTGTGAAGAAGGCTGAGCGCCGAAGAATTAATGCTTTGAACTGTGGTGTTGGAGAAGACTCTTGAGAGTCCCTTGGACTGCAAGGAGATCCAACCAGCCCATTCTGAAGGAGATCAGCCCTGGGATTTCTTTGGAAGGAATGATGCTAAAGCTGAAGCTCCAGTACTTTGGCCACCTCATGAGAAGAGTTGACTCATTGGAAAAGACTCTGATGCTGAGAGGGATTGGGGGCAGGAGGAGAAGGGGATGACCGAGGATGAGATGGCTGGATGGCATCACGGACTCGATGGACGTGAGTCTGAGTGAACTCCAGGAGATGGTGATAAACAGGGAGGCCTGGTGTGATGTTGTTCATGGGGTCGCAAAGAGTCGGACACGACTGAGTGACTGAACTGAACTGAGCTGAACTGAACTTAGTTATCTGTAGTAAAGGGTGGGAAAAGCCTGGACTTAGATTTAGACTGGCCTGGATTAGAACGCTAGATCCATGAACAAGTGATGTGATTCTGGGCAGGTCACATCACCTCTTGGAGACCCAGATTTCTCAGTGGTGAAATGGAGGGTAGTGTTGTTTACATTATGCAACAACTGAAAGAAAAGCACACACCTCTGGGCACTTGAAAACATCAATTCTTGTCTCTGTGGACCCTGTTCTGACATGCAAAGAGAAGTAGCAGTGACTCAGGTCACTCACTATGGAGACACAATGTGAGCTTTTAAAAAGCAAACCATTGCCTTAATAAGCAGGTTACTGTTCAGAGCTCACACCCCATTTGTGTACCTAGACGTTAGCACTGTGCCCAGATTCTCTTAGACTATCACTGGGTGGTTGGGAATTAAACCCAATAAACCCCAAACCCAAAATCCATTTTTATTCCCCTGGTTTAATCGACCTGTTTTTCTCCTTTGTTGTGAAAATCATGCCGTCCAGGCCATCCTAGAATAAAACAAGGAAATCAACTAATTTATATTTGAGGAAGGAAAACGCAGGTTTCTGGTTATTAATTTATTCCTTTACTTATTCATTCACTAACTCTGATTTATTCTTCCACTTACTCATTTATTCATTCACCGATTCATCATTCATTCATCCACTTAACACTCAATGAACTACTTCTAGATACCTTGCTAGATGCTAGGGAGTTATAGATAAGGTCCCCTCCCTCCTCTGCCAATTGTTGACAAGCCAAAGATGGATGTGGGGGTAGAGATGGTCATAGCCTGAGGGGATTACAGTCAGGAGTTACTCCACGCTGAGAAAAAGGATGCATGGGTGTTAGTTGCTCAGTTGTGTCCAACTCTTTGCAACCCCATGGACTGTGGGGCTCTTCTGCCCATAGAATTCTCCAGGCAAGAACACTGGAGTGGGTCGCGATTTCCTCCTCCAGGGGATCTTTCAGACCCAGAGATCAAACCCAGGTCTGCTGCATTGCAGGCAGATTCTTTAACATCGGAGCCACTAGTGAAGATTCAAAGTGAAGAATAGGTGTTAAGAAGTATTGAGGCATGAATGACAGTGAAGATTAAAAAAGCTGAGAGTCAGTATCTGCTTTGGTTTTAATAGCATACTTTTCTGTAATTAACAGAGTGAATGTTTTGCAAGGAACTCCCAGTTCCTTGAGTCACATTTGAACTGATTCTGGATGGATGACCCTACAGTAGGTAGAAAAGAAGAAAGAAAGAAAAGAAAGAAAGTGAGGTCGCTCGGTCGTGTCCGACTCTTTGCGACCCCGTGGACTGGCTCCTCCGTCCACGGGATTCTCCAGGCAAGAATACTGGAGTGGGTTGCCATTTCCTTCTCCAGGGGATCTTCCCAACCCAGGGATGGAACCTAGGTCTCCCGCATTGGAGGCAGACACTTTAACTTCTGAGCCACCAGGGAAGTGCACAGTAGGTAGATGTATCTGCCAAATACTGTTCATGCTGTTCATACTCTACAAGGGGTGGGCTAGTGAGCTCTCATTAAGAAAGAATCCTCGTGTCTGCTACTACTTGACAGATGAATCAATCCAACCCCAAGTGAACTCCTTCTGGTATCCAGAATGTCTGGCTTTTTTCTGGATGAATCTCCACCCAATTCTTGGCTTTCATAGCACTGGAACTTCTAGCTATGTGAAAGATGGGGCAAAAACATCCAGCCTCTCCCCAGACAGCTCTTCGTGAAGTACATCCAATTGGATGCTTCCTCAGATGTATCCTTTAGGGCTGTCTGGGACCAGTATTTCAGATGGAGAAGAGACATGAATAATCTGAGAGACAAGACAGTGGCTGACTGCTAAACCCTGTGTCATATTTGACAAACGGTTTTTCCATTTTTTTTTGGTTACAAACTGGCTGAGTGAGGGTCAAATTGTATGCTTCTTATTTTCAGACTGTATAGAAAAAAACTGAAATAATGACTAGCAAGTCATATGGGGTTGATAACATCCTTGACTTCACTTGACCCTCGTCATTACCGTAGAGGAGGAGTTATTAGCATTTCATTTCCGCGGAACAGATGATGGGAGGTGGTTCATTTCATCCGAGTGTCTAAGCTTGCTCTTAATCCCACTTTCTTGACCGTAGATTTGATGCTCATTCCGCTCCACTGGTTTGTTCCCAAGGAAAATTGTTGTTGCCAGCACACAGAATTATAAGCAACTTCCTGGGAGAACTCAGAAATATGGAAACATGATTATCCTCTGAGAGTTAAAGTTTAAGAGAGGCACAGAGGATTAGAAAGGAGACAGGATGGCTCGCAGGACTGTGAGAGTCAGCTGATCTTAATCCGACTGTAGATCTCAAATATATTTGAAGAAGGAAGGAAAGCAGAGTCACAGAGGGATGTTTTGGCACTCTGTCCAGGCTGTGTGCTCAGAATCACATGAGGTTATCTTAATTAGGTGCTATTAGAGAGTTTATTCATCTAATTTCTCTTGTGCTAATACTCAGCTCATCCCGCAACCTTTGGAGTATGATGTGCCCAAGCAGCATGGCCCATGGGGAGAAAAGGCACTGCTTGTGCTGAGGTGTGAGCTCCACCTCCATGAGCTGGTACCTCCTGGTTCTCTCTCTATTAATACAGCAGCGCATCAGCAACCCTGCTTCCAGGAGACTAGCTCTTGGTGTGCAGGAGAGAACGATCAGCTCCTGGGGGCCCTCAAAATCAGGTTTCTGAGCCTGTGAAACTGTACAAGAAGTCTAAAGCTAGGCAGAGTCAGTCAGGAAGTGAACAAAACGTTTCCCCTGGAAGGCCTCTTGGAAGCCTGAACTGTCTGCTGCCTCCTTTTGGCAGTGAGCATTCTCCAGCCTGAGTTAGGGACCCACGCTGTGCTAAACCTTGGCCGTGTTTCTACTAGAGGTCAGGGAGGCTGACACATCCAGGTCGTATGTCAACTCCTGCCCCAAATCATCAGCTGAACGCCCAATCAATTCAAGAGTAACTTCTAGGACCTTAAATGAAGGCAAGAAACACAGTTCCTTCAATACAAGTGTCCAGTCTTACAGGAGAGACAGCATTGTACATAAGTAATGTTTATGCACACACACACACATATGTGATTATTTTTCACAACTAATCCATGCACAGATGCAAACATGTAGTCTCCGCATGTCACGGGCTGGTACATGATAGAGCATGGATTTGACCCCTGAGACACAAACTGCAAGAAAGGCTATGACTGGCATTCCAAACAGAGCAGAGGAGACTGTGGGGCTGAGATTGTTCTCCTGCCAGTTACTCCTCACTTCCCTGGTTCTGTCCTGCCAGCTCATCAAAATCAGGGCCTGTCTTGAAGAGTACTGTCTTCTTCAAGACACAGGAGATTTGGACAAAGGGATCCCAGTGTGTCCAAACAGGGAGTTCTAGCCTAATACACATTGATAAAGAGGGTTTAAGAATCGTTTTTTAAAGCAATTTTAAAATTTACTTTTGGTTGCCCTGGGTCTTCGTTGCTGCACGCAGTCTTTCTCTGGTCGTAGCGAGGGGGGGCTGCTCTCTAGCTGCAGTGTGCGGACTCTTCATTACGGTGGCTTCTCTTGTCTTGGAGCACAGGCTCTAGGCACGTGGGCTCAGTCGTTGCGGAGCATCCGCTGAGTGGCTCTGTGGCCTGTGGAATCTTCTTGAACCAGGGATGGAACCTGTGTCCCCTGAATTGGTAGGCAGATTCTTAACCACTGTCCCACCAAGGAAGTCCCAAGAACTACTTACAGTCACAAAAATTATGATGGAAATTGTTTCTTTGTTTTAGATAATACTACACATATTGACGAAACAGTTTTGGCTAGAATTTTATCACCCCATTCTAGTTGCACTGAATATCTATTCCTCGTGAGTTCTGATTAGCTAGACTCTTTGACTTCTTACCTACTGTGTATAGGGCACTGTGTTCTAGGGAGACAGAGACAAAAAAAGACATTCTTTCCATTTCAAGAAGCTTTCAGTCTAGGGAGGGAAGCATATCTTAAAATATTTTCTTTCAAATTGTTATAATATTTTCTTAATGAAACAAAAAAGTAGAAAAGTATTTTTTTTTAGAACTAGAGGGCCATTGAGGGATATTATGCTCAGGCAAGGCAGTAAATTGGCATTTGGAAAGATGCTCCTGGCTGACATGTAGAGGTTGGCCTAGAGCTGGGCCTGGCTGGAGGCAGGAAAGCTGGAAGACTTGCAAAGAGGCCATGCAGGCACCCAGAGATGGGGGCCTAACCCAGGGAGGAGGCTGCTGGGGTGGGTTTGAAAGATCACTGGGAGGAAATGTGTTGGGGGACTGAGAATAGGGAAAATAAAGTCACTTTGACTTAAGAAATGGGTTTTACTAGACAACACTTTTCACAAGCTGGTCTCCTGGAAAAGGCCTTGAAGACACAGCTAACCAAACAAGTGTCCCTCCCAGGCAAAGGCTCCCCACCAGGTGAATGGCTTGCCATATTTCTGATTCCGGGAACTGGCTGGAATAACACTTATGCAATGGGAACACATGAGGCCCATGTCCTGGAGCCTGGCTGCTAGAGAACTTGGCAAGGCTGGAGTCCTCTGTGGAGTGGAAAGTCCTGCTGATCTACCACAAGTGGACTTCCCCTGGCTGGCTGGCTCAGAAAGCCAGAGCTGGCTGTGCAGATGGTTGTGTGGACGGCTATGTGGGCCTGAGGTCTCTGGCAAGGAGAAGCTGGGGATGGGCAGGGAGCGGTGGATCACCCTTCACGGCCTCTTCTTTGATAGAACTGACAGAGGACACTGGTCAGATAGGAAGCTTTACTGTCTCTCCTTTGCAGTGGGTAAAGTGAGGTTTTAAGAGCCCAAATATTAGTATTCTTCTGCTGGCTCAGTGGTGAAGCATCCCCTGGCAATGCAGGACAGTGCCTGCCAATTCTGGAGACATGGGTTGGATCCCTGGGCTGGGAAGATCCCCTGGAGAAGGCAATGGTAACTGCCTCCAGTATTCTTGCCCGGGAAATCCCTTGGACAGAGGAGCTGGCAGACTACAGTCCACGGGGTCATAAGAGTCAGATATGACTCAGAGACTAAACCACCACCACAAGAGCCCAAATAGCCTGTTCTGTCACTTCAGCACCGTGGGGCCCTGGGCAAGTCACTTAACCTCTTTGATCCTCAGTGTCCTTGTGTGTGTAATGAGGATAAGCATAGCAGTTATCACCTAGGATTGTAGCGAGAATAAGAGAAAATTAGTGATAACTGATAATACTGTACCCAGCACCTTGCTGAAAGTAAATCAGTGATAATCACCGTTTGAAGGGTCATAACTCTAAAGGCAGCTCCTGGGAGGTTGGGGTGGGCAGGTGCAGAGAGGCAGAGGCCATCTGTCAAGTCAGAAGACAAGTAAAGAATAAACTTATAATAATAAAAGTATTCTCTGTGCACCTGGAGTAAGTAGGCTTCTGAATATTTGTTTGTGATTCAAACATATGTAAATAAAATCGTTCTCAAAGCCTCAAGGAGGGTTCTTATATCCAGGTATCCTAGTGGGAGACTTTATAAATTGATGCTACCGCTGATTACAATAAATGCTACTGTCCCACCTGCGGCGATTAGAGGAAAGAAAGAATTTTTCTATGTAACGTCAGCACCTCTTTGGTCCTCTCTCTTTATTTTTTATTGAACCAAATTGTTGAATCTCATATTTATGTAGTGTTCTTGGTCAAACTGTTGTTCAGTCATGTCAGACTCTGTGATCCCATGGACTGAAGCACCCCAGGCTTCCCTGTCCTTCACCATCTCCTGATGCTTGCTCAAACTCATGTCCATTGAGTCAGTGATGCCATCCAACCATCTCATCCTGTTATCTACTTCTCCTCCTGTCTTTGATCTTTCCTAGCATCAGGGTCTTTTCCAATGAGTCGGCTCTTTGCATCAGGTGGCCAAGTATTGGAGCTTTAGCTTCAGCATCAGTCCTTCCAAAGAATATTCAGGACTGATTTCCTTTAGGATTGACTGGCTTGAACTCCTTGCTGTCCAAAGGACCCTCAAGAGTCTTTTCCAACACCACAGTTCAAAAGCATCATTTCTTTGATGGTTAACCTTCTTTATGGTCCAACCCTCACATCCATACATGACTATTGGAAAAACCATAGCTTTGACTAGATAGACCTTTGTTGGGAAAGTAATGTCTCTAATTTTTAATATGCTGTCTAGGTTTTCCACCTCTTTTCTTCCAAGGAGCAAGCATCTTTTAATTTCATGGGTGCAGTCACCATCTTCAGTGATCTTGGAGCCCAAGAAGATAAAGTCTCTCACTGTTTCCATTGTTTCACCATCTATTTGCCATGAAGTGATGGGATCGGATGCCATGATCTTAGTTTTTTGAATGTTGAGTTTTAAGCCAGCTTTTTCACTCTCCTCTTTCACCTTCATCAAGAAGCTCTTTAGTTCCTCTTTGCTTTTTGCCATAAGGGTGAGGTTATCTGCATATCTGAGGTTATTGATATTTCTCCTGGCAATCTTGATTCCAGCTTGTGCTTCACCCAACCCGGCATTTCACATGATGTACTCTGCATATAAGTTAAATAAGCAGGGTGACAATATACAACCTTGATGTACTCCTTTCCCAATTTGGAACTAGACTGTTGTTCCATGTCTGGTTCTAACTGTTGCCTCTTGACCTCATACACGTTTCACAGGAGGCAGGTCAGGTGGTCTGGCATTCCCATCTTTTTAAGAATTTTCCACATTTTGTTGTGATCCACAGTCAAAGGTTTTAGCATAGTCAATGAAGAAGAAGTAGATATTCTTCTGGAATTCTCTTGCCTTTTCTATACAGAATTGTAGACTAAGGTTAGATTCAAATCTGTTTTATTTACTTATGAAAAACTGACTTGAAATTTAGTTGATTTACAGTGCTGTGTCAGTTTCAGGTGTCCTGCAAAGTATTTCAGTATAGATATCGATACACCTATTCTTTTTCATATTCTGTTCCACTGTAGATTATTATAAGATATTGAGCACAATTCCCTGTGCTACACAGTAGGACCTTGTTGCTTATTTTATATTTGGTTAGCCAAAAAGTTCATTTGGGTTTTTCCATAACATCGTTATGAAAAATCCAAATGAACCTTTTGCCCAACCCAGTATATATAGTAATGTGTATATATTGATTCCAAACTCTCAATTTATCTCCCTACCTCCTTTTCTCTTTGGTAACTATATAGTTTGTTTTCTATGTCTGTGAGTCTATTTCTGCTTTGTAAATAAGTTCACTTGTATCATTTTAAGATTCCACATATAGACGATATCCTGTATTTGTCTTTATATGATTTATCAAGTCTCTGTTTTAAGGTGAGAAACGGAAGTTCAGAGGGATCAATCAGATGGTTTCCCTAAAGTCTCTAAGCTAGGAAGGGGTGGATTTAGAATCCAAACCCATGTCTTCTGTGTCTCAGGCCAGTGTTTGTGCTTCTCAGCTTTCAGCTCTTCTCAGGGGCGCGATGAGCATCCCCTCTCTTGCACACGCATAAGAGGCAGGACACCGAAGACCCAGTGATGGCGAGTGGGTGGGTGACCAGGCGGTGGGATTTCACCATGGAGCATGGTTGTCTTGTGTCTGAGTGTAAGTGTGTAGGAGAAACACTCACCCTGCTTGTGTGTGTGGGAGGGGATTCTGGGTAACCACCACCAGCACCACTACCATTAGAATATCAATAAAGTATTCTTCAGGGCACAGCCTAAAAATCCTCCCATCAAACTCATCACCAGGTTCTAGGTTTTAGACAAAGAGTTCTAGCAAGGATTAGCCTGAAAATTTCTCACAAACCTCCTTCACCAGCCTCTCCCAGCCTAGATGCCTCTGTATTAGTGACCTTCATTGTTGGGTAGGAACACCCAGGAAACAGGGCTCCTGCCCCTGCTCTGATCAGAAGCAGGACTCACTTTCCCCCATCAAAGTAATGCCCCATGTTAAGGGTTATCATAGATGGATGTTTTTTAGATTTGTAACAAGTGACTAGAAAGTTCACTTGCATTTTGATATCAAAGGACTGAAAGGTAGTTTCTCCATTGCCCCTCAAAAGAGGAATGATCTAGCTTTGAATTCTGGTGCTCTTGTCTCAGGGAAGCGGGGATGGACAAGAGGGGTCCTGGGAAAAGGTGGCATTTGAGTTGAAGCTTGAGTGAGGAGAAGGAGCTGGCATGTAAATTGATAGTGAAGCACATTCCAGAAGGAGAGAACAGCGGATGTCCGGGAGGTGCCAAGGCCTTGAGGTGGGAGTGAGGTAGGAGTGATCTTGGAGAGTTCAAGGAACAGAAGGAAGATTAGTATAGCTCGAACCAAGCACGCACCTACTTGTGAGGTGTGGAGAATATCTAAAGAGGTGGGAGAGGCTAGTGTTGTAGGACTTTGATTTTCTCCTGTGCTATGTGCAGACAACTTCTCTCCTATTAGATTCTAGGCAGGTGAAAGAACTTTGCATACTGGGATGCACTCTTCCAAGTCTACACCGTTTTCTCTTGGTCCTGTTTCTCCAAGGACTAAGGGGACACCTAAATACAAGACAGCTGTCGTGGTGGTAGTCATTTCGTCCCTAAGTCGTGTCTGACTCTTATGACCCCATGGACTGCAGCCCGTCAGGTTCCTCTGTCCATGGGATTTCCCAGGCAAGGATATTGGAGTGGATTGTGATTTCTTTCTCTTCCTGACCCAGGGATTGAACCCACATCTCCTGCATTGCAGGCAGATTCTTTATTGCTGAGCCACCAGGGAGGCACAAGACAGCTGTGGGCTGCAGTATTTTCTTGGTTTTCCTGTCACCCGATAGGCAAGAGAGCAAACAGCAAGACCAAAGCTTCTGGTTTGGCAAAAGCACTCTGCTTGTGGCCATCTTATAATCAGCCTGTGGGGTTTGAGTGATGAGCATAGACCAAGTGTCATCACTGCCAACTGCAGCACCACTATCTTAGAATTGAGAGAGCCAGAGGAAGGGGCTGAGAGCACTCAGTCCCAGACCTAAGACCCTTTTCCCAGAGCCCTCCTCTCCCTGCTGTCTTCAGATGGTTTGCCATCATTCCTTCAGCATTTGGTGACACGATGTGTCCTCTGGCCAATGTGAAGCTCATTTGGCACAGTTCAATTTCTCAAAAACCCATAGTGCTTGCTTTCTGACAATATGTTCCAGGGATGGTGGAGGGGAAGACCTAAATCTTGTTTCCCTTGTAAGGCTGACTAGGGACTGAACTGGTACAGATGAAAAGTATCAGTGGAGTCAGGCACTCATCTTTGAGCTCTGGTTCATCGGTTAGTGCACGTGGCACACTCAATAATTAAAGGCACATTTCAGAAACAGGCTAAGGGTTTCCCCTGCAGGCTCTTTAAGCCCACTCATATCCCAAGTGCTGCTTGAGGGGAAAACCCACTGTTTCCTTTGTCCTCAAGGAAAGCTTCCGAGATGTGGTGGTGGGGCCCATTCGGTGCTCTTTCTTTGTACAACATTTGGTCCATGCTGCTTTCAAGTCCATGGTGTCTGCTTTAATTTCTGGACTCACTTTCCCTCTTGACCCTGATAATCAGCTTTATTCATTCTACCACCACTGGGGCTCCCCCTCAGCCCTGAATTCTATCCCCTTATGGTCTCATTCATGCCTGGGAACCCAACAACCTCGGTATTTCCCTCCAGTGGGCAATTCTATGGGGCCCCTAGGGACCCTAAAAGCTGGAATTAACACATAGAATTACCCCTTGGTCACCTGGTCTACCCCATGACCCACTGCATTCATGCTTCAGGGTGTAGTATCTTCCTCTAGGGCCTTCCCAGGTGGCAGAGTGATAAAGAATCCATCTGCCGATGCAGGAGGTGTAGGAGATGAGATTTCGATCCCTGGGTCAGGATGATTGCCTGGAGAAGGAAATGGCAACCCACTCCAGTATTCTTGTGTGGGAAATCCCATGGGCAAGAGAAGGTTGGCTGGCTAAAGACAATGGGGTCACAAAGAGTCAGACACAACTGAGCAACACACACACACACACACACACACACACACACACATCTTCCTCTAGCTTGAAGGGAATATATTCACCCAACAGCCACACTTACTTTCCAGCATTTATAGGGTATCTAGGAATGTGCTGGATTAGCATTATAAGAAAAGGAGAGGAAGTTTGTTATAACAGAGAAGAAACAGACTTTGGAATATAAGAAGACATTCAAGTTCAAAATAAAGCTGCATCAGCTAGTCATATGACCTTGGGTCAGTTATTTGACTCTTTTAGCCTCTGTTGTCCCATCTGCCTAATGGAGCTAATTGCTACCTTATATGGTGATGGGTGAATTGGAATGTTCAGTGGGATTAAGCATTTAAAATACTTGGTCTTCAGGAGCTGCTGAATGAATGGCAGCTCTGCACAATGCCCACGGACACACTGGCAAATATTGGGGAAAAAAAGTGTTAGCCTCAAGCATGGAGAAATTATCTATTGCCCCCACTTCTTTGCCCCTGTGCCATCTTCTCCCTACCTACTAGCATGTGACCAGTTGTACTTCTCAAATGAGGCAGGTTAATACTGAGATTGCTCCTTTATTTGTAAACCAGCTTTCTTAAATAGGGACCCAGTGCGCTGCCTTGAAATTGCCACCACAAAAGAACACTGCATGTACCCCTGGGTGTGTGTGCTTGTGTGCTTGTGACAAAACTAGGCATGGTGTGTGTGTGATACTATGCATGCGCTTTTATGTGTATTTTCCTATTTGCCCTTATTTATTAATTGTGGTAAAAATACTTAATATAGAATTTATCACCTAAGCCATTTCTAAGTGCACAGGTCAGTTGTGTTAAATATATTCACCTTGCTGTATAACCCATCTCTAGAACTTTCTCACCTTGCAAAACTGAAACTCGATAACTCATTAAACACCTTGCCATTTTCCCCTCCTGTCAACTTCTGGAAACCACCATTCTACTTTCTGTCTCTGTGAGTCTGAATACTCCAGGGACCTCCTGTAAATGGAATCACAGAGCATTTATCTTTCTAATTGGCTAACGTATTCTCTTGTTGAGTCTTTAAAACCATTCTCTGAGATGTTTGTATGTGCTCAGCCGCTCAGTCATGTCCAACTCTTTGTGACCCCATGAACTGTGGCCCACCAGGCTCCTCTGTCCATGGGATTCTCCAGGCAAGAATGCTGGAGTGGGCTGCCACGCCCCTCTCCAGGGGATCTTCCCCACCCGGGGATGGAGCCTGTGTCTCCTGCATCTTCTGCACTGCAGGCGGATTCTTTACTGCTGAGCCACCGGGGAAGCCCCCTGTGAGATATTCTTTATTATTATTTCTACTGATGGCTGAGGAAATAAAATCTCCAGGACATTAAGAAATTTGTTCAATGTCACATAGTGCATGAACCAGGCAGGATTCAAACTCAGTTCTCATAGTTCCATGTTGGACCATGTTGGACCCCACAAGCACACATACATATGAATATCCTGGAAAATAGTGCAGAAAAAGTAGATAAATATGCTTTTATGTATACATTTAACTCTTTCTCTCTCTACACACACACACACACACACACACACACACACACACACACACGTATTTATCAATATATAACTATATGCAGCATTATCTTAAAAAGGAAGAACTGTTTGGCTCCACATCTGTGTTAGAGGGTTGTTGTGATACTTGGAAATGGGAGTAAACATTTTTCCTGGTGCTGGCCATGCTTTGAAGTTTATTTGGGGAAACCTGCGTAGTTAATGGAAACAGCACAGGCAGGGGAGTAAGGAGGATGGGGAGCTTACCATTCAAGCTTCAGCATTTACCATTTGGGGAGCTCAGGGTGGTCAGTCTGCTTTCAGATGACAATAGCTGTTCCTGTGTGGCCCAGAGGGTCCAGGGAGGTGGTGTGTATGAGGACCCCGCTCTGCCCCCACTGCATCTCCCCCTCCACAGCACACCCTTCTCAGGAAGCACTTTCCTACCTGTCTCCGTCCTGGGTTCTAACAGAGGCTGTTTTCCCCACTTCTTTCTCCTCCCGCTCTCCCTCCAACCTTTCTTTTCTCTTCCCTTCATCCTTCTTTCTCTCCCAGATTGTTTCACCTCTAAGGGCTCTTGCCCATGGATGAATTCACTAAGAAACTGAATTCCATGTTCAGGCTGACTGCAGAACTCCCACTGCTGTCAGGGAGATTTCTAGGCCTTTAATGAGGGGAGAATTTGATCCTAAGACTCCTTGTTAAGATAAAGACCTGGCTGGTTTATTAACTCTATCCAGCTGGGGTACAGACTCACAGTAAAATAATTAAACACTCCCTGGCCTAAAGAAGGGCCAGAGCTGAAGAGAAAACCTGGCCTGGATCTTGTGAGAAAGAGAAGGGTAATCCCTTACTGCTTTTAGGAATCATTTCTTCTTGAGTGCCTAAAGCTGGTCTGAGAACTCTCTTCTCCCTTCCACATATCTGGACTTTATCATGAAGTGCACCTCAGAGTGGCAGAGTTTATTTATTCACTTGACAAATATATATCAAATACCTACTATGTGCCAGATACTATGCTGAGTTTGGGGTGAAAATTGAGGTACTTAGGGGACATTCAACTCATTAATATCATTTTATATAGAAAGAAATTGAGACCCAGGGAGAAGTAACTTATCTAGGATAACAGATTCAGTCAGGACCTGGTCCCTCTTTTACTGATATAAAATATTTTCTCATGCTAAGCGGTTCTGCAGGTGGCTCAGTGGTACAGGATCCACCTGCCAGTGCAGGAGATGCTGGAGATGAGGGTTCATTCCCTGAGTTGGGAAGATGCCTGGAGAAGGAAACAGAAATCCAGTCCAGTATTCTTGTCTGGAAAATCCCATGGACAGAGGAGCCTGGTGGGCTACAGTCCACGGGGTTGCCAAAGAATCGGAAACAACTTAGCGACTAAATAACAATAACCTCATCCATACCTCCTCTGGCCCTCCCTCATCTCTGTTAGGACTTCACTTTTTGTTGTTGGCGTCTCAGAGATTCAGCTGCTAGACAGTAAGTTCCCTGATGATGGAACCATGCCTTCCACCTCGTGGCTGGCTCTGTAGCCTGTATCTTAGTAATCAGATGACTACAGGTAAATCATTTATTAAAATAGATGGAATACGAGACCTCCCTGGTGGTCCAGTTGTTAAGAGTCCATCTTGCAATGCAAGGGATGAGGGTTTGATCCCTGGTTGGGGAACTAGGATCCTACATATTGTGGAGAAGTGGGCCTACAAGCCGCAACTGGAGAGTCTGTGCACCACAAAAGATCCTGCATGATCCAACTAAGACCCGATGTAGCCAAATAAATAAAACTGGAGAAACTAGTAGATGAAATCTTCATTGTGAGAGAAAGTATTTAAATGGTCCTAAAAGAAGGGGTAGTGTTCAAGAGAGAGATAAGGATTAGATGGGGCATGTGCTTGTGTGCGTGTGTGCTGTGCCCACATGCTCATGTGTGGGGCAGGGGTGTATGTGGGTGTATAGGCCATTGCAGACCCAATAGCCTAAGTGGGTTCTGCATGAAACATGGTATGTTTGCAGAATGATAATTTTGAAAGCCTGTCCTGGAAGGTGTTTTCATGAGGCAGGCACATGGGGAGGAAACAGAAGGAGAAAGGACCCGAGGTGTGTATAGCTGGTGGGGGTGGAGTTCAAATCTCCATTCTCTGACTTACTAGTTGTGTGACTCTGGGCAAGTCCCTTATCTCAGCTGGTTTCCTTTTCTGTGAAATGATCATAATACTGACTACAGCAAGGTGATTGTCAGTATTGTGTCAACACCACGTGGCCTAGGGCCAGCTTCTTCTAGGTGTGCAGGATCAGTTAGTACTGTCTTTCAGCAGAGGAAAGGGCTGTTTTGTGGTTGGTGATGCAAGGTCTAAGAAGGAATCTTAGGGCTGATCATGAAGCATAGAATGACAGACTGTAGCGTCTGAACAGTGACTCCGAACAGTGACTCCAGATTTGGAAGATGTTGGAGGTTTGTGAGAGTGATGTGGACAAATCATCTTTTTGCTTGCTTTTGTCTGTTTGTTGTTTTTAGAAAATTGTGCTTAGGATAGGAACACAGGAAGGGGGAGGCCGATCCAGCAGGGAGTTGCTTTAAGGATTTCAGTGAGAAGAGAAATTCCTGAGAATAACGAGGTAGGAGGGGCTTCCCAGGTGGTTCTAGGGGTAAAGAACCCACCTGCCAATGCAGGAGACATAAAAGACGCAGGTTTGATCCCTGGGTCAGGGCAGGACAACCCACTCCAGTATTCTTGCCTGGAGAATCCCATGGACAGGGGAATGTGGCGTGCTACAGTCCATAGGGTTGCAAAGAGTTGGACACGACTGAAGTGACTTAGCACACATGCATGGAATGAGATAGGAGAGGAATGGGAAGGCAAGGCAGAGATAAATGATCAGGGAACAACAAAAATAACATGCATTGCATACTTGCTATGTGTAGGTATTGTTCTAAGCATGTTAAAGACTTAGCTTATTTAATGTGTCAAATGTATTATCCTGTCCAATACTTAGAGCATACCTGAAGGTGAAACTCTTTTAATGCTATTCAGAGGTACAGAAACTGAGGCACAGAGAAATTAAGGTGCAAAGAAGGCACATCTCCACCCCAACTCATTTAGAATGGATTAAAACAATTCTTCAAGAAGCATGCTCACTTTCTGGAAAATTCAGATTTTAATTTTCTACCTCTCTTTTGCACCCAGTGTGAGTATTTGGTATGTTTCTTTTGAGAATGTTTTAGCTTGTTTTCTCCACGACTTACATGGAACTGTAACAGTGGTGTGCCTTTATAGATTTCATGAGCATATTGCCCCTGTCTTCATGATAGTCATTTTAAATAGTGGTTTCATATTTTATTGAGTGGATATACCAGAGCTATTTTTTTCCACTAATATGACCATCTTGGGACATAAATCTTTGACAGCACCTCTTATTATGTTTTAAAGATACATTTCCTGAATTTGAATTACTGGCTGAAATAGAGTGACTAATTTCATGGCCTTTAATTCACATTGCCAATTTGTTTTTCCCACAGGGTTGAACATACAACATCCTCAACAATGAAGAAGGCTATCAATTTCATTGCACCCTTGCTAGCATTGGGCATTATAATTATTACTAGTAAAGTTATTAGAAGAAATGAGGTTAGTCGCTTTAATTTTAGTTTGCATCTCCTTTCCCCTCCCATGGGACTGATACTTGCAGTTTCTCATTAATTATTATTGTTATTTTTTTGGAGGCCATTCTTTCAAAGCAAAAGTTTGTGTGTTAGAACGAAGAAAGTATACAATAGGGTGAGGAGTGGGGTAACGTTGAGGAACCAGGAGGTTTCGAGCCTAACAAACTGAGAGAAGAGCCATGATTTGATATCCACCAGCATAGGGGAGGACAGGTTCACTGGTAGACTGCTTGGAACCGGTGTCCATGCTATTAGGGAAGAGGTGAGGCTTGCTGTCTATCCTCTGGCTAACATCTTTTTAACTCTTATTATTCAAATGGAATATGTTCATTCCAGGAAAAATAAAGATAAGGAGGAAAGAGATAAAAATTACAGAATTAAGGTGCAAAGAATATAGATTCCCACTATTTAAAGATAAGTCCTTTGCTGTTTTATTATATATGGTTACAGAATCTCTTTATATACAAAACATTATAGGATGTGTATACTACACACAGGCCTTCCCTGGTGGCTCAGTGATAAAGAATTAGCCTACCAGTGTAGAAGATGTGGGTTTGATCCCTGGGTTGGGAAGATCCCCTGGGGAAGAATTTGGCAACCAACTCTGGGATTCTTGCCTAAGAAATGCCAGGGACAGAGAAGCCTGGCGGGCTACAGTCCGTGGAGACACAAAAGAGTTGGACACAACTTAGCAACTAAACAATAACAATGCTACACACATTCTCACAACTGTATCTGCAGTTGGCTGCAGTTATTTCTGACTTTTTGTGTGTGTATATGACTGATACTATTTGTTGCCATATTCCTTTAACTGACAGAGGACAATTTGGAAAAATCTGGAAGTAGAAACATGGGATAAATCTTGTGTGTGTGTTCATGTATATAATCACTTTGGTGCATCTCTGATAAATTTTCTTCAAAGAAGTGTTGAAAAAGTTCATGCCTGGCTGACCTAATTATCTCTATGATGAAAGAATTAAAGCGGTAGAGGCAGATTTCTTCATAGGCTCAATTTATGGAAGAGGACTCCACTCTGTTCTTATAGTTCTTTCTTGTCTTTTAAAATCGGATCTATAGGGATAGTTGGGTTTTAATGAGGCCTTAAATTCCTAGTCAGAGGGAGAACTTTGGATGGAGGAGCCATCGCAGTTCTGTTACACACTTAATATATGATATGCTCTTTTATACACATATAATCTAAATTTTCTAGCCTCTCCAAACCTCAAGTCCTGCGGCTGCAAAGTTAGGAATAATAAAAATACCTACTTTATAGGTTTGCTTAAATGATATAAAGAAGGTAAACATTTAGTAGAAGGACTGGAAGAAGTGAAAGTTCTCTCTTTTTGTATAAAGGGGCTGGAAGGATGTTCTTACCCTATCACTTACCATGACCTGCAGTCAAGTTGGAAGCGCCACTGGGAAAAGGATCACCTGCAGATAATATGCAGGATGATTGACACACACCATCCTATCCAATCCCTCCATCATCCTAGAAGGCAAACTATTACCTCCATTGTATTTATTTAAGGATTCAACAATAATTATAAGGTACCTTCTATGGGCTGGGCACTATTCTAGATGTTTCAGACACAGGGGTGAACAGAGTCAAGTGCTTGCTCTCAGGCAACAAGCAATTTAATGAATATTTAGGTAGCAGTAAGATATTGTGGTGTTGGAGAAGACTCTTGAGAGTCCCTTGGACTGCAAGGAGATCCAACCAGTCCATTCTAAAGGAGATCAGTCCTGGGTGTTCTTTGGAAGGAATGATGCTAAAGCTGAAACTCCGATACTTTGGCCACCTCATGTGAAGAGTTGACTCATTGGAAAAGACTCTGATGCTGGGAGGGATTGGGGGCAGGAGGAGAAGGGGACGACCGAGGATGAGATGGTTGGATGGCATCACCGACTCAATGGACATGAGTTTGGGTGAACTCCAGGAGTTGGTGATGGACAGGGAGGCCTGGCGGGCTGCGATTCATGGGGTCGCAAAGAGTCGGACACGACTGAGCGACTGAGCTGAACTGAACTGAAGATAATGAGGGAGAATAAAGCAGAATATGGAGGATGATGCTGCAGGAAAGGAGGAGGTCGCTGTCATGTAGGAGGGTTAGGGGTGGTGTCTTTGACAGTGTGAGATTTGAGCAGAAATCTAAAGAAAAGGGAGCGAGTGAGTCATACGGATAAGCAGGGGAAGCACCTCTCAGGCAGCGGGAACAGCATCTGTAGGGAGCCCTGAGGTGGGACATGCTCACTGGAGGACAGTGAGGAAGGTGGCATGGAATGGGTTGGGGTGACTTGGATGACAGAGAGTGTGGTGGGAGGAAATGAGAGAAGTGTGGGCTGTGAGAGAGGAGGAAATATTTTGTAGAGCCCTGTAGGACATTGTAAAGACTTTAGCTTCTACTGAATGAGGTGGGAGGTCCCACTGAAGGATTTAAATCAAAGGGTGATTTTATAAAATATCACTATGGCTGCTGAGGGACAAAAGTCTAAAAGGGGCAAGAATGGAAGGTTGGAAACTTCCCAGGGAGGTGACGACTGCAATTGTCCAAGCAGGGGTATTGGGAACTTGGATCTCAGTGGTAATGGGGTGGGTAGTGAGAAGGTGAGATTGAAGGAGACAGAGCAGACAGGCTTTGATGATGGACCAGAAGAGGGGAGTGAAGTCCGATATGATTCGAAGGTCTATATACCTGCGTCTGTACTAGAATGGAGTTGCTATTTACTAAAAATAGGGAAGACAGGGCCGAGCAGGGATCCAGATGTTGGTTTGGGGTATATTAAGTTTGAGATGTCCATGACATGGTCCAGTTGAGATGTGAGGTGTGTAGTTAAGTATCTGGGTCTGGGGTTTTGGTGAGAGGTCTGGGACAAACATTTAAGAGTCATTGGTACAAACGAAGTATATAAAGCCTGGAGTAAGATGATGGACAAGTGAAGTAGCCAGAGGACTGAGCCTTCCAACCTCTCAAAGTGGTGCAGGTGAACGGAGTCTCTTGCACATGAGGAAATCAAAACTTGGGAGTCAAGCAATTTGCTTCACAGTAAGAGACAGAGATGGGAATCTGTGCTTGAGGGTCTGACCCTGAAGTCTGTGTTATTAACCCCTTAGCAATACTCCAAAGGCTGGAGCAAAGAAGTCTTTTCCTAGAGACATGAATCATGGGTGGTTTGCCAGGGCTTCACCTCTGACTATGCTGGGATAGCAAGCTGAGCCCTCAGGTCTGAGCAAATAAGACACTTCTCTTTTGCTGGTAGAACCTGACGACTCATCTATCAGCCCCACCTGGTGTAGTACTCAAGGATCTCAGGGGAGCAAGAAAGGTCTGGTAATTAAGAAAGATTCCTTTCCTGAGCTGCAGTGGGTCACAGTGACTGTCAGGGTTAAAAGACTGATGGCTTCATAAAGACCACCTGAAAAGGCAATTGACCAGCAAGGAGAAAAAAACTCATTGCCACCCACCCACTACTGCAGCGTCTTTATTCAGAGACCTGCTCACAAACAGAGCTACTTGGAACTGCTTGTACCAGTCACTACTTGGCCCCATTTTATGGCTGTAAATAATCCTCAACAACCAGAGGATGTGTTCCTGCATTCACTGATCAAAGTTGTATCTTCCTGGTTCCTTGACTGGATGTGTAGGGACAAATAAAACTCAGTTCCCTTACTCTCAGGGGTTCATCATGGAGACTACCACTGCATTCAAGATACTCAACAAGTCCAATATTCTATTCTATAATATTGCATGTTTTAAAAAATTCACTTCTCTAGTGATATGAGAATCAGAGTCTAGCATGCAGTAAATATTCATTAAGTTATTCACAGAAGTATGTGTGGAGTTGCAGACAAAGAGTCCAGAATTAAGCCAATATTGCAGCTATATATAGCTTTGCTAAAACCAAAGCTTCGTGACGTCAGATAAGTCACTCTTCCCTGAATCTTAGTTTGCCTATCTGTCAAAAAGGGGGTTGGATCAAATTATGCTTGAAGATCTTTTATTTATTGATTGATTTTTAATTGAAGTATAGCTGATATGTGTGTTTCCCTGGTGGCTCAGATGGTTAAAAAAATCTGCCTGCAAGGTAGGAGACCTGGGTTTGATCCCTGAGTTGGGAAGATCTCCTGGAGAAGGAAATGGCAAACCACTCCAGTATTCTCGCCTGGATAATTCCATGGACAGAGAAGCCTGGTGGGCTACAGTCCGCAAGGTTGCAAACCAGTGAGATATGACTTAGTGGCTAAACAACAACGAATATTCCATCATACACAGATGCACCACGTCTGTTTTAACCTATTCACCTGCTGACACTTAGGATGCTTCTGTATTATGGCTATTGCAAACAACACTGCTGTGAACACTGGGGAGCATGTATCTTTCCAAATGAGTGTTTTTGTTTCTTTCAGATAAATACCCAGGAGTGAAACTGCCAGGTCATATGGTAGTTCTGTGTTTAGTTTTTTGAGAAACCAGTTTTCCATACTGTTTTCCACAGAGGCTGCACCAGTTTACATTTCCACCAACAGTGTAGGGGGTGGGGTTTCCTTTTCTCCTTGGAGATCCTTTAGATCAAAGGCAAGATGTGTTGAAAGGTCTGAAAAGCCCCAGTAAAATCTCCCTTCCTAAAATGCTGTTAAATGCCATGATGTGTCTTGATAGGATAGGCATTCTAGAGGGTTTAAGAAAAGAAAGCACCTCCATGCCTTCTGTGTGCAATTGGCCCTTTTCTTTGTGGAATCAACCTCCCCCTAGCCCCCCAGTATTCTTTAGATCACAGTTCCCCAGAAGTTTAGCCCAATGGGAGACTTGGCTGGGCAGATTGCCATGGGGCAGCCCAACAGTGGCAAGGTGGAAAATCTGTGAATTACCTTGCCTTTTTCAGTGCCTGCCAGCATCCGTGTATGTGCTGGCCAGGAATATTGCCATCATAGAGCTCGCTCACAGCTTGAGCCAAATGACTCCCCAACCCAGAATTCAGGCAGCTGGAAGAAGGCATGCTGCAAGGCAGAAAGTTACTCTTTTCAATCAATACATCCTGAAAGAGAGCTTGCTCTATTTTCACCTTAAGTAGAGGAAGCTGCCTTCCGGGGGCTGCTAGAGTGGAGTTTTCCTAAGGCGGACCCCTCCCCTGAGGCTGCTCCCTCCATTCTTGCTGCCATCAGATTAGTTCTGGCCTGGATTTTTTTTTTTCTCAACAGGACAATTATGAATTCTTCATCGAGGATCTGTCTCCAATCTCCTTCCAATCCATTTTTTATTAAGGAACTAGAGTCATCTATTTGGAAAAAAATAAAAGAGAAAAGAAAATATACCAACCAAACCAGGTCATGCTATCCTCAGGCTCAGGAGCCTTCAAAAGTCTCCCCTGCTTAACATCAAGACAAACACTCACCAAGGCCTGCAGGACCCAGGCAGTGTGGTCTGTCCACCCTTCCAGGCTCTTTTGGCCAAATTATGTCATGTCCCTTCACTCATTAATTCCATCCAGTTTGGGTTTCTTGAATTTTCTATGTTCCCTCCTGCCTTGGGGGTTTTGCCTAATATTCTGTTTCTGCTTGGGGTCCTTTCCTTACTCCCTTTCTTTTCTTTCTTCTTGGATGAAATTCACCTCCTTGGAGAGACTTTCCCTATTCATTTTACCTGACGTTAAAGCGTTCAGTCTTTTTCTGGCTCAGCTAATTGTCCGTTACAATGTGCAGATGCTTTTTTTCATTTGTTTGTGTTTTCCCCATCACTCCTATTAAACTGTGAACTGTAAACTCCAGGGAAGCAGAAACCATTTCCGTGTTGTCTATGGTTGTCTTTATCTCCAGGGCTTGCTTCAGTGCTGAGCTGGCACTCCATCATTGTTTGCCAAATGATTAATCTGGTTCTGCTCAGCTTCCTAGCGAGATCCTTCACCCCAGCCCACTTCTCCTGCCGTATCAGAGTACCACCCCCTAAGGGCAGTATTCTTCTAGCCTCTGCTCCTGCGATTGCCCTGTGCCTTCTGCCTGAAATACACTTCTTCCCTATTTTCCTCCTGAAAAATGAACTCAGCCTTCAAGACTCAGCTCAGATATCGTCTCCGCTTTGATGCCTGTCCCCATGCCTCCTGGCAAAATGAAAAGCATGTGCTCTGTGGTTTGTGCACATCTGAATCACAGCCTTTGTCACTCAGCATTGTCCCCACACTTTTCTGTATCTATTTTCCCCACTAGACGGACCTCTTGGGAGCAAGGATGAGATCTAATTCATCTTACATTTCCACTTCTTACAAGTACTTATCACATAGGAAGGCTGGATAAAGGCTTTTGGAGGGGATGCATACATTAATAAATAAAAGAATGTCCTTGGTGAAATTTCTCTGTATGGAATCTTCCTCTCTGAGTAATCCTTATGTACTGACGCCCTGTTTGGATATTCTCTCCTGGGAATTTTCTCTGGGGTTCCTGCTTTAGGGAGACCATCTCTCTGTGTTTTGTCTTCTAGGATTATGCATCTGGTTTGTTTTAGAAAGCAGAGTTAGCTCTTGCCTGCTTTTTAAAAGGAACCTGGCAGTTCATACACGTCCCATGGTAGGTAGGGGCTTCCCAGGTGGCTCAGTGGAAAAAAAAAAAAAAATCCATCTGCCATGCAGGAGATGCAGGTTCGACCCCTGGGTTGGGAGGATCCCCTGGAAGAGGAAACAGCAACCCACTCCAGTATTCTTGCCTAGAGAATCCCATGGACAGAGGAGCCTGGTGAGCTATAGTCCATGGGGTTTTGCAGAGCACTGGACACAACTGAGCAACACAGCACACACGCACGGGAGGTAGGATAATAAGTAGCCAAGCTTCCCCAAATACTTGTTTCGTCTTTCTTCCTTTTTTTTTTTTTTTTCACTACTTGTCCCAGTCTGGCAGAACTGGTTGTTAAATATTCATTCATTCATTGTCTAGCCATTGTTCTGTTATTTGCCAGGTACTGTTTTGGTGCTATGTTCACAGTGATGCAACAGATCCTGTTCCTAAAGTATTTTTCTTGGAGGGGGAAGCACCGACAGACAGACAATGTGATCAGTGCTCTGATGCAGTGTATGTTTGCAGAGTCATGTGGGAGTAGGAGTCACAAAGGCTTCCATCTACCTGGGGGTGGGGGGGTGTTAAGGACGTCTTCTGAGTCCAGAGGCTCTTTGTGTTGACTTTTGATAGATGACTAGAATTGTTTGATGGGAAAGGGACAAGAGAAAGGGAGGAAAAGAAAACTAGGGAAGGGAGAGGGAACGGCATACACAAAGGCAAAAAGGGGTGGCAGGTGTGGTTTAAAGTCGCGAGAAGCTCACAGAAGTCCAGAGCTTTTGCTGATCAGTTTGCTGTGTGGCTAGCAAGCGCCAGCATCACCTGGGAACCTTCTAGAACAGCAGAATTTTGAGCTCCACCCTGGACCAACTGGGCTTCCCTGGTGGCTCAGATGATATAGAATCATCCTGCACTGCAGGAGATCCACGCTGGATCCCTGGGTCGGGAAGATCATCTGGAGGAGGGCACAGCAACCCATGCCAGTATTCTTGCCTGGAGAACTCCACGGACAGAGGAGCCTGGCGGGCTACTGTCCATGGGGTCACAAAGAGTTGGACATGACTGAGGGACTAACACACACACTCACTTGGACCAACTAAGTCAGAATCTACATTTTACCAAGATCCCCAGGTAGTTCCTGTCCACATTAAAGTTTAAGAAAAAGTAGCTTTTCTGGCCATGACATGCATCAGAATCATCTGGGGGGCTTATTAAAAGACTGGATCACTGAGTCCTACCTTAGAGTTTCTGAATGAGTAGCCCTGGGTGGACCTGAGAGTGTGCATTTCTCAAAATATGTGATGAGATGTGTGCTGATGCTGACTAGGTGATGCTGATGCTTCTGATCTGAGGACCACACTTGGAGACCCACTAGGGTTGAGTTTAGTGGGAAGGGTAATTTCTGGGAAGTGAGCTTGGGCAGGTAGCAGGATTCAAATCCCAAAGGGCTCTGACGGGGAGGCGTGGGCTTTATCCTGGAGTGCTGCAGACATCTGCAGAGTTTTGATGCTGGAGGGTGAAGTATTCAGACTTTTCTTTGGGGAAGATCACTCTGGCAGCACGTGGTAGATGAGCTGGAGAGTAACAAGGTGACGGACTGTCACTGTCTTCCAGGTGAGACTGATGAATTCTGAACTAAGGCAGTGGAGCTGCTCTCAAGACAAATTCGGGGGTCAGAATTTTGGGGAGTCAGTGAGTAGTTGACTATAAGGGTGAGAATCACATACCTCCCGCCTACCCGGAACCTGGGTGCACATCACAGCCTGTGACTCTTTCCCTCCCCGTGGCTGTTGCCCTTTCATGCCCGGAAAGCCACCCTGTTTCATCTGCCTCCTTTTCACAAGCCTGCCTCTGGCTTCATCTGACAGGTTTCAGCCTGCAGTGTTTGAAGAAAGGGGTGCAGTGCAGTAAACCATTCAGAAATAGGATTTATTAATGGGAGGCATGTAATTACTGCCAGACACAGCAATCTGAAGAGTTTATGGCCTAAGTGTTTGGTGTCATTCATTAAAACAAAGTGGGCTCTTGGCATGGACACTGTCACCCTGTGACCAGACCCATCTGTTTCTGTGATAGCCCCTCCCCCACCCCTGCCTGTGCAAGTTGAGCCAGGCTGGAGAGGCAAAGGCAGATAAATCACAGGGCAGGGGCTTGGCTCCAGGGACCAAGGCGCTCGCCTGGACCCCTTGGATGGGCTAGTCCCGGTTCCCTAGCAGGGGTCCTGGAGGGGCTTGTGCCCTGAATGCTTTCTGTCTGAAGGGCTTCTGATACAGTCAGCAGACGCTCTGAAGAACATCCTGTACACTTAAGACTTCTCCAAAACCTTCTTCCCACCCATTTCACTTCTTAGTCAACCCTCACAGAACCCTGGGATGCAGGGAGCAGAGCTTAGCATCCCCTTGTGACAAGTGGAAGCCTAGAAGTTTTGGTGAGTCTCCTAAAGTCCTAGGGCCTAGAGGACAAGCTTGTGCCAAGACCCCATGAAGCCATTTCCACCTCTCCACCAGGCAGGCCAGGCTGGCCCCACTCTAGGATGAGAGTGCTGCCTTGTTTTGAGGACAGACTGGGCTGTGAGAGGCCCAGCTTCTGCAGGACTTGGGTTCAAGCCCAGGATTTCTCTTGCCTAGTCCTGTGTTCTTGGGAAAGACACTCTAAGCCTCAGTTTCCTCAGAGGGAAAATGGAGGGAACGAGGTCAGCTCTTTCCCAGGACCCTCTGGGAAGTAAGAGGCCTTGCAGGGCTTGGCGCTGGCTGGTCCTCTTTCCCGTGACTTGTCATCATCTTCAGGCCTCCCAAAAAGCCCTGTAGTACTTGACACACGGGTGCTGAGCTCAGATGAGATAATAGAGGGAATATGCTTCGGAAAATTCAAGCACACCATTCAAATGTGAAGTAATAATAGGAACAACGAATCTGCCGTAACCCTGCCAAAAAACCCCAGCAACTTTTGAGACAAAAAGCAGACCTGGATTCTAGAGTCCTCATCATCATGATTGGTTTTGGACAGAGGGACTTTTCTGCCCTTTCAAACATCTATCTCAAAAGGTTGTTTTGTTCCGAGACTTGCAGAGGCCAATATGGGGGGAAATGGATAACTGGCAAGTACTTGTGTGCTAATTAGGAGGCTGCCATGCCTGGAACTCTTTCGGGG
This sequence comes from Capra hircus, assembly GCF_001704415.2. Classification (NCBI taxonomy): domain Eukaryota; kingdom Metazoa; phylum Chordata; class Mammalia; order Artiodactyla; family Bovidae; genus Capra; species Capra hircus. The sequence continues at coordinate 30,943,086 of NC_030810.1, read as the reverse complement.
ACTGACATCTTATATATCTTTGTATTTGCTAGTGCCCAGCACAGGGCCTGGCATAGGTAGATACTCAGTGATTATTTATTAAATAGTTGGAACCAAGCTCGATTCTGTCCTATCCTGTGGGTTCTTTGAAGGCAGGGCCTGCGTTTTACTCATTTCTCTCTTCCCAGGGCCAGTCCCAGTGTCTGGCACAGAGTAGGTGCTTAGTCAATTCAGTCTGGATAGAAATTAAGCCCCATGAAAGATAAGGCAGACATATCTCGTGTCTGCCCTGAACCACAGGAGAACCCGGGGCTCCAGGTAGGAAAGGAGTCTGGCATTTGCAGCCGGAGTCGGTACTGGTCAGATGACAGGCTTACTTCAAAGGCACGCGGTGGGGAGGGGAGGGGACTGTGGTTTCTCCAATGCCTTCTTGGCTGCGTGGGAGCTCTTGTTGGCAGCAGAGGTGGGGAGGGGAGGTTGGCAGCCCAGTGGAGGCCTCGGCCGGGAATTCAGGATGGAACAAATGAGCCAGAGGAAAGGAAGCAACTCAGATGGAGATGGAACACGCTTAAAATCTCCTTCCCCTCTCTGCATCCGCCGGAACAGATGTGGCAGTTCTGTGTGTGTATGTGTGCGTGCGCACGCGTGCATGCATGCACATGTGTGTGTTGGAAGGAAAACAGGCTTTACAGCCAAATAAATCTCTGCGCCTATCCCCTCAGTGCAAAGCCAGGGCCGTGGGATCTTGAGTATGTTTTATTTTTTTTTCTGAATCTCCATTTCCTCATCTTAAAAAATGGGATCAGTGATTCTTAGCGTCCAGCGTGGCTGTGGCTATGCAGTGTGTTTTGTAAGCAATAAAACAGCCGTTTATGAAGCACCTGCTCTCTGCTAGGCACTGAGCCTAGTAGCTGGATGGATTTAATCTGTAATCCCCTTAACCATCCTGTAAGGTGGTGATTATCATCTCCAGTCTCCAGAGCAGAGCAGAGGAAGCTGAAGTTCAGAGGCAAGGAGCAATTTGCTCAAGGGAGACTGCCAGAAATCCAACTGGGTTCTCTTTGTAAAGATTACACTATGGAAACATACAGGATGATTATATTTCGTGAATCTCAGTCAAGCCTAAAACTCTCCCACAGCGGCAGCTTTCCTTTATTGTCAGCGCTTTTTCTCCCTCCATCTCCCTTTTGTAAAAAAGCTAAACCTTTGGCTAACCTGTCTGTCTGTGGAAGAAGGGTGAGCTCTACTCAGTGATTTCAATGTGATTTGATTCTCTTTGTCCAGGTGCTTTTTGGTTTCCATGGGACAGAGATCAGGAAATTATGTCTAGGTGTTTGTAAGAGGGAAGTGGAAAAGCTGCTGAGACTTACACTTTTGGACAATCCAACAGCATCTAAAATATCAGAACTATCATTCCAAAAAAAACCTATCAACCCTTTTGACATTTTTGGGAGTCTTTCTTTAAAGCCTCAGCCAAATATGAGGTAAATGTGGAAGGTCAGGAAAGCCAATTCACTTTTATTAAAATCTACCCCGTGCCCGGATGCTCCTCGTGGTCACCCTGTATGGTTAGTATTGTTAGATCCATTTGCCACCTAAGGATACTCAGAAAGGTTAACATTTGTCTGAGATCACACAAGCATGAGGCATCAAAGTCAAGATTCAAACCTTAGCCTAAAACACAGGCTCTTTTTTCTGCTATTTCCTGCTTCCGTGTCCCCAGGTCTACTGATGTAAACTGTTGCTTTCTCTACACTCCTTTTAGGAGCCTGTCCCTTTGTTCTGCATAGCCCCAGGCAGATCTGGAGAAAAGGAATACCTGCAGTTTCAGAAGAAAAAGGCCTTAGCATTGAGACTGCAGGAGACCACCAAAGGCAGCCTCAGCAAAGACAGATGATCCCAACTTTTGGAAGATGCTCTTTGTGAAATGGATACCAGTTGGATGCTTGTATTTTTGGGTGTGAGTTCCAGCATCAGAAGCAGGCTGTATCTTTTTTTTTTTTTTTTTAATTTTTTTGGCAGGGTAGGTTGGGCTTTCTAGAGGAGGAAGAAAGAAGCAGGGAAGGGAAGCTCTCTTTAGCTCATTCAGCTCAAAACAAGTATCATGGTTTTAAGTCACATAATTGCAGATCCCATTATTGAGTGGTTTTATTTAGATCCAGGTCGCTGAAGGTGGAAGATGTCCTACCTGTCCCTCCTGATTTAATTTTTAATGAACTTTTGAATAGAAGTCTGGAAAAAAATCAAAACAAGCTACCAAATTCTTGGTTAGCAGGCGACCCACAGAGTTCTTTTCTAGAACGCTGGAAAACTCACAGATTTTGGAGTTTATGAGAAGAGAGCTCAACTTTCAGCCATGTCACTCATCTGCGTGGCTTTGGGCAAGCCGTCTAGCATCACTGACCTCAGTTTCTTCATCTGTAAAATGAGTATAATAATGCCTGCTTTAGAAGGTTGTCCGGGTGGTCAAGTGCCTAGCAGACACTCATTAAATGTTAGTTGCTCTTTCCTCCCTATATCACAAAGTGCAAACTCTTTACCTAAATTCTTGCAGGTAAAGAGCTGGGCATGAGTGATGACCTGTAACTTTTAGGACAGCTCAGATCCGCCCAGATCGTTGGCAGGGCCCATCAGCCATGGTTTAAGACTTAAGCCAATGCCCAATATGTCATTATGGAGCCTGCAGAAGTGATTACTAATGTTACTTTTCCAGTTCACTGTGGAGCAGAGGGGAGAGTTTTTCACACTGCTGGCGTTTTGTTGGAGCACGACGATACAAATCACAGATGGCTTCCTCGGCAGATGTGGCTCTGTAGAACCGCAGTGTGGGTTTACAAGGGGTTTAATGAAAACCTGGCACCCTTCCAGGCTTGAATCAATCCTCCGGGGTTCTCGGCTCATGCACGTTAGGGCCAATCTGCAAATGTCCACCCTGTTGACGGTAAGGGGAGTGCGAGGGTGAAAAGTTTTTTACCTGGGAAACAAAGCCAAACCTACCCGGCTAAGTTCACAGCCTTGGGGGCCTGGGAGCTGGAACGGTGACGTGGAAGGGAAGCTGGTAGGAGGAGGGAGGTTTCCAGCTGGAAGGTATTCAGATGGCTGCTGCCTGGCTGGGGGTGAGCGGAGCCCAGGACAGAGCGATGACTTTCCCAGATGCTTGGGACTCACTCACACTCTTCTTCCTTGCTGTGGATTGAGCTAAATGGAGTGAACGGGAGCTGCAAGTCAGGGATACGGAATAAAAAATAGTTTCAACTTAGCTGACAATATAAACTGGAACTGGATTGGACTATCACTGCCTCTTCTTGAAATGCAATTGCTCTTCAAATGGTTACCTTCCTATTATTTCCTGGTCTGTTTTATTTTGGCATCCATGCCATCTTCTTGGAGAAGCCTTCTTTATCAACATCCTGAAAGAGAACCTCCCAGCCATAGCCTATCTGAGCTTTGTATTTGTTTCATAATATAATCACAATTTATTTGCCTGTTTGCTTTCTGTTTTAGTCCTATAGTAAAACACATTGTTCCTTAAAAGAAAGAGCTCATGACCAAAATAGCCCAGCACCCAGTGGAGTACCTGGCACATTATAGACATTCAATAAATATTGTTGGAAGAATGAATACATTTCAGGACAAAAATAAGATAGATCAGTGTTCGTAGCTTAACACCGTGATTAATAAGCTATAAAACTGTCCAAAATACATAATCTTTCTTAGTCTGGGATTCTTCATCTGTAAAAGAGATAAAAATACAATATAAGGTAGCTGTTTATGTAGAGCAGTGTCTAATGCAAAAGAAATAGTCACTAAGTCAAAGCTTCTATTATTCCATCATTGAAGAATTAAGTTAACCGCTAATCCGTATTTACCAGTATTTCCATTCAGCTAATATTTACTGAGACCTAGCCTGTGCTGTGCCCCCTACTAAGCACTCTTATATGCATTATCTTATGTGATTCTTGACAACAACCTTGGGAGAGAGTCTTCCCACTTTAGAACAAAAGAAACGGAGATTCAGAGGGATTAAGCGGCTTGACCAAGCTTACACAGCTGTTGAATGGCAGAAGCAGTATTAACTCCATTTCTATTTTTAAAGCCATAATTTTCCTCCATAATTCCAGGCTGCTTCCTATTAACACTCGCTCTGGATAAATAAACATAAGGAAGCCACATTCTCTGTCCTCTGGAGGCTCTGGTTTAGGTGATAAGACATGTGTAAGAGTAAAACGAACACTAATAAAGACCCATGTTTTTCCACGCTGCTTTGAAGTTTACAAAGCTTGTTCCAATATTTACAACACAGTTGAGTTTTAAAAACTGATTATCCAGGATACACAAATAATTCAAACAAGTCAATAAGAAAAAGACAAACAACTCAATGGAAAAACTGACTGATTGTGAGCAGGCATTTCAAATGGCCAATAATCACATGCAAAGATGTGTGGCATTACTGATCACAGGGAAATTCAGATGAGAACAATGCAATACCATTTGTCATCCATCAGATTGGCAAAAAGAACAGAGACTATCAAGGGTTGATGAGGATAAGGAAGCAAAGGTGGTGCTAAAAATTGGTAAAATCAGTTTGAGACGTAACAGTGAATAGAGATACCATGAAAATGCCCTGGCAATCAGGGCTGCCTCTGGGAAGCAAAAAGCCTAGAAAAACTCTCGCCTATGGGCAGAAGGAGAGACACAAAAATGTTCACTTTCATCATTTTATCTAATACTGAAATGTTGGAAACCATCTAAAAGTACATCAATAGGGGAATGGATAAACAAACTGGTCATTTGTAGATGAAATATGAAACAACTGAAGGAATCAGTTAGAGCTCCATTTAGTGGCAGGGATAAATCGCAGACACATACTGTTAAATAAAAAAGAGTGAGTTGCAGAAAGGACAAGGTAATGTCCTTTACGCACATTTAAAAAACATGTAAAGTAAGCCCTCATATTTAAAATGAACTCTCTTTACATGATGTAAATATCTGGTCAGGAAGAGTATTTATACTATTCAATAGTAATGACTTCTAGGGGAGAAGTGGAGGATTGAGGTCAGGGAAGTTTGCAAAGAGGACTTCTACTGAACCTTCAACTAAATGTTTGAATTTTTTAAAAAAACATCTGAAGCAAATACAGCAAAATGTTAACATTGTTAGATCTAGGTGGTGGGTTCAGCTGTTTGTTTTGTCAGTCTTAGAACTGTTCTTTATGTACAGGATATTTTATAAAGCAAGCAACGATTCACTAATCCACATCTTCTTCCCTAACCTTATTCAACCTGCCCCACATTTAAAACTTTGGAAGCAGCGATGGAAGAGAAGATACCCATTCTGCAGGGTTCAGGCTTTCCTCTCCTGGCGCCTGCCTTTTTTGTTTGTGTGCATGAACAGGGTAAAGCACTGGGCAGATGGAAAATAGACTAACTGATTTTCTTTTCTTTTTTTTTAATTTTTATTTTTACTTTATTTTACTTTACAATACTGTATTGGTTTTGCCATACGTTGACATGAATCCACCACAGGTGTACATGTGTTCCCAAACATGAACCCCCCTCCCACCTCCCTCCCCATAACATCTCTCTGGGTCATCACCAAAGAGGACACTAATAGATGGAGAAATATACCATGTTCATGGATTGGAAGAATCAATATACTGATTTTCTTTAGGAAGGGCCTGCAGCTCTGGTCGGGGCAGGGACAGAGGTCAGACAAAAGAGGGAGACAACCAGAAGAGCAAGACGTGCTAAGGTTTTGAGAAAAGGCTGGAGAAACTGAGGTTCAGAGATGCAGAGTCATTTATCCAAGGCCACATAGAGGCAGAGCTGGAATCTGCCTCTGGTTCAGTTCAGTTCAGATCAGTTCAGTTCAGTTCATTTCAGTCGCTCAGTTGTGTCTGACTCTTTGCGACCCTATGAATAGCAGCACGCCAGGCCTCCCTGTCCATCACCAACTCCCGGAGTTCACTCAGACTCACGTCCATCAAGTCAGTGATGCCATCCAGCCATCTCATCCTCTGTCGTCCCTTTCTCCTCCTGCTCCCAATCCCTCCCAGCTTCAGAGTCTTTTCCAATGAGTCAACTCTTCACATGAGGTGGCCAAATACTGAAGTTTCAGCTTTAGCATCATTCCTTCCAAAGAACACCCAGGGCTGATCTCCTTCAGAATGGACTGGTTGGATCTCCTTGCAGTCCAAGGGACTCTCAAGAGTCTTCTCCAACACCACAGTTCAAAAGCATCAATTCTTCGGTGCTCAGCCTTTTTCACAGTCCAACTCTCACATCCATACATGACTACAGGAAAAACCATAGCCTTGACTAGATGGACCTTAGTGGGCAAAGTAATGTCTCTGCTTTTGAATATACCATCTAGGTTGGTCATAACTTTTCTTCCAAGGAGTAACTCCCATATTCAGGCCACAGGCAAGTGCTGGGGGCAGGAGGAGACCACTGGCCTCGCAGGTCGAGGTCAAATCCCAGCCCTGTTGTTTAGCAGCAATGAGACCTTGGGCACCCCACCTGACTCTGAGATTAAGTCACTTTTACTTTTCTCAGACTGACCTTGAGAGGAACATGTAATGTGTGTAAAAAGGCTAGTGGGAAGTGCTGGGTCTAAGTCTTGGTATTTATTCCATAAACAGTTACCATCACCCTCTGCATCATCATTTCAATTTGTTTCAACCATTCTTTAATAACTTCAATAACTATTTCTCTCTTCCTACATTTTCCCCCTGCCCCCAATCAATGTCAGGGCAGTTTCCTTGAGGACAAGTAATCAGTTTACCTGTGTCCAAGGATTGGTCTGTCAGCAATGAAGTCTGTCAGATCTTCCCTTTTTTTTAGTAGCAACTATTCAAAACAAACAAACAAACAAAACAAAACAGCTCCCTCCTTGCACCCATGCAAGTTTTTATTTTGTTATTGTCACGATCTTAATAGGTTTTTCTCTTTATTGTTGTCGAGTGTGCTGTAAATCATTACTAGCATTATTTGTTTTGATTTCTCAATTGATTTGACCAGTTAAGTTTAGTCACTCAGTTGTGTCCAACTCTTTGTGACCCCATGAACTGCAGCACCAACTCCTGGAGCTTACTCAAACTCATGTCCGTTGAGTTGGTGATGCCATCCAACCATCTCATCCTCTGTCATCCCCTTCCCCCCTCAACCTTCAATCTTTCAGAGCATCAGGGTTCAAATGAGTCAGTTCTTCACATCAGGTGACCAAAATATTGGAGTTTCAGCTTCAGCGTCAGTCCTTCCAATGAATATTCTGGACTGATTTCCTTTAGGATTGACTGGGATCTCCTTGCAGTCCATGGGACTCTCAAAAGTCTTCTCCAACACCACAGTTCAAAAGCATCAATTCTTCAGCACTCAGATTTTACCAGTAGAGATTCTTTTAAACCAGTGTCTGTCCTTTTGACTTGTCTCCAATGATCTCTCAGTACTTCCTCATTCTCTGGCATAAGATGTTCCAGACTTACCTTGTAATTCCTTGTCCCAGGGCCAGAATCAGCTCTTTTTCCAAGGAGCCCTGGTTCTTTTTGGTGGGGAATGGGATTTAGAAACCAAGATTTGGACATTAGGTGTGCTCTATATTACAAGGGTATCATTGCTTTTGGGACCTTTCAGTACAGAACTAAAATAAATAAATAAATGTATATGTGTTTACCTATCTCTATCTCTGTTGTCTATCGAAGTCTGTGATGGTTAATGTAAATGTCCACTTGGTTGGACACACGTTATTCTGGATGTTCCTACAGGGATGTTTTTGGATGAGTTTAACATTTAAATATGTGACTTTGAATATAGCAGATGGCCCGCCATAATGTGGGGGGACCTCATTGAATCAGTGGAAAGCCTGACTATGAAAAGACTAATTTTCTCTGAGCCAGAGAGAATTCTGCAGCAGATAGCCCTTGATTTGAATCACAAGTTGGCTCTCTTTTGAGTCTCTAGCCTGTTGACCCACCCTGTAGCTTTTGGACTTGTCAGCTTCCATAACAGTGTGAACCAGTTCTTAAAAAAAAAACACACACACACACAAAAAAACCCTCTCTTTCTATATATACCTTGGGTATGTTTCTCTGGAGAACCCTAACATGAAGTTCAAATCTAATATGATTGGGTTCTTGCTCAGCTAACTCATTCAGATTTGTTTCTTAATTTTTTACAGTGAGAATCCCAGTTTCTACTCATTTATTCTAAACCAAACACACATAAGCCAACTATCCTGGACTCTTCAAAACTGTCAGTGCCATGAAAGGAAAAAAAGAAAAAGGGCATAAGAACTATTGTATACTAGAATCTGCCTGTAACTCAGGAGTCTCGGGAGACATGGATTCGATCCCTGAGTTGGAAAGATCCCCTGGAGGAGGAAATGGCCACCCGCTCCAGTATTCTTGCTCAGAAAATCCCATGGAGAGAGGAGCCTGGTGTGCTACAGTCCATACGGTGGTAAAGAATTGGATATGACTGAGTGTGCGTGCGTGACACTTGAAAGAGACGTGACATCCAAGTGTGGTGTGTGATACATGCTTGGATGCTGGATTGGAAAAAGAAAGAACAGCTGTAAAGAGAATTACTGGGAAATGTTAAATATGAAACATGTATTCCGTAATATTTTATAAATATTAAATTTGGAGGCATGATAATGATATCATATGAGAGAATAAAATTGTAAGAGATGCACATTAAATTATTTAGAGATATTAGTGTTTTGATATTGGTAAGCTATGTTCCAATAATTCACAAACTATATGTGTGTGTGTGTGTGTGTGTGCACATATATAAAGAGAGAGAGAGGTAAGGAAAGAGCCAATACGGCAAAATATTAACAGTTATTAAATTTGTATAGAAAACATAGGAATTAATTGGACTATCAATTTTTATGTTTTAATTTCTCTGAAACTTTTAAAATTTAAAGGTGGGTGAAATGGCAGCAGGTATTACATATTAAGGGTCATATATCTAGTAGCAAGAGTATTACATATCAACTACCAAGTGCTGCTGCTGCTACTAAGTCGCTTCAGTCGTGTCTGACTCTGTGCGACCCCATAGATGGCAGCCCACCAGGCTCCCCCGTCCCTGGGATTCTCCAGGCAAGAACACTGGAGTGGGTTGCCATTTCCTTCTCCAATGCATGAAAGGGAAAAGCGAAAGTGAAGTTGCTCAGTCGTGTCTGACTCTTCGCGACCCCATGGACTACAGCCCACCAGGCTCCCCCATCCCCGGGATTCTCCAGGCGAGAGCACTGGAGTGGGGTGCCATTGCCTTCTCCACCAAGTGCTAGTAGCATGTATTACAAATCAAGTACTGACTGTGCTCGGCTTGTGTTAAATGGCACCCCACTCCAGCACTCTTGCCTGGAAAATCCCATGGATGGGGGAGCCTGGTAGGCTGCAGTTCATGGGGTAGCTAAGAGTCAGATACGACTGAGCGACTTCTCTTTCACTTTTCACTTTCATGCATTGGCGAAGGAAACGGCAACCCACTCCAGTGTTCTTGCCTGGAGAATCCCAGAGACGGGGGAGCCTGGTGGGCTGCCATCTATGGGGTCGCACAGAGTTGGACACGACTGAAGCGACTTAGCAGCAGCAGCAGCAGCAGCAGCAGCATCACAATCCTCTAAGGCAGCCAGCATTTCTTTATGCTTGAGGTATCTGAGGTGCAGAGAGGTGCAGAAACTTGTTCAAGGTCACTCAGTTAGCAGGGAAGGAAGCAGAGGCACCGAGAGAGGAGTAACCTGCCCAGACCATCAGCAAAATAGTGGTCCCGGCAGGGTTAGGACTGAGGTGTCTGATTCTTACTGGGACTTGGTCAACTGTATTAAAAAGTTTATTCTTCCTTGTTTTCTTGCCCACTGGGACTCCATCTAGAGAAACGTTTCTGCCAGCTCTACTAGACTCATTTCAAAGAGAAAAGATTCCGTTTTTTCATTCCACTTTGAAAAGATAAGGCATCCAGCTTCCTGTACTTCTGTACTAGTTCTCAGCAATGCGTGTTCTCCATGGTTATTGGGTCACAACTTTTATCAGATTCCAGAGATGGGAAAACTCAAGCAGGCAACAGAAGCTTCGGACTGAGAGCAAGCAGTCTCTTTCATTAATAGAGGGACAGTGATTCTTTGTCTGCTTCTGACTATTCATTTTAAACACAAGCACAGAGTTAGCCTGATACAGTGTTCTGCAAGCTGAGGGTCATGACCCTTTAGTGGGTCTTGAGATCAACGTAGATGGTGGCTGGCAGCGTTTAGAAAATGATTTTTAAGATAACAACAAGGACCTACTATATAGCACAGAGAACCACATTCAATTTCTTGTAATAGCCTATAATGGAAAAGAATCTGAAAAAGGTGTATATATATATAAATGAATCATTTTTCTGTACATCTGAAACACTGTAAATCAACTGTATTTTAATAAAAAATGATTTTAGAATCACATTGAATAGAATAGAAAATATTGGTGTATGTTCATTATGAAGGTAGATTTTTTTTGTGAAAGTACTCACATACACACACACACACACACACACACAAGTTTGGGATGATGGTATAAATTTCATTTCTTATTATGAGTCACAGTTAAAACAATTCAAAAGCTACTGCTTTAGGACAGGGGGTCAGCAAATGCTTGTTTTGTGGAACAAAATTTATTGGAACATAGCCTACCCACTCATGCATGTATTGTCTTTGGCCGCCGTCACACCACAGTGGCAAAGTTGAGAAGCTATGACACACTGAATGGCCGGCAAAGCCTGAAATATTTACTATTCGATACATAGAAAAACCTGCTGGACCCTACAGTCTAAGATATTGAGGCAAAAATTTCTAATTCAAATAAAGCTTCCATTATATATAATTTCCAGAATTTCTCTCTTTAGTGTTTGTCCCCTACTGACTAAGTTAGCATTCACATATAGATTCATGTAAAGGCATATATAACTCTAGAAAAGTAGGCACAGCAAAAGCAATTATCACCTAAACTCTATATTTCTAACATAATACCGGGAGTATTCAGAGCAAGGTCCTGCTGGCACATGGCAAACAGGATGACCTTTCCATCCTAGGAAAATATGTCGATGTTTAACCTCATTGCACTCAACCAGACGTTTCCTTGCACAAATTTTCAAGTGAAATATTTCAATCCTGCATTCATTTTGGGGGCCACATGTCTTATCCAAGTTAAATATTTCCAGAAAATAAATGTCTAGACACCGTCTCATATAAATTAAGCACCCGGTTTTTAAAAGATTTCTAGCAGACCTCCTTTTTGGTGTGTGGGTGAGTATAATTTGACTCCTGTGAACAATTCTGGGTCAGATCTGATGTGCCTAAGCCTGTGCACCTGCAGGTGGTTAATGAGCACTGCTGAGTCATGGTGGACAGTGTGGGTTAGGGGAGGGGTACGGGGTCAAGGAAGGTGGTGGTGGAGGAGGGGGACATGATGGGAAGAGAGGACTCTGGAGGATATTCCATAGAAGAGCAAAGAGATCTGTTTACTTGGAGGTCATGGTTTTCAAGAATCTTGGATTGAAAAAGTCCTTGTATGCTGAAATCTACCTCAGGGAGGCTTGCCATATATTGGTTAACCCTCTCATCGGAGAATAAAGAAAGTGTGACTGTACATGAAGATAAAATTCTATTGAATCTCTGACTTTCCGTTTTATTTACATTTGAGATTTTTCAACTCGTGGTGGTTTAGTCACCAAGTCATGCCTGACTCTTATGAACCCATGGACTGTAACCTGCCAGGCTCTTTTGTCCATGGGATTTCCCAGGCAATAATACTTGAGTGGGTTGCCATTTCCTTCTCTAGGGGATCTTCCCGACCTAGGAATTGAACCCAGGTCTCCTGCACTGCAGGTAGATTCTTTACCAACTGAGCTACGAAGGAAGCCCATGACTCCCAATCATGGCTTTGTTTAGTTCAAGTGAACTATTTTTAATGCTTTTGTTATTCATAGTATTTCCTTTTATATATACTTCAGCATCACAGTGATTGTAAATTACTTTCCCCCCCACTATTTAGAAGTGAAATCTTTAAAAAAGAGCAGATACTTAGAAGAAAGTTCAAAATGGTTTTTTTAGCTCTCATTATATTTTATAACATATATTTGTATTTTATACTTTCATAAATATTATAGTTACATAGTATAAATTTTATATGATATAAATAGAAAGCTTATAAAATGTTTTATAAAATATAAATATGATCAATATATTCAATATACTTATACAAATATAAATATTATATATAAATAAATTATATACTATATTTTGTTGTATATTTTATTGTATATTCTTATTATATATTTTTAGCTGCACTTAAAAAGAAAGAATTCCATATGAGGGAATTTATAATGGAATGTATTGAACCACCTGAAATTCTGTGGGGAGGTGATTCAAGAAATAGTCGTTATATTTTGCTTTTCTAGATTTTTGCACATAGTGAGGTGGTTGGGTTCAACTTCTGGGAGTTCTCTGGGTTCTGAATATGAGCTCTGTGGCAGATTGCATCCTCCAAAAATGGCCACAGCAATGTCTCCCAGCCCACACGCCCTTCTTACAATATAATCTTGACATTCATGATTTTAATTATGTGAGTCTAGTTTCTTCATCTTGAATCTAGGTGGGCTTGTGACTATACTAGTAGAGAGTCTATGTGACCTCAGAGACCAGATCATAAAAGGTAACATAACCTCCATTTGGTGCTGTTGGGGTGGTAATGCTTGGAATCCAGTTGCCATGTTGTGAGGAAGCGCAGGCAGCCACGTGCTGAGGCTTCCTACAGGAGTTCTGGTTGATAGTCTCAGAGGCAGTTCTCACAAACAGCATCAACTCCAGACATGTGAGGAAAGGAGCCTTCAGATAGTCCTTGCTCCCACCTGTTGAGTCACCCCAGCCCAAAGTTTTCCAGTTGGGTCCCCAGACATTGTAATGCAGAAAACAGATGTACCCATCATGCTTTTTACCAATTCCTGACTCACAGAATCTGGGAGCACAATAAAATGATTGCTGTTTTACACCCTCAAGTTTGGGTGGTCTATTTCATGGCATTAGACTGACGGACATATCCTTAGCACCTTCATTGTCAACTGCGGACACTGGCAGTCTCTTTAGGCAAGAGAGAATACCACTTAGGTTCTAGCACCATTGTACTAAAAAGTCAGCCGTGTGGAAATATTTGCTTATAAAATGGACTAGTAGGCTAGACTACTCAGACAGGTCAAGCTGGGCCAAAAAGTGGTGATGCTCCCCTCCTGTATATCTTTGCTGGTAGGAAGCCAGACATCATCTATGTCCCTGGACCAGGGACTACCCTGTGACTTTCATGCTGCCTTCCAGAATGAGGCCCCTCTTCCACACAACCTTTTCACAGAGCTAAAGACAGGCATTGTCTTCTTGTGGTCCAACCAAATGAAGTCATTTGCCATTCTTTGAGGGTGGTTTGCAGATTTCCACTTCCTGGGATTTGATCAAGGCCTCCTCTCCTGCCTTAAATTCTGCATGCTAACACAGCCTTGTCAGGTGGGAAAAATTATTTTATTTACCTCCTTTGCAGTTTATAGCATTAAGTTTAATAACAGAGTCTCTGGAGGTATTCTGCCTGACTCAGATCCTTGCTCAATAACTTAGTAGATCTAAGTACATTAAAATGTATAAGCTTTCCTAATCTGTAAAATGTGCAGGATGATAATAGTACATATTGCATGGAGATAGTATGAGAATTAAATGAGTTAATTTCTAAGACCATTTTTAAAAAGGTGTGGCTCATATTAAGCAGTAAATACCTACACATGAAATATATACTGATATTTAATATACATATAGGAAGTATGTAGGCTATATATAGGAGAGGTGTACACAAGTATTGTGTATCAGTAGAGGTGTATATATATATATATATATATATATATATATATATATATATATATATATATTTGTTATTGTTTAATCACTAAGTCATGTCCAAATCTTTGTAACTCTGTGGACTGCAGAAGGCCAGACTTCGCTGTCTGTCACTATCTTTTGGAGTTTGCCCAAGTTCATGTCCATTGAGTTGGTGTTGCTATCCAACTGTCTCATCCTCTACCACCCTCTTCTCCTTTTGCCTTCAATCTTTCCCAGCATCAGGGTCTTTTCCAATGAGCTGGCTATTCATATCAGGTGGCCAAAGTATTGGAGCTTCAGCTTCAGTGTTGTGCATATGCATACATATATATAGTATATGCAAATATATATCATGTGTGCATATATAATATATTTATTTGAAATATATGTATATACATATTTATTCCTTAATGTCCTTGCTACCTTCAATATTATATTAATTGTATTATAGCCATGTGGTTATACATATTCCTTTATTTACAAACCCTACAAACTCATTGATATGAGTGAGCAAGTTTTAGTCATGGTCACTTCATCCTGGAATAATGCTTCATCTTCTCCAGGGTAGGGTATATACCTTACTTACTTCTGTGACCTCAGAAATCTAGCACAACCTTGACCACTGTAAGAGCTCTATAAATGTTGCTTGAATTAATGAATGGTGAAGTGATCCAGGTGGGGAGTGTCAGCGTGATGTGAAGCCTAATAGTATGATACTGAAAAAGAATCAGTGTCTTCTTCCAGGAGCTCTCTGACTATCTGTTGCCTCTATTGAGACAAGACCCAGTGATCTGACATGTCAGCCCCAGAGACAGCCAAGGTCAGAGAAATATGAGTCAGTCCTGAACCATGAAAGAAGAGCTAGAGCAACAGAGAACATTTTCTGTGTTGTAACATCATCTCCCATCTGTTTATAAGGGTGAAAGGGGTTTACCACTGATTCAGGGAATTTAGAAAGAAAAAGCAGCTCAATTTTCCCCCTACATTTAAGAATGTAGATGACTCCAGGCAATGACTTGGGTGCTGAGGTCATTTGCTTAGATGGGCTTACAAAATTCATTTGTCATCTATTTCAAGACCAGTGCGAAACAACTGAAAATGGATGTGGATGGTTCTGGAAGGTGAGGGAGGAGCAGATGTAATACTTACCGCCCATGATCTGAGTGGGAACTTTTGAAATATGATCTAACTGGACATGGAAAAACAGACTGGTTTCAAATAGGAAAAGGAGTGTGTCAAGGCTGTATATTGTCACCCTGCTTATTTAACTTGTATGCAGAGTACATCATGAGAAACGCTGGACTGGAAGAAACACAAGCTGGAATCAAGATTGCCGGGAGAAATATATCAATCAGCTCAGATATGCAGATGACACCACCCTTAAGACAGAAAGTGAAGAGGAACTAAGAAGCCTCTTGATGAAAGTGAAAGATGAGCATGAAAAAGTTGGCTTAAAGCTCAACATTCAGAAAATGAAGATCATGGCATCTGGTCCCATCACTTCATGGGAAATAGACGGGGAAACAGTGGAAACAGTGTCAGACTTTATTTTGGGGGGCTCCAAAATCACTGCAGATGGTGACTGTAGCCATGAAATTAAAAGACCCTACTCCTCGGAAGAAAAGTTATGAGCAACCTAGATAGCATATTGAAAAGCAGAGACATGACTTTGCCGACTTAGGTCCGTCTAGTCAAGGCTATGGTTTTTCCAGTAGTCATGTATGGATGTGAGAGTTGGACTGTGAAGAAGGCTGAGTGCCGAAGAATTGATGCTTTAGAACTGTGGTGTTGGAGAAGACTCTTGAGAGTCCCTTGGACTGCAAGGAGATCCAACCAGTCCATTCTGAAGGAGATCAGCCCTGGGATTTCTTTGTAAGGAATGATGCTAAAGCTGAAACTCCAGTATTTGGCCACCTCATGCGAAGAGTTGACTCATTGGAAAAGACTTTGATGCTGGGAGGGATTGGAGGCAGGAGGAGAAGGGGATGACAGAGGATGAGATGGCTGGATGGCATCACTGATTCGATGGACGTGAGTCTGAGTGAACTCTGGGAGTTGGTGATGGACAGGGAGGCCTGGCGTGCTGCAATCCATGGGGTCGCAAAGAGTTGGACACAGCTGAGCGACTGAACTGAGCTGAACTGAAGCCTAGGACCAGAGCAGGCTGAAGTGGTCAGGCACCTGAATGTGGAATATGGAGGGAGGAGGGGAAACCAAGTGGAGTATACCTCAGCCCAGGTCATGAGGGAATGTAGAGTCCTGTGCATTTAAGCATTTTTTTAATTGACAATGATAAGGACAAAGAGATCAATGTGATCTCTGTCCTCATGAAATTAATAAGGTAACGCAAGGCACCAGCATATAAGCAGACATGAGTACTAAGGGTAGTGAAAGAGTGGAGCAGAGGGGATGTGGAAGCAAAGAGGAGGAGCCCGCATACACCTGCCAACATGAGTAGGTACTGCCAGTGGAGGGAACTGGGTGGAAGGAACCCTTGACTTACGATTCCTGCATGCCTGACAGGGTGAGCTTTCTAAATTGCTAATGTTACCATATTATTTCCTTCTTGTAACACCTTTTTATAATGACCATTTCTACAGACTGGATGTTTGTATCCCTCCCAAATTCATGTATTGAAGTCCTCCTCCCCAGTATGATGGTATTTGAAGATGGGGCCTTTCGGAAGTAAGTAGTTAGGTTTAGATGAGATCCTGAGGGTGGAGCCCCCATACAACAAGCAGATGGCTTGTTGTAAGCCAGGGAGACAGTTCATTGTAAGCCAGGGAGACAGCTTTCACCAAAGCCTGACCATGATGACACCCTGATCTCAGACCTCCAGCCTCTCAGACTGTGACACATAAATTTCTCTTGCTTATTTCTATGATATTTATTGTAACAGCCTGAACTAAGGCAATAATTAAAAATAGTAAAACTAATATTTGCTAAAGGCTTACTGTGTATGAAGCTCTGTTCTAAGTGTGTGTTTTTTAAATTTGTATTGACATTACATCCATAGCTTTCTGTTGCCTATAAGAGAAATTTCAGTTTCCTTGGCAAACCAGTCAAGGCTCTCCATGATCTGCCTCTGAACTTGTTTTCCAGTTTCATTTTCTACTACTT
Organism: Capra hircus; assembly: GCF_001704415.2. Taxonomy (NCBI): domain Eukaryota; kingdom Metazoa; phylum Chordata; class Mammalia; order Artiodactyla; family Bovidae; genus Capra; species Capra hircus. Next base: position 30,926,094 of record NC_030810.1, on the reverse strand, counting down.
CCCCATAAGAACCTTGGAACACAGCCATACTCAAAGGCTTGCAGTTGCTTCTGAAGAAGCTTCCATGCTTTGGCATCTGCTGTTCTGTCTGTTCTGGTGGTGTCTTTCTGCACCTCGTTTGTGAGGTCTGTCCTGCTGCTGAGTCGCTTCAGTTGTGGCTGACTCTGTGTGACCCCATAGACGGCAGCCCACCAGGCTCCACGGTCCCTGGGATTCTCCAGGCAAGAACACTGGAGTGGGTTGCCATTTCCTTCTCCAATGCATGAAAATGAAATGTGAAAGTAAGTCGCAGAGTCGTGTCCAACTCTTTGTGACCCCATGGATTGCAGCCTACCAGGCTCCTCCATCCATGGGATTTTCCAGGCAAGAGTACTGGAGTGGGGTGCCATTGCCTTCTCTGGAGGTCTGTCCTAGTCCCACCCAAATTCACATCTTAAAGTCCTTCAAGGCTCTATCACTTCCTTTGGGAAGATTTCCCTTTCTCTCCAGGGGAGGAATTCATAGTCATGCTCTGTGGGCCTCTACAATGTTGCACTAGTGGCCTGGAATGCTCTTTTTCTCCTTGTTAATTTATCTTTTGAATCTTATCTCCCTGATAATTATGTGACGCAACAGAGACAATAGCTAATGCTATGGTGGTAATCATATTGTAATATATAAATGTATCAAATCAATACATTGTATGCTTTAAACTTGCAAAAATGTTATAGGACAAATACATCTCAATTAAAAAAATCAATCTCCAGAATCAACCTCCAAAATCTTCAGATTTTCTGAAGACTTCACAGACTCAACCGAGAAAACCAGCTGTATCCTCCTGAAGCTTCCTCTAGGCCGACTTCTGTTGCTCCCCCTGTAACACCTGTGACACTGGCCGGTGAGCTCCCTGAAGACTAGGGCTGTGGTTCTGTCTCCAAATATTCAATCCTTAGTAAATGTTTGGCAAGCAAATAAATGGGTTCATTCGTCACATCACATTGCAATTAACCTGCCTACATGTCACTGTGTACCACTGTATGTCATGAACCCCTTGAAAGCAGGAAGTTCTTCCTCTTATCTGTTCTGTGTTCTCTTATTCCATTTTTCCTTCTCCAGCACTGCCATTCACACTAAGTAGTAGGCACTGTTTGCTGGATGAGTGAGTGAAGACTCAGAAAACTCATCTGCTTGCCTTTGGCTTATTTTTAAACCTTAACTGAAGTGACACAATTAAGAGCCTATGGTGGAGTCAAAACACCTTATAAGAAGCTCTAATCTCTGGACTCTGGACCCAGAGTCTTTATCATGACCTTGGCCAGCACTTACACCATTTGAGTGATTTGTCAGTTAGAGTAAGAATATCTAATACACAAAGTGGTTCTGAAGACCAAACAAGACAGTATACATAAAATGCCTGGCTTAACCAATATTAATTTCCTCTCACTTGGTTAGTGTCATAACATGGCTTCGGTTTGGTTAATTCCTTAAAAGCAAAATTCTGTAGCTCTTTGAGCATTATAGTCTAGTTACATTCGTTGTCAGCTAGATTTTAAATGGTGCCCTTGAAACCTGACCCTGGGCTTTGCCAGGAAGATATTAGCCTACTCCCAACTTATACTATTTTGGGATTTGATGGCTTTGGAAAGAAGATAACAGCTAACTTTTATGCAGATAGAGGATGGCTGTGCCCTGGAACAAAGTGCCAAAACCTCAACTAATGCCACTTGGAAAGAACTCAGCAAGTTCTGAAGTTGGGCATTCAAGGGCTATTATTTCCATGCCAACATAAGAGTTTATTCAGGAAGTTGCAAAAAAAAAAAAAAAATGTCAAATCTCATACCAGTGAACTCCGAGGGAACTAGAAAATTCTCTAACCCTGCTGCTTACACAACAGTCAGGAAGATGGAAAGAAGGGTGCATTTCTCAGAATAGTCTTGGTTATGTTATAGTTACAAATAACTTCAACATTTCAGAGACTTAAAACAGCAAAAATTTATTTTTTCATCAATGCTACATGCTGATTATATGGAAGCAGGTTTCTGTTGTTTTCACTCCAGAATTGAGGCTGATGGACCCTCCATCAGATGTAGGGTTGTTTTCAGTCCTTGTGATAGGGCTATAGGTCATGGTGAATCATGCACTGAGTCTTGCAGCTTCTGTCTGGGGGTAACATATATTACCTCTGCACATATTTCATTGGCCAAGCAAGTCATAAGGCTTTACCAATGTCATGAAGTGAAGATATGAACCCTGAAAGGGGAGTTACAGAAAAACCTATGAACCACAAGAGCACAGCACGAGCAGATTCAAGAGATATTTGAGGAGTAGAATTAATAGGATTCAGATGAAGAATAAAAGGGAAAGGAAGAACTTTAGGCTGATATACATTGGTTTCTGGTTCGGATGACTGAGTAAAGATGGCACAAATTGCAGAAACCATATGCTGGTCTGAGCACATTGCATTTGCTCTGGCTAAAGGCAACCAGAAGGAGATGGTATACAAGGAGTTGACTATATCCATCTGGAGCTTAGGAGAAACTTTTTTTTTGTTGTTGAGGCAAGGAATAGTGACTTTACTCGGAAAGCCTGCAGCCCGGGAAAATGACAGACTAATGTCTTAAAATAACCATCTTATTAGAGTCTGGACGCTGGTATATTTAATAGAATGGAGAGAGAGAGGAAGTGAGGAAATAAAGAATAAAGGCCATTAACCTTGCAAATATCTCCTTGAATGGTGGGCCTCCAGTGGGGATATATTACTCTCTTCTTTCTTGCAGCCATTCACAGGTGGGCAGGGTCAGATTGAGGAGAAACATATTAGCTAGAGGTCAATGTCTGGTGGTCAGCAGCTCAGAAGTGATGGTTGAAACTAGGAGAGAGTGGATAGAGTAAAAATTAGCTTAGAAAAGTATGACTAGATCAAGTGTCGGTAAGGATGGAAAACAACTGGAATATATATGCAATGAGGATGGAAATGTAACTTAATGTAACCAATCTTAAAAACAATTTTTACCTAGGGAAAATCTGCAGCCCCTCTCATCCAGCAGTACTGGTCCTGATTCTATAACCTAGACAATGTCAGGAATGATATATTTTAAAAGTTCATAGCAGCATTGCGCTAGCAAAAAAATGGGACACAACCCAAATATCCATCAACAGGAGAAAGGCTAAATAAATCCTGGAGTAGTCATACAATGGAAGGATGAACCAATAAAAAATAATGAAACAGACCCTCAGAAACATGGATGAACCTCAAGAACATAAAGTGAAGTAAAAAAGAGAAAATCAAAGAAGAGAACATCCAGTATGGTTCCTTTTATATAAAATACAAGTGCTTGCAAAAGTTAACAGTTGTGGAGAAACTTTAAAATGAGGAAATGATAAACACAAAAGTCAGGAAATGGTTGTCTCTGAAGGGAAAGTGTAGGGCGTAGGACCCCAAAAGTACACACGGGGCATTCAAGATGATATAATGTTCTATTTCTTCAAAAAAGTGGTAAAAACAGGGGCATAAGTTGTCTTTGTTTCCTTTTCAACTTACATCTATTTCAGAAATATTTTTCTGTTTCTACTCATTACTTTTTACTACTTTGCTTTTTAAAGTAGTAATCTAAAATCCACCGGGCCCAGGAGGGCTGAGAGGAGCTACTCCACATTCAAGGTCAGGAGGGGTGGCCGTGAAGAGATACCCCTCGTTCAAGGTAAGAGAAACCCAAGTAAAACGGTAGGTGTTGCAAGAGGGCATCAAAGGGCAGACACACTGAAACCATAATCACAGAAAACTAGTCAATCTAATCACACTAGGACCACAGCCTTGTCTAACTCAATGAAACAAAGCCGTGCCCTGTGGGGCCACCCAAGACGGATGGGCATGGTAGACAGGTCTGACACAATGTGGTCCACTGGAGAAGGGAATGGCAAACCACTTCAGTGTTTTTGTCTTGAGAACCCCATGAACAATATGAAAAGGCAAAATGATAGGACACTGAAAGAGGAACTCCCCAGGTCGGTAGGTGCCCAATAAGCTACTGGAGATCAGTGGAGAAATAACTCCAGAAGAATGAAGGGATGGAGTCAAAGCAAACACAATATGGAGTTGTGGATGTGACTGGTGATAGAAGCAAGGTCTGATGCTATAAGGAGCAATGTTGCATAGGAACCTGGAATGTTAGGTCCATGAATCAAGGCAAATTCAGTTCAGTTCAGTCGCTCAGTCGTGTCCGACTCTTTGTGACCCCATGAATCACAGTATGCCAGGCCTCCCTGTCCATCACCAACTCCCGGAGTTCACTCAGATTCACGTTCATCGAGTCAGTGATGCCACCCAACCATCTCATCCTCTGTCGTCCCCTTCTTCTCCTGACCCCAATCCCTCCCAGATCAAGGTCTTTTCCAATGAGTCAACTCTTCGCATGAGGAGGCCAAAGTATTGGTGTTTCAGCTTCAGCATCAGTTCTTCCAATGAGCACCCAGGGATGAGCTCCTTCAGGATGGACTGGTTGGATCTCCTTGCAGTCCAAGGGGCTCTCAAGAGTCTTCCCCAACACCACAGTTGAAAAGCATCAATTATTCAGTGCTCAGCCTTCTTCACAGTCCAACTCTCACATCCATACATGACCACTGGAAAAACCATAGCCTTGACTAGGCAGACATTTGTTGCCAAAGTAATGTCTCTGCTTTTCCTTATGCTGTCTACGTTGGACATAACTTTCCTTCCAAGGAGTAAGCGTCTTTGAATTTCATGGCTGCAATCACCATCTGCAGTGATTTTGGAGCCCCCAAAAATAAAGTCTGACACTGTTTCCACTGTTTCCCCATCTATTTCCCATGAAGTGATGGGACTGGATGCCACGATCTTTGTTTTCTGAATGTTGGGATTTAAACCAACTTATTTACTCTCCTCTTTCACTTTCATCAAGAGGCTTTTTAGTTCCTCTTCACTTTCTGCCATAAGGGTGATGTCATCTGCATATCTAAGGTTATTGATATTTTTCCAGGCAAGCTTGATTCCAGCTTGTGCTTCTTTCAGCACAAGGTTTCTCATGATGTACTCTGCATATAAGTTAAATAAGCAGGGTGACAATATACAGCCTTGACATACTCCTTTTCCTATTTGGAACCAGTCTGTTGTTCCATGTCCAGTTCTAACTGTTGTTTCCTGACCTGCATATAGGTTTCTCAAGAGGTAGGTCAGGTGGTCTGGTATGCCCATTTCTTTCAGAATTTTCCACAGTTTATTGTGATCCACATAGTCAGAGGCTTTGGCATAGTCAATAAAGCAGAAATAGATGTGTTTCTGGAACTCTCTTGCTTTTTCCATGATCCAGCGGATGTTGGCAATTTGATCTCTGGTTCCTCTTCCTTTTCTAAATCCAGCTTGAACATCTGGAATCTCACAGTTCATGTACTGCTGAAGTCTGGCTTGGAGAATTTTGAGCATTACTTTACTAGCCTGTGAGATGAGTGCAATTGTGTGGTAGTTCGTGCATTCTTTGGCATTGGCTTTCTTTGAGATTGGAATGAAAATGGGCCTTTTCCAGTCCTGTGGCCACTGCTGAGTTTTCCAAATTAGCTGGCATATTGAGTGCAGCACTTTGACAGCATCATCTTTCAGAATTTGAAATAGCTCAATTGGAATTCCACCACCTCCACTAGCTTTGTTCGTAGTGATGCTTTCTAAGGCCCACTTGCCTTCACATTCCAGGATGTCTGGCTCTAAGTATGTGATCACACCATTGTGAATATTTGGGTTGTGACGTTCTTTTTTGTACAGTTCTTCTGTGTATTCTTGCCACCTCTTCTTAATATCTTCTGCTTCTGTTAGGTCCATACCATTTCTGTCTTTTATTGAGCCCATCTTTGCAGGAAATGTTCCCTTGGTATCTGTAATTTTCTTTAAGAGATCTCTAGTCTTTCCCATTCTGGGTTGCAAAATCAGGGATATGATTTGAATCATGAAAGATAGGATGGAAATATGTGAGCAAGAAGGCTCATGAGGGAATGACTAGCGTAGGTGACTTCCACTTTTAACTGGGATGCGGTAACAACGAATGAACTTCACCTCCTTGCAAACAATAAACGTGAGGACAAAATATATAAAACACCTATTTTCCAATATTGGACAACAGGCAGTGCAGGGCTATAATCCTTGAGGAAAGGTAAACAAATAAGATGAATTTAAATTTGTGAACTGCATGATCAGCAAAGAAGAACCTGAACGAGCCTGGAGACCTCACTGACTTGAGGACAACAGCAAAGATGAAGTAGTTGTGCCATTAGGAATTTTTAGGGAAGAGTTACAGAAAGAAGGGAGCTATGCCAAAAAATAACTCCAAAAATCTGCATAGGAGTCCCCTAAAATCTTTGCTGAGTAAGAAGTTACTGATATTTAGAGTGAAAAAAGGCCAAAGGCTGAGAAAGAGTTATAATCAGAACAATTTCCAGAATTCATAAAATTCACAGAAACATTCAATTTCCAAGTCAGATTCAACAGACTTGGTGATCATCTGGGGAATTCATTGAAAACTCTGGAGGGATCATTCCTATCATGAACTGGACAATTCCCCTAGTAAAGCCTGTTCTATAACTGCCTTAGAAAAACTTAAAATCAGGTCTCTAAGGAATCAAACAGATCCATAAGCAATTTAACTCCCTGCAAAAACAATTGTTTTCAGAAACCCGTTATGACTGGAGAAGAAAACTATCTCAGATTAAAATATTATGTGCTTACTAGTAACACTAAGATAAAAATTATAGGATCATCTCAGTAGACACAGAAAAGGCATTTGACAAAATACAACATACTTTAAAAATAAAAACCCTTGACAGAATCAGTATAGAAGGAACATACTTCAACATAATGAGCCATATATACACATACATATATATATACACATACATATATATATACATACATATATATACATACATATATAATATACATATATACACACACATATATATAATATTCAATGGAAAACATTTGAAAGTTTTTCCTCTAAGATCAGGAGCAAGACAAGGATTCTCACTTTTACCACTCTTATGCATATGGTACTGGACAGCAATCAGGCCAGACAAAGAAGTAAAAGGCATCCAAAGTGGAAAAAAAATATGTAAAAATGTTGCTATTTGGAGAAGATCTAATTTTGTACTTAGAAAATCCTGAAGACTCAACCAAAAATACTGTTGGAATGAATCAACAATTTCAATAAAGTTGTAGGATACAAAATCAACTTACAGAAACCAGTTGCATTTCTACTCACTAATGATCTGGCTTCTTATATTCTTCATGATCCAACCCTTGCCGTTCTGTCCAGCCTCATCCCTCACCACATTTTAAGCTTGTGGTCTTCCATGCCTAACACTCCAGTCACCCTATGCCTAGATTCCACTGTTACTACTTTCTGGAATATCTTTTCTTTATATGTTAACTAGGTTAAGCCATATTTGACTTTCAAGACTTAAATCACCTGAGAAGTCCTCCCAGAAGGCTTTCTGACTTTCCTCTCTCTGCACTCCATTACTCCAGGGCTGTGCTACATAATGTTTGTCTGAGTCCCCATATACCTTCAGTTCAGTTCAGTCGCTCAGTCATGTCCGACTCTTTGCAACCCCATGAATCGCAGCACGCCAGGCCTCCCTGTCCATCACCATCTCCCGGAGTTCACTCAGACTCATGTCCATCGAGTCAGTGATGCCATCCAGCCATCTCATCCTCTGTCATCCCCTTCTCCTCCTGCCCCCAATCCCTCCCAGCATCAGAGTCTTTTCCAATGAGTCAACTCTTCTCATGAGGTGGCCAAAGTACTGGAGTTTCAGCTTTAGCATCATTCCCTCCAAAGAAATCCCAGGGCTGATCTCCTTCAGAATGGACTGGTTGGATCTCCTTGCAGTCCAAGGGACCCTCAAGAGTCTTCTCCAACACCACAGTTCAAAAGCATCAATTCTTCGGTGCTCAGCCTTCTTCACAGTCCAACTCTCACATCCATACATGACCACAGGAAAAACCATAGCCTTGACTAGATGGACCTTAGTCGGCAAAGTCATGTCTCTGCTTTTCAATATGCTATCTAGGTTGCTCATAACTTTTCTTCCAAGGAGTAAGCGTCTTCTAATTTCATGGCTACAGTCACAATCTGCAGTGATTTTGGAGCCCCCCCAAATAAAGTCTGACACTGTTTCCACTGTTTCCCCATCTATTTCCCATGAAGCGATGGGACCGGATGCCATGATCTTCGTTTTCTGAATGTTGAGCTTAAAGCCAATGTTTTCACTCTCCACTTTCACTTTCATCAAGAGGCTTTTTAGTTCCTCTTCACTTTCTACCATAAGGGTGGTGTCACCTGCATATCTGAGGTTATTGATATTTCTCCCGGCAATCTTGATTCCAGCTTGTGTTTCTTCCAGTCCAGCGTTTCTCATGGTGTACTCTGCATATAAGTTAAATAAGCAGGGTGACAATATACAGCCTTGACGTACTCCTTTTCCTATTTGGAACCAGTCTGTTGTTCCATGTCCAGTTCTAACTGTTGCTTCCTGACCTGCATATAGATTTCTCAAAAGGCAGGTCAGGTGGTCTGGTATTCCCATCTCTCTCAGAATTTTCCACAGTTTATTTTGATCCACACAGTCAAAGGCTTTGGCATAGTCAACAAAGCAGAAATAGATGTGTTTCTGGAACTCTCTTGCTTTTTCCATGATCCAGAGGATGTTGGCAATCTGATCTCTGGTTCCTCTGCCTTTTCTAAAACCAGCTTGAACATCAGGAAGTTCACGGTTCCTGTATTGCTGAAGCCTGACTTGGAGAATTTTGAGCATTACTTTACTAGCCTGTGAGATGAGTGCAATTGTGCGGTAGTTTGAGCATTCTTTGGCATTGGCTTTCTTTGGGATTGCAATGAAAACGGACCTTTTCCAGTCCTGTGGCCACTGCTGAGTTTTCCAAATTGGCTGGCATATTGAGTGCAGTACTTTCACAGCATCACCTTACATAGACCTTAATCATTGCATCATTTTTGATCATATGGGGCAGTTTCCTTCTAATCTTTCATCCTAATCTTGAAGGCAAGGATTGTCCATCTCTGTTTCTTTTTTTTTTTTTAATGACACCCAGAGCATTGGTTGGTATCCAGCAGGTATCACTAAATATTTATTGAATGGGTGCTTTGAGAATCACACAATTCATAGTTTATGAACAGAATCTCTTCCTCAATAGAATGTGATATTCCTTTACACCCTCAACCCACCTCCAATGCTTAGTGCAGAACCTTGAACCGAGAAGGGATTTAATCAATGTTGACATCTTTGTTGAAATGTGCATTTAAAAGGGGTTGCCTTTAGTAGTTTTTTTTTTATCTTAACATCAAGACTTTATTTCTTGATTTGCTTCTGTTAACCTTGTGAATTTGGATATTCACTTTTTCTTGTCTTTGCTTAATTTTCTACATCTAAATAATGGGAATGATAAACCTTACCACAATGTTTATTTTGAGAATTAAGTGAGATGTCATGTAGATCAAGAACTCTTTATTGCATTTGAAATGTCCAGCAGGGCTTACCCCAAGGTTGATAACCAGTTATCCAGAGAGATTCAAGTCTGGATGACCTGAGAACACTATTTTAGAAAGGTTTCATAGGGTATATAGGACAGTTTTGAGGTCTTGGCTGACAGAAAATCTTGAAAGAGCATTATGGATTGTGGCATAGCAAGGAGAGGCCAGATCTTTCCCCACCTCTTTCTTCCTTCTGTCACATCTGGTTTAGGTCATCAGGTAAAATTAATTTGTTAGTTTCACCCTGTTGACGTCTGTCTCTGTCAATGGAAGCCCCAGGCAACTTGGGTGCAAATCAGCACAAGTGTTAGCCTTCTCCCTGGTGAAACCCAGAGGTTATGCCTGGATTAAGAAGGGGATTTGGGGACGAGGGAAAAGCAATTTCATGATGTCGTCTGTGTATATTTTGGGTGCACTAAATGAAAAATCTAGAGGAAGGGTTACCTCTGGGTTTTATAATAGCTTTTAAATCTCTCTCTTACAGATAGTAACACAACAATGGACTCTGAACCAGAAGAAAACCTTCAATTTACAGGATCCTGGAGCATCATAACCAGAGGGGTTTTTGGCCCAGCTCCCAGCACCAACTGTAAAACTCTCTTTCTCCCTCTGCTGCCTGATAATTAGGAAAGCCTCAGCAATTTGCAGAAGAAGAACTTCAAGGTCTGTTCTGGCCCTGAGGCTCTAGGACAAGGTGCCTCCTGATGGGTTCTGGACCAGATCTGGAGCAGGTCCTAGGAAGGACTTGCCAAGATTCCACCTGTTCTAGACCCCCTCATGACACTTAGGGCCAAATACAATTGTCCTGAAGATTTAGCCTGGTAATCTAACAGGACTCCAAGTAAAATGCACTGAGAGAAATGATTGACTTCAAAAATTAACCAGTAAAAAATACATACATATTACCACCAAGTGAATAACGGGCCAAACCAACTCAGATTACTAACTCCTGGAGTAGAAGTAAGATGGATAGGGCATGAATAGATGCATTTTAGAGCTGAAGAGCTTTGAGTAGAAATTTTGGTTCTGTCACTTGAAGTGACTTGGCAAGTTAGTCACCTGTCTTTCCCTGTATCCTTATCTATAACTTAGGGAATATTCATGCTCATATCTCTGAGGAATAAAGTGATTGATGGTGTAGGGAAAGAGTAACTAGCCAAGATGGTGGTAATCAGGCTCTCGCTCCTGCCCCATGTTCTTTCACTCTCCTCCCACAGTCTGTAAACAATGACTTTATATTTCTATATTCAGTTCAGAGCATTTATAGCACTGCACGTGTGCATCATGCCTATATTATCACCACTTGAGCAGCCCTTGCTGAGCATTGCGGAGGCCTCAAAGATTAGAGAATAAAGCATGTCTGCCTTGCTGCTGCAAATAAAGAATGTCTGCAATTCCTACGGCTCCTTGCATCTTCTTCCAGTTTATTCTTTTCTGATTCCTAGCTTGGGCCTTGCCTACCCTGGGTTCAGCAAACAGCAAGACAGTTGAATATGGCACATAGTAGGTGTTCAACAAATTCTGATTTCTTTTCCCCTTCCTAGAAATAACAGGATGTCCAATGATTGAAAATGGGCATCGAGAATCCATCAAAATACTAAGGAAAAAATTTAGGAAATTGTCTACTGCTTTCCTAGACTGAGTGAGGACCAAGGGCTCTTGTTATCATCTGTCATTTAGTGCAATTTGAAGCAAAAATGGAAAACTGTGGGTTATTAATCTGGCTTAAGGGGTCACTCTGCTCAAGGCCAAGCCATACGCCCTTCACCTCTTTGTCTACACTGGGTTTTCCCCTGCACTCTGGGAGCCCTTCCCCCACACCTCATGCCCCTGTCAGCATGACTGATGAATTCAATATTCCCCTCTCCACAGCTGACAGCCCAGAGAGCTGACTCCAATCAGCAGGTCCCCTGGTTGCCTGACTCAGGCCTCCCCAATCAGAGGCAGGGTCTGCCATGGATAGACAAATAGGTCTGGAGAGGCTGGTAAGTGAGAACTCCCCAAGGGCCTCTGCCAATAACCCATTTGATGAAGCTGCCATTCACCCTGTCAGGCTGAGTGTGGGATTCATCAGGACCCAACCAGACTCTCCTTCACCCCCATCACTGTGACCTAAGTGATTGTTCTTTAAGCTTGATTGCTCTGAGGGCATTGATGAATCTACCGGTTTGTGATCCATCAATGCCTGACAGTCTATTATTCTAGAAGCATTTATGCTTTGAGCCAAGAGTGTAGGAGAAGACTTCTTGTTGCCATCATGGGGTAGAGATTCATTGGTTTATTGATGCATCCCACAAGTATTTACTCAGCCTGATGGTTAACCATAGAGATTAACTGAGCGGGGAAGAGGTTTACTGGTGGGCCTCCCTACAAAGAACTCCTGCTCAATGTAATGGAACCCAGAAGTTTAGACTGAAGAACTATGAATGCTGATAAAACTATTTTTTATTATTTTTTGTGGATTAAAAATATTTTATAGAAATATAGTTGATTTATAATATTATATTAGTTTTTGGTGTACAGCATAGTGATAATATTTTATAGATTGTACCCCCTTTAGGGTTATTATAAAATTAAGGCTATATTTCCCTGTGGTATATAATATATCCTTCTTATTTATCTATGTTTTAAATGGTTTTTTAATTCACTTACTTTTTAATTGAAGGATAATTGCTTTACAGAATTTTGTTGGTTTCTGCCAAATATCAACATGAATCAGCCATAGGTATTCATATGCTCCCTCCCTCTTGAACCACCTTCCCATCTCCCTCCCCATCCCACCTTTCTTGGTTGTACACAGCTCCTCTTTGAGTTCCCTGAGTTATACAACAAATTCCCATTGGCTGTCTAGTTTACAAGTGGTAATGAAGTTTCCATGTTACTTTCTCCATACATCTTACCCTCTCCTTCCTCCCATGTCCATACGTTTAATTTCTATGTCTATGTCTCCATTGCTGCCCTGCAAATGATTTTATCAGTACCATCTTTCTAAATCCATATATATGTGTTAGTATATGATATTTCTCTTTCTCTTTCTGACTTACTTCACTCTGTATAATAAGCTCTAGGTTCATCTACCCCATTAGAACTGAGCCAAATGTATTCCTTCTTATGGCTGAGTATTCCATTGTATATATGTACCATAGCTTCTTTATCCATTCATTCGTCATTGGAGATCTAGGTTGTTTACCTGTTCTGGCTATTGTAAATAGTACTGCAACGAGCAATGGGATGCATGTGTCTTTTTCAATTTTGGTCTCCTCAGGGTGTATGCCTAGTAGTGGAATTGCTGGGTCATATGATTGTTTTATTCCTAGTTTTTTAAGGAATTTCCATACCATCTTCCATAGCGGCTGCATCGATTTGCATTTCCACCAACAGTGCAAGAGGGTTCCCTTTTCTCCATACCGTCTCCAGCATTTATTGTTTGTAGACTTTTTAATGATGGCCATTCTGACTGGTGTGAGGTGATGGCCCATTGTAGTTTTGGTTTGCATTTCTCTAATAATGAGTGACACTGAGCATCCTTTCATGTGTTTGTTAGCCATCTATATGTCTTCTATGGAGAAATGTCTGTTTAGGCCTTTTCCCCACTTTTTGATTGGGTTGTTTGTTTTTGAAAAGCTATTGAACATATGTGTCAGGCATTGTATATACACCACCAAATTGACTCCATAGTGTCCCTGTATGTAATACTGCTATCTCATTTTATAGGTGAAGAAACTGAGGCTCAGAGGGGCTCAGTGACCTATTCAAGCTCCATAGACAGAAAGTCAGAATGGAATTCAAACCAGTCCGGCTCCAAATCCCATGACCTTACCCATTTTTGTGGTATTGCCTGTTCCCACTCCTTTTCTTAGTTGTTGGTAGCATAAAAGGAAGACAAAGCTGTTAATGGAAGCACTTAAAAAAATATAACGCTCTCTGCTATAAGAGAATAATACTCTTTTGGTGACATTTAGAATTGTGCTTGGTGTCCGTGGACAATGGAGTGTTTGGATCAACTGACCTCTTCTCCCAGTTCAAGAGGCCTCTCAGGTTACAGCCATCAAGACTGTTTTGGAGTCCTGGGATTCTGAACTATTTCCTGGTATGCTACTCGCAGACTGAGGCTCCTGAATGTGGCCTGAACCTGATGGCCCTCTGCTGCCCACAGAGAGATGAGGTCGCCTGGGACATTACCCTGCAGTCTTAATCGAAATAACCACTGGAATAGGCTGTATTTAGCATAGTGAACATGTTTATTTCTTATATCAATTTGAAGTAGGTTTCCTTTCCAAAGTCTCCCCACTAAAACTGCAATATGGCTTTTCTGAGAGATTTCTCTTGAATTTCTTAGCTACCTGCTATAGAGATTGAGTCCTTCAGTCCAGAAGACATGAAGGTGGAGTGTTAACAGACAATATGGAGTAGCAGAAAATGCACTGAATTAGGGATCAGAGTCCCAGATCCTGCAGGATTCACTCACTGTATGCCTTTGGGCAAGTTGCTTAACTTCATCTATAAATTGGGAATGATAACACTTTTTCATCATACAGAGTTTGTGTAGGACAAAACTGATAATAATTTTATTTACCCTTTCTTTCTTTCATTCAGCAGCTGATAGAAACTTGAGATATAGTGATGAACCAGACAGTCACAGACTATGCCTATGGTCTAGTGGGAGAGAGAGATATAAATCAATATTGATAGAGATTGTTTCTGAATAAAATATTTCAGGAGTATTAGGAGAGGAGTTTAGGGTGCTATGAGGGCCAGTGGTTGAAAGTGTCATTTGAGGTGAGCCTTAGACTTTCACGTTTCACTTTCATGCATTGGAGAAGGAAATGGCAACCCACTCCAGTATTCTTGCCTGGAGAATCCCAGGGACAGTGGAGCCAGGTGGGCTGCTATCTATGGGGTCGCACAGAGTCGGACACGACTGAAGTGACTTAGCAGTTGAAGAATGAATAAAAGGTGGTTGAGTGAAGAGGGTGGGTAAGGGCATTTTGGTGGAATGAAGCAGCATACATAAGGTTGCAAAGGAGTTCAACACAAACCAAGGATGGAAAGGAGAGAAGGCCAATGTGTAGGGTGACCATATGCCACTGCTTGCTAGGGAGAGTCCCTTTTTAGATTCAGAGTACTCATTAATAGAGCCTTCTTGCTCTCTCCATACTATTTATGTTTGGTTGAGCAATTATACAGTCATTTCACTAATGTGGCTGCTAGGTAGTGGACAGAGTGGAGTGGAGTGTTAGGCTGGATTGGTACACAGAGCCAAGTTTTCTGGCCACATTACAAAATTTAGTCTTTATCTTTTTACCCTACAAACTGAAGGGTAAAAAATAGATAATAGTTAACATTTATTCAGAACTTCTATAAGTCTGCTTAATGCTTGATGCCTTAGAAGAAGCAGGTGGGTACTATTGCTAACCCTATGTTATATATGAGGAAACTGACCCTTATAGAGATCAAGAAAGTTGCCCAAGGCCACATGGCTGGTTAGTGGCAGAGCAGATTTGAAGTTGGCCTCATTCCAGAGGCTGGGTCTTACCCACTCTGACACTGCCTCCCAAAGAGATAGTCTTTGGCTGTGAATGTATTCTATTCAAGGGCTTCTGGTTTTCTGGACACCTAACTGACTTTAGTACATACATATTGGAATGAATTGAAGTCTCAACAGCAACATCTCTTTGCTCTATATGATGAATAGTAGAACTGAATGCTAGCATGACATCAAAATAGTAGCAATGCTATCACTATGGCATCGAGATTCAGGATGAAGGCCCTGGTTCTGCCAGCTGTGACCTGAGCAAAGCCATTTTACTTCTCAGAGCCCAGTCTTCAGCTCTCCGACTGGACAAACCTGGTCCTCACCAGGCTGTGTCCAAGGACATGGAAAATGTAGAAGGGCTCTGTAAGCTGGAAATCACAACAGTGAGACCAAAACACATGGCAAACACTTGTGAGCTTCCTTCTTACCAGAGGACTGTGTTAAATGATTTCTGCAATTTTTTTCTCTTACTCCTCAACATTGCTCCCTGCGCTATTATTGCCATTTAGCACAGGAGTAAATTGAGATCCAGAGAATCAAGTAACTTGTTTAAAGTCACAGTGCTGGCATTCAAAGTCAGCCTAGTGACCTCCAATAGGTCTCCTTAGCCATTATGTAAGCAAATAAACAACGATATCCACAAGAAAGAGGACAACGTCCCATAAGCGGCACTGAAACCTTTCTCCTAGGGGCTCAAAAGCCCCAAGAAAGGGTGAGGGTATTCAAAAGGAAATGTGCCAGAGGGCATTGGCTTGTGGGGATCTATTCAGGAAAAGACATGGGCTCTCAAGTCAGTGCTCCCCCATGATGCTTGAGGGGGTTATGAGATGGTCAGACAGGGTTTGGAGAAGTGGCAGTGATGAGACCTGAATTCGTTGGGAGGCAAATGATGGTTTTCATTTTGAATATAGCTCTCTTTCTCTGCCCCAGTGGCATGGTGAGTGAGAGCAGGACTGCCATCTGGGGAATTCTCAGGTGGTTTATATTAGAGCTGTCACGTGCTTTCTTTCCATCACAAGTCAGCAAACACTGCACAAGCCAAAACTCAACTAACATGATAACTGTCATAGCCAAGATTTTATTACATGTCAACCATTATTCCATATTCCTTAAGTACATTCTTCATATTAGTCTTTAAATTGGGCTTTATTATCAGTGTTTTGCTGAAAAGGAAACTGAGCAGAGAGCTGAAACCTTAAGCCCAAGTCCCCAGAGTTGGCGAGTGGGTTAGAATCGATTTGCTATGACTTCAAAGTTTGTCTGAATTGTTGTTTGAGTTGGTACTCTGAATTGCCAGGCAAGATGGCCCTCCACTGATGGAACACCACAAGGAGTTGTCTCCCAACTTACAAATTTATGGAATACCTGCTGTGTACCAGGCAAGGTATTTAACCCTCCTGGGCTTCTGCTTCCTCATCTGTAAAATGGAAATAATAATAATGCTTCTCAGAAGGCTGATGTGAGGAATAGATGAGATAAACAATGCAAAGTACTTAATACAGAATCTGATGAGGAGCATCAGTGCTTGCTACATGAATAATCTCCACAACTTTATTAAGTAGTTACTTTATTTCATTATTCCTATTTAAGCCTGGAGTTGGGTGCCCTGAAGAAGTTAGCCCTTGCCTCTGGGGTGATGTAGAAGAGCTACTTTTAGAACTGTAACCATGCTTCTTCTCTTTTCCTTTCTCTTACTTCTTCTTCATATACAATATACTGCATATATTTCAAGTGTGCAATTTGATAAGTGTACATATATACCTATGAAACCATCAACCTAATCTGAATACTTAATACATCCATCATCTCCAGGTATTTCCTCCTGCCCTTCAGAATCTTTTCTTCCTGTCCTTATCTGCCACCCTCCCAACCCTCACCTCCAGGCAATAACAGACCTGCTTTTTGTTACCACAGAGAGGTTTGCATTTCTAGCTTTTTTTTTTACATTTTTTAAAATTTTTTTTAATTTTAAAATCTTTGATTCTTACATGTGTTCCCAAACATGCACCCCCTCCCACTTCCCTCCCCATAACATCTCTGTGGGTCATCCCCATGCACCAGCCCCAAGCATGCTGTATCCTGCATCAGATATAAACAAAATCATAAAGTAAAATATTCTTTCAAAATTTCACTTCTTTCAATCAGAGTCATTATTTTGAGGCTAAACCATGTTATTCCCTGTATGCACAATTACTCCTTTTTATTGTGAAGTCCATTGTAAATATGTACCATAATTTATTCCTTCACCTGTTGATGAACATTTGGTCTATTTCCAGTTTTTGACTATTAAGAGAAAGCTGCCAAGAGCATTAGTCTTGTTAAATTCCAGAAGCAAAATGACTGTCACATGATAGATGTGTGTTTAACTTTTTAAAAAGCTGCCAAACTGTTTTCCAATATGGTTGCAACATTTAAATTTTTCCAGCACTTTGTATGTCAGTCTTTTAGAATTTTAGACATTCTCAGTTCAGTTCAGTCACTCAGTCATGTTTGACTCTTTGAGACCCAATGGACTGCAGCATGCCAGGCCTCCCTGCACATCACCAACTCCTAGAGTTTGTTCAAACTAATGTCCATTGAGTCGGTGATGCCATCCAACCATCTCATCCTCTGTTGTCCCCTTCTCCTCCTGCCTTCAATCTGTCCCAGCCATCAGGGTCTTTTCTAAGGAGTCAGTTCTTTGCATCAGGTGGCCAAAGCATTGGAGCTTCAGCTTCAGGGTCAGTCCTTCCAATGAATATTCGGGACTGATTTCCTTTAGGATTGACTGGTTGGATCTCCTTGCTGTCCAAAGGACTCTCAAAGGATCTTCTCCAACACCACAGTTCAAAAGCATCACTTCTTTGGTGCTCAGCTTTCTTTATGGTCCAACTCTCACATCCATACATGACTACTGGAAAAACCATAACTTTGACTAGACAGAACTTTGTCAGCAAAATCATGTCTCTGCTTTTTAATATGCTGTCTAGGTTGGTCAGAGCTTTTCTTCCAAGGAGCAAGTTCCTTTTAATTTCATGGCTGCAGTCACCATCTTCAGTGATTTTGGACCTCAAGAAAATAAAGTCTGTCACTATTTCCATTGTTTCCCCATCTGTTTGCCATGAAGTAATGGGACCAGATGCCATCCATGATCTTAGTTTTTTGAATGTTGAGTTTTAAGCCAGCTTTTTCACTCTCCTCTTTCACTTTCATCAAGAGGTTCTTCAGTTCCTCTTCACTTTCTGCCATAAGGGTGGTGTCATCTGCATATCTAAGGTTGATATTTCTTCCGGCAATATTCATTCCAGCTTGGGCTTCGTCCAGCTTGACATTTCTCATGATTTACTCTGCATGTAAGTTAAATAAGCAGGGTGACAATGTACAAACTTGATGTACTCCTTTCCCACTTTGGAACCAGTCTTTTCCATGTCTGGTTCTAACTGTTGTTTCTTGACCTGCATACAGATTTCTTAGGAGGCAAGTCAAGTGGTCTGATATTCCCATCTCTTGAGTGAGTGATGTCGTGTCTGACTCCTTGCAACTCCATGGACTGTAGCCTACCATGCTCCTCTGTCCATGGGATTTTCCAGGCAAGAGTACTGGAGTGGGTTGCCATTTCCTTCTCCAGGGCATCTTCCTGATCCAGGGATCGAACCTGGGTCTCTTGCATTGTAGGTAGATGCTTTACAGTCTAAGTCACAGTAGCTCAGAGGCTCTTGGTAGAATGTCTGTTCAAATATTTTGTCTATTTTTAATTGGGTTGTTTGTTTACTTATTGTTGAGTTTTGAGAATTCTTTATGCATTTTGGATACAAGTCTTTTATCAAATATATGATTCAAAAATAACTTCTCCAAGTATGTGGTTTGTCTTTTCATTTCTAAATAGGATCCTCCCAAAGCTCATTGAAATCTATTCACTGTTTTTCCAGTCTTTTTCCTCTCAGTGTTTTATTATGGACAGCCTTCATGCTCACTATCTTCTGCAATGTTGAATCTGCCGTTACCTGCATCTAGTTGAACTTTTATCTCAGATACTATAATTCAGTTTGGGTCTTTTGATTTTTACCTCTTTCACATCTTTACTTAATATATTCAATCTTCTCCTATAGCTTCTTGAACATAACAGAGTATCATTATAATAATGTTTTAATGGCCTTATCTAATTTTATTATTTGGGTTTGTGTCAGTTGATGAATCTCCCCATAACAGGTTGGTTTTTCTGCTGCATGTGCTGAATAGTTAAAGGGAACCATCTGCAGATTCCAGGATTCTCCCTCTCTGTGCCTCTCTTTCTAGTACATGCCAGCTTGGTCTCCCCAGACTCTCAATTTTGTCTCTGCAAATCAGAAAATCCACTGACCTTCACTTGGGTTCCCCATCCTGTGCCGTGGCCTACAAACTCTCTTAAAGCTATAAAGAGGCAATTTTAAGACTTGCCTCACTTGTTTCTAGCTCTTAGGAATATGGTTCTTCACTGCTTAAATATGCAGTGTCTTGAGAAGCACTGGTTTTGTTGTTTGTTTTACCCACTGGAAGGGTAAATCTGGTCTCTATTACTCCATCATGGCTGGAAGTAGGAATATTCATAGTTTCTTTAGGTGTAAAGAACACTTACTGTCTATTGTCAATTCTCTCACTGTTATAGATTAGGAAACTGAGAAACTGTACATATATTATCTAAACTATAGTAGAAGATAGTTTAGAGTTTAACAGATATAATGTTCAGTGGTGTGGGGTTGAGGAGATAATGCTGTCAAGGCTGAACGGGTAGATTGCAAAAGATGCTGATCCATGCAAGGGGAAGGGACTATCTTGTGGTTGGTGAAGAAGGAACTGAACAACCACTTTAAAGGAATGGCATAGTAAGGCTTGATAGACTAATTGGTATTTACACATCTCTCTCACTCTTTTTATGTAGTTGCATTGTATTCGCCTCTAGTTGTAGAAGGGAGTTGGTAGAGATGAGGAGTTGAGCTCGCTGAGCTCTGGAACCCACTCTGATCCTATCTTTGTGACTCTGGACAAATCAGTTTATTGCTCTTAGGCCTCAGTTCCCACACCTGTAAAATGAGAATCCGAACACCTACATCTGCATCCACTGATTATAGTGAGGATTAGATGAAACAAAATGTGTGTGACAATTGGTTTTAAGTGCCCAGAACAGTGCCTACCATATAGTAAGCCCTCAATAAAGATGAGCAATTATTAACTCAGGAAAGAAACTCAATGAGGCTGTTCTAACTGTGGTACCAGAACAAGTAATAAGCAGTTTGCAGCCTCCAGCTCAGTTCTCTGATAGCTTTCCATGTCATGATCCTTGAAAGCAGAATTTAATCCAAAGGAAGTAATAATGATTGGTTAAGGCAAATACCAAAAGAACCACAAAGATATACATAGTGGTCGTAGAAGAGTCTCCTCTGCTCAAGGGACACTCCCTGACCCAGTGGTTAGAGCCCAACCTGACATGATTTTCTGAGCGGTGAATGTCGGAGGCGATTGGATTTCAGCCACCCAGAGGATTACATTTCGCCAGCTAGAATAAAGAATCACAGCTAGACTGTGGAATGCGATGCTTTGTGGTCATAAGTTTTAATACATTTGGGGCAAAATTAAACTGTAAGAGGTTTAATCATGAAACAAAAGCTTTTATTTATGTATGTTCTCTCATGTTGCCAAACATTTGTACAGACTGTTCTCATGGCTTAAGATGCAATGTCTTGTATATTCAGTATTCCTTATGTGTCTGATTGCAAAAATGTCCTCTTCCTTCAAGTTCAAATACTATTAAGGCTTCCCTGACTTCCCCAGGCAGATGGTATATTCTTTTTCTTTTGATTCTTCTGCATTTTACAAATACTATCATTTTCATAATTGCCTTGTTTCATTTTTATCTCTTTGTTTATCTGTGTCTTCCACTAGACTGGGAAATCTATATCAGCAGAACTTTACCTTCTTTTTTTCCCCCTTTTTACCTGGTATCCTTGGAAACTAGGACATGCCCAGAACTATTAGTGCTCAATAAACATTTTTAGAAAAATTAATAAATAAATGGACACTGGGAATGTAAGTTGAAGTCATGTACATAAAGATTCTTACACAGAGTGGGATCTCAATTTTTTTCATTTTCTTGCATTATATTAGCCTGAGAGCAGTTCTCCTGGGTTCCCTTACCGTACTGCTCTCCACCCAGGTGCCCTTTCCCAATAAAATCTCTTGCTTTGTCAGCACATGTGCCTCCTCGGACAATTCATTTCCGAGTGTTAGACAAGAGCCCAGTTTCGGGCCCTGGAAGGGGTCCCTCTTCCTGCAACAAATGGCGACTTTAGTGGGACTCTTCTTCACTGAGACTGACATCCTGACCACTCGGGGTACTCAGGAGCCAGCTTGCCTGCCAATGGACCAGACCCAGTGGCTGCAACTGGGACCCTTTTGTCCCTGGTCTCCTTCTGACACAGACAACTGGCCAGAGTGCCCTGACTGGTAAGGAACAAAAGACTTTATTGACCTCTCCCCCCTTCCCTCTTTCTTTCCTCTCCTTAACCCTTCCTATCCTTCCCTGTTTTTCTAGTCCCCCGCTCCTGGATGCAGGAATCTGGTTGAAGGGCCCTCAGCCTGAGCTGAGGATAGGAGACTCATCACCTCCTCTTGGCAGAAAACTCGAATTCTGGTTCTGGTCTGGTCTGATTTCTGGTAGGGCCGAGTTCCAGTCCTCCCTTCTCTGGAGGCCCAGGGAAAAGTCCCATAATGCCTGGGTATCTGTAGGTGGCAGGAGACGTCTGTAAGGCCACCCTTTTTGCCCCCCTCTCCCGCCTCCTCCCTCTTCTTTCAACCTGGCTTCCTTTCCTCCCTTGAAATCTTTGATGTTAGTACTTGGATCTGAAGTTGTGTCTCTATAGGAGGTTTTCTGAGAGACTGTATTCTTGTATTTAAGGGCTTCCCTGGTGGTGCAGAGGTTAAAGCGTCTGCCTGCAATGTGGGAGACCTGGGTTCGATCCCTGGATCGGGAAGATTCCCTGGAAAAGGAAATGGCAACCCACTCCAGTATTCTTGCCTGGAGAATCCCATGGACGGAGGAGCTTGGTGGGCTACAGTCCACGGATCGCAAAGAGTCGGACACGACTGAGCGACTGCACTTTCACTTTAGGACCACATGTGATGTCTTTATTTATTGCCGTAGAATGTAGAAGAGGCTCAAAAAGTGCTGTATGAGTGAACAAACAAATAAATCTTGAGCCTTAGTAGCTTTATCTGTTACATAAAATGGCTGGACAAGAGCATAGTCATTCAACCTGTATTTTCTGTTTGTCTGCCATGTACAAGGCACAGAGACTGTATCATTCATGGTGAGTGCTCTTAATGAGCCTACAGACAAATAGAATTGAGCCAGAGACTATAATTCAAGGTAGAAATAACAGGCCACATCTCGGAATATAGCTGAGACCAATGGGGAGTGAATGAGACTTCAACCTGGACCTGTCCTGTAGGATAGGGCAGGTTCTCATGGATTGACTGGGCCACGGGGTTCCCTGACATTTGGTCAGACATTATTCTGAGTATGTGTGTGTGTGGGTTTCTGGAATGAGGTTCATATTTTTGAATAGGTAGGCTGAGTAAAGCAGATGGCCCTCCTGAATGTGGGTAGGTCTTATCCAGCCAACTGAACAAAAAGTCTGAGTAAGAGGGAAATCCTCCTGCCTGACTGCTGAGCTGAGGCATAAGTCTTTACCTGCCTTCAGACATAAACTTAAAAATCAATGCTTCTTGGGTCTGGAGCCTCCTGGCTTTTGGACTGGACCCAAGCCATCAGCTATCCTGGTGGTCAGGTCTTCAGACTTGGACTAGAAGCACACAGCAGGGCTCTTTCAGGTTTCCAGCTTACCAACTGCAGATCTTGAGACTTCTCAGACTCTGTAATTGCCTGAGTCAGTTCCTTATCATCAATCCCTTTATGTATCTATTATCTCCTATTGGTTCTCTTTTTCTGAAGAACTTTGAGTAATCCAGAGATTTAGAAGGAAACTACTCTTTCCTGAGCCTGTAGATAACAGGAACTGGGCTGGATGCTCTATATTCATTACCACATCCATCTCACATAACTGCCCTCTAAGGGTGGGTGTAATTTCCAGTTTACAGATGAGAACACTGCAGGTGAGAGAGCTGAAACCAGGTCACAGGACTAGCAAACAGCAAAACTGGGCTAAAATCTCACTCCCTTTAGCTCCACAGCCCATGCTATTTCCCTTCTACTCAGCCACATATTTCTCTGCATGTTTAGTCTCTCTTAGATAGTAAGTTCTTCATGAGAAGAAATCAGGTGTAATTATTTTCTGCTACTTGCTCACCTTGAAATCTTATACCTGATGCAATATCAGGTACATGCATGGTGGTGAGGGTGGAGCATGGCCTTCACTCACCTGGGTCATGGGACGTCTCTGCAGGAAAGAGCTTTGAGACCACTTAGCCTTACCTGTGCCTTCTTCTACCCCTGCTTCTAGTCCAGTTCCCTTCTTCTACATGATATTGTTAATGACTATATGCTACACATACTGCACAGGAATTCTAGGGTGTCCTGAATTTTCACCTAAAGCTGAGGAGCACAGCTCATAGGGAAAAGCTCCCCCAAGCCCTTTTCTGCACTCTGACTCAGTTGTGCCACCTGGGCCTGGAGCCAGGTCTGCAGCTGGGTGGAAGCAGGGAGGGGAGAATATGAGCTCCAGAAGATCCTGTCAGGCCTGTGGGGCCCCTACTGGTTGAACTCTGACTATAAATAGAAGGAGTACTAAGCAGAATGTCTTTTTAATATGCACATGGAATTCATTTATTTAATGAAGAATTTTCCTGGAAGAAAGCTGAGCTGTCAGAGCTGAGCTATTTTTAAGTAGGATGTAAAAGAAAAACTTGAGAGAATGATTTGCTTTTTGGATATATGTTTTTAAACGAGGTCACAATAAAAAGCAACACTGTAGGTTCAGAAATAGGATGAGTATTTGTAGGGGGCTAGAGTTAGGGACAAGTGGTTGTCTGGAAAGGGGCATGATGGAACTTTTAGGGGTGATGGCACCATTCTATACCTTATTGTGATAATAGTTACATGACAACATATGTTGTCAAACTCATAGAACTCTTCACCTCAAATGTAGGAATATTACTTGACTTACAAACATTCACAATGTTCCTTTTGAGGGAGAAACAAAAACAGTGGGGAATGAACATTTTCAAACATCTACTTTGGGTGGGGTTCTCTGTAGTTTCTTTAAATAATTTAACTAAATTAATACTTGGAAAACCACAGTGAGTTAGAGGTTATTGTCCACATTTCACACCCAAGGTTGAAATGCCCAAGGTTGAGAGAGTTGACATTCATTACTCAAGGTCATATTAAACTCATTTTGGGCTTCATGAGGATGTTTCAGAATTCCAAAGTGTCCTCTCTCCACCTACCTGGATGTGCAGAAAGATGAAGACTCAAGGCCATGGGAAAGGCAGAACTCAGCTTCTCTCCTTATGTAAAATGCATCCGATTCATGCACTCATGCTCTCTCTCCAAGCTGTTTCTCCATTCTGTATTCTTTGGCTGTTTCTGGCTGCATCTGGGAAAAGGTCTTAATAAGGTGCTAATGGTCTCTAAGAGCTTTATTTAGTACCTTTAGACCTCCCTTTTTATCAAGTGTGTTTGACTTAGGGCAGACTTTGAGATCTGAAAGGGGGCGAGGTATAGTCTATAGGGCCGGCCATCATTCCTGGATCCCATTCCCATGGTTGATGTCATTAATCAATCATGATCTTCTATTCACCCTGATTCACTCTTGCATTCCTTCAGAACAGGGTCCTCTGGACAGGGCTAATTACTAACTCCTGTCAATCAGCACTCAGGATCAGAAATTTATTTGTCATTCTACCTGTGTTGTTAGGTCTAATTTGTTGTTTAGTTGCTAAGTCATGTCTGACCCTTTGGAAGGAATGATGCTGAAGCTGAAACTCCAGTACTTTGGCCACCTCATGCGAAGAGTTGACTCATTGGAAAAGACTCTGATGCTGGGAGGGATTGAGGGCAGGAGGACAAGGGGACGACAGAGGATGAGATGGCTGGATGGCATCACGGACTCGATGGATGTGAGTCTGAGTGAACTCCGGGAGTTGGTGATGGACAGGCAGGTCTGGTGTGCTGCGATTCATGGGGTCGCAAAGAGTCGGACACGACTGAGCGACTGAACTGAACTGAACTGAGAGTCCATCAGGCTCCTCTCTCCATGGCCTTCTCCAGGCAAGAATATGTGGAGTGGGTTGCCATTTCCTCCCCTAGGGGATCTTCCAGACCTAGGGATCAAACCTGCATCCCCGATTGGTAGGTGGATTTTTTAACACTGAGCCACGGGGGAAGCCCATCTATATGTTACTTTTGTTCTAATTAGGGAAAAGTGCCCCCTCTCGGCAGATGAATCACAAAAATCACTTCCTTTGGGAAGACACAGCTCTACAGGATGCAAAGCTGAGAGTGACTGGATGAAAAAAATGGAATTCCTTCCTTTGGACAGAGGAATGAATATAGGGGTGGAATCTCAGCAAATGTTCTACCACTTGACTGGTATCTTTGTGCAGTACATAACCTGTGCAACAATACAAAGTGGTCTGCATCTTGACAAATGGGAGAGGCATAGTCTTGGGGGACTTGGGAACAGGTGGAAGGTGAATGTCAGATAGATAACTTTGTCAGGCAGATCATATCATTGGCCTGAGTGAGCACTGGAATCCAGATCTGAATGATTCCAAAGCCAGTGTCACTTAGGGTGTGAGGTTAGGGGTCAATTCTTGGTAAAAGGCAGATTACTAGGCCTTTCCTCTGATCACTCCAACTCTGTAAATCTAGAGTGGATAATTCTTGTGATTAGAAAAATTGAGGAAATAGTGCTCTTTCTCCTGCTCATCACACTGTATTGCAGTTATCTCTATTAGCAGCCATGGCGACCACCTGGCCTTGAGGATGGGAGGCATGTCTGATTTAAGTCTATATTCAGCATAGCATATAGAGTAAGGTGTGGCACATAAATGAATTAAAAAATAAGAGCCGACAGAGAAACAGTCCATCAAGTGAATTACTCCATAGTCCACCAAAGAATTCAGGCTTACTTAACATGCGATTACTCTCTCTGCCAAGGTAACTGACTGTGTGTGTTCCTTTCCTGCTTCTTCATTCCATCCTGTTCCCCTGTTACCACCTGTTCCTCAGCCTTCCCATCCCACCCCCCCAGGACAGACACCACCATCCTGGGAACTCCTCTAAGAGTCATCTAGAGTGTGACATGTCTCCGGATATATCTATGTCTACTTTGGGTCTGGGCTGTGCTTCCAACTCATTGTCTGTGACTGTGCATGTTTAGGCCTTGTTTCCTTCTCTACCCAATGGAATGGTTTTATAATATTAATAAGACTTCTGAGGTCTCTTTCAGCTCAAACATGCTAGAATTCTCCAACTGGAATCTCCAATTTCTGGTAAATTCTATAAGATGAGCTGGCCTTTATTGAGGCCTTCATGTTGGCATCATATAGCCTGTTGATTGGAGCATGGGTGATGAGCAGCTGTAATCAGGGATTTTCCTGAGGTCTGCTTTGCTGGTGGAAGCCTTTTTTAAACGGGCATGCTCCAGCAGGCTCTGGCCACCTCCACGGGCAACTCGATAAATTCTGGCTGCTTGATGGATGTGCTGGATGGGAAGCCAGTTGGAGGAGGGATACATGAGGAGCCCAGGAAAACACTGCAGTTCAAAGGCAGAGGGCTGTGCTGAGTAGGCTTCCAAATACACTCACCCTCCTAGGCTTCAGATGCAAGTTCCATCGGAAAAACACGAGTGCCTGATTCCAAGGGAATGGCTTCTAGTAAAAATAATAATAAAAAGGGGGCTTTGAAGGTTTCTTGGAAATCAGCTTCTATAAAATAGTGTTTGAGAAATTGAATGCAAGTCAAGCAGAAACACAGACTGAAATACTCCCTTTGCATGCTCACTTTTTAAAAATATTTTATTTTAAAATATGAAAATAATATGTGCATATGGTTAAAGAATCCAAACAGTACAGAAAATTACAAAATACAAAGCAAAAATCTCCCATCTTCCCTCTCCTCATCTTCTAATCTCCTGTCCCATGAGGTAACAATTTATTTCCTTTTCTGGTCTGTGATTACTTTGTGAGTTTATAAAAAATAAAAAAAAAATACTGTGGTAAAATATGCATAACAAAATTTACCATTTTAACCATTTTAACGTGTATAGTTCAGTGGCATTAAGCATATTCACATTGTCGTGCAGCCATCACCACCTTCTATTTTTTAAACAAATCGAAGTATTGTTCATTTACAATATTATATTAGTTTCAGGTATGCAGTATTACTGATTCAGTATTTTTACAGATTATACTGTTTTTAAAATTATTACAAAATAATGGCTATATCCTATTTCCTTGTGCTTTACAATATATTCTTGTTGCTTATTTATTTTATAATATTAGCTTATGTCTTTTAATTGCATATCCCTATTTCACCCCTCCCACACTCCCTTTCCTTGCTGGAAGCCACTAGTTTGTTCTCCGTATCTATCTGTTTTGTTATATACATTCATTAGTTTTAGTTTTTAGATTACCCATGTGATAAAAGAGTATTTGCCTTTCTCTGCCTTATTGCACTAAGTTTAATACTTTCTAGTCTATCCACACTGTTGCAAATGGCAGAATTCCATTCTTTTTTATGGCTGAATAGTATTCCATACCTTCATTATATGTGCATCTATTGATGGGTGCTTAGGTTGCTTCTGTACCTTGGCCATCATATATAATACTACTGCAAGCATTGAAGTGCATGTATCTTTTCAAATTAGTGTTTTCATTTTCTTTGGACGATATTGCCAAGAGTAGAATATATATGTGTACTAGGGCTCCCTTTTCTCCACATCTTCACCAAAGTTTGTCATTTGTAGACTTCTTGATGACAGCCATTTAGACAGCCATCTTATGACGGTTTTGATTTGTGTTTCTCTGATGATTAGCTATGCTGAGCATTTTTTCATGTGTTTGTTTGGCCATCTGTATACCTTCTTTGGAAAAATGTCTACTTAGGTCTTTTGCACATTTTTAAATTGGGTTCTTTATTTTTTGGATACAGTTGTATAAGCTGTTAATATATTTTGGAAATTAACCCCTGCCACCTTCTATCTTCACAACTTTTTTCATCTTCCCAGAAAGAAACTCTGTACCCGCTAAACAGTAACGCCCCATCCTCACTCTATCATCATCCAAATCCTATGAATTTGACTACTTTAAGTTGTCATATAAGTGGAATCATACAATCTTTGTTCTTTTGTGAGTGGCTTATTTCACTTAGTATAAACATTTTTTCTTCTTTTTTTTACTGTTTTTAATCTTAGGTTACTACCATAATTCTAATTTATATATGTATATGATATTACTAAATCTCTCAAATTTAAACAGTATTTTTTGATTCCTTGCAATGAAAGATTTAACATCATTGCTCCACTTCCAAAATTCCTTCATGCAATCCATCTCTCATGTCACTGTTTTTATTTCTTCAAGCTATTTTTAATTCTTTAAGTAGGTGGTTTTCTTTACCGAACTCTAGACTCATACTCAAGTGCCTACTTGATCTCTCCACTTGGGTGCTGAAAAAACATCTCAAATGTAAAACATCTTTGGCCCCATCCCACTCTGCCTTCTCAAATCTGCCCCCACTGCCCATGATCTTCCTTACTCAGTAAAGGCCAACTTTATCTTTGCCGTTGTTTGAACCACATATCTTATAATCATATCCCATTACTTTTTGTCCCCATCATGCTTCACATCCAAACTGAGAGAAAATCTTGCTGACTTTAGACAAAATATGTTCAGATTCTGACCACTTTGCATTACTTTCCCTTGTCCCAATCATTGTCATTGCTCACTTAAATTATTAAAATATTGTAACTTGTCTCCCTGCTTCCTTATTTGTGCTCCTATGGTCTAATTACAAAACAGTAGGTAAGAAGTGGTTCTCTTTTCTGAAGTATAGTTGATTTACAATATTGTGTTAGTTTCAGCCAAGCATTTTTTTTTTTTTCCTGTAATGAATGACAGATCATGTCACTCCTCTGCTCAAAATTAGCCAATGGCTTTCTCTCTCATTCCAAATAAAAGCCAAAGTCTTTGTGATGGCTCAGGAGGATTCTCACCAGTGCTTTACAAAGCACTGGGGTTTATTAATCTGGGATCTTGTTACAGACAGATTATGATCATAGATGATTTGATGCTGTTGATTCATGAACCACACCTCTATTACCAGACTTCATGATCTCTATAACCTGCATACATATCCTCCCTTGCCTCTTGGGCTGGTCTGTTACTACCCTCCTACTTCCTCTTCTTGCTCTAGCCTCATGTACACTCCCACCTCAGCCTTTGCTCTTGCTGTTCTCTCTGCCTAGGATAGCCTTCTCCCAGATATTTGTAGGAGAAGGCACTCCAGTACTCTTGCCTGGAAAATCCCATGGGTGGAGGAGCCTGGTAGGCTGCAGTCCATGGGGTCGCTGAGAGTTGGACACGACTGAGCATCTTCACTTTCACTTTTCACTTTCATGCATTGGAGAAGGAAATGGCAACCCACTCCAGTGTTCTTGCCTGGAGAATCCCAGGGATGGGGGAGCCTGGTGGGCTGCATCTATGGGGTCGCACAAAGTCAGACACGACTGAAGCGACTTAGCAGCAGCAGATATTTGTAAGGCTCATTCTTGCCCCTTCCTGCAGGTTGTTTCCCAAATAACAGTTTCTGAGGCCTTCTCTCATCTCCTTATTAAAAATGGCAACACTTCTCTCTGTGGTTCCTCCTAGCCATTGTCCCTGCTCAAGTTTTCTTTATAGCAAGGGTGTGCAAACTATGTCCTGTGGGTCATGGTTTAAATCTGGCTCTCTGCTTGTTTTGTAAATAAAGTTTTATTAGAACAAAGCTGCATGCATGTGTTTATGTTTTGTTCATGGCTGCTGTCCTGCTATAATGTTAGAGTTAAGACATTAGGCTCTGCGAAGTCTAAGATACTTACTCTCTATCTGACTTTCTACAGAAAAAGTTTGCTGACCTCTGCTTTGTATCACTGATCACCATCTGATTCAATAAGTCACTCGTTTATTTGCTTATGATCCATCTTCTCTCACTAGAATGTAAACTCTGTGATGAAAAGTACTCTATTTTGCCCATTGTTACATTCCTAACACTTAGAAATGTTCCTACCATAGGGAGTCATTTAGTAAATATCTGTGAAATGAACAATTGATTATCCTTAAGTTAAAATATATTGTGAAGTAGTGTTAATTGCTCAGTCATGTCTAACTCTTTGTGGCCCCATGGACTGTAGCCCAACCAGGTTCCCCTGTCCATGGAATTCTCCAGGCAAAAATGCTGGTGTGTATAGCCATTCCCTTCTCCGGGGGATCTTCCTGACCCACAGATCAAACCTTATTTAAAATTTTACTTTGTCCACCATTTTAGACAGCCTCGACTGACTTCTCACCAGGTGAAATGATGACACTGTTTGACCTTACTCTTGATGGCTAACATTTTTTTCATATTAGATTTTGTACTATAATTACAACTAGACCTTACTTGCTTTAGCTGTAGGTTGATTCTCAAAACACTTGCCAAAAAAAAAAATGGCATTTCAAATACATATTATAAATGGGTAAACCACAGAATCTAGAAGTATTATTGAACCCTCAGAGAAGAAATGATAATTCTAAGTTATTTGGCCTGAAGAGAAATGTTTCTGCTATCAAGGGTTACTGGATGATCTTTTTAAACTCTCTGTGAATTGCTTAAAATCAGGTATATTTGATGGAGAAGGTGATGGCACCTCATTCCAGTGCTCTTGCCTGGAAAATTCCATGGATGGAGGAGCCTGGTAGGCTGCAGTCCATGGGGTTGCTGAGAGTTGGACACGACTCAGTGACTTCACTTTCACTTTTCACTTTCATGCATTGGAGAAGGAAATGGCAACCCACTCCAGTGTTCTTGCCTGGAGAATCCCGGGGATGGCGGAGCCTGGTGGGCTGTCTTCTATGGGATCACACAAAGTCAGACACGACTGAAGTGAGTTAGCAGTAGCAGGTATATTTGAAGCCTGACTTTCATATACAACTTTTGACTTTCCACAAAGTTCTTAATTAATCTCATTTTAAAAATTCATAAAATATACAAACATTTTCATCATATATTTAAGACCATTGGGCTTCTTTGTCTTATAATTTTGCAATGGAAGTCACTTTTTCTTTTAAGATGTTTTTCCCCACAAAACCTTCTGGCTTTCCATTTTAATTTTTCTAGAATGCTTGCTGGATTTCCTGCACAGCTCTAAATATGGTCTTTACATTTTGCCTCTGAATTAGTTCTATTGTTTCTTGCATCACACATATTTCTCTTACTTAGCTTCTTCTTCTTCTTCTTCTTCTTTTTTTTTTGCTAGAGTACACCCTCATGTAATTTTAAGAAGAGAAAAGTGAAAGGTAACTGTAAAGTTTCCTGTTGCTACTATAACATATCACCACAAACTTAGTGGCTTAAAATAATACAAATGTGTTACTGTAACAGTCCCATGGGCTATATGTGTAAAATCAGAACATCAGAGGGGCTGGATTCCTATCTGCAGCCACTCAGACCTTGTTTGTCTTTTGCAGCCTCCAGTGGTCACTCGCATCCTTTGGCTCATGGTTCCTGTTCCTCCCCTTTCAAAGCCAGCCATGTGACATCTCTCTGACCATGATTCCATGGTCACGTTTCCCACTGACCAAGAGGAAAAGGTTTCCCACTTTTAATGACCCACGTCAAGGTCCTTAATTTGATCACATTTCCAAGACTCTCTTGGCATGTAAGGTAACATATTCACAATTTTCTGGATTTAGGATGTGGACAGTTTTGTGGGAGAGGTCATTCTTTTACTTATCACATAAACTTTTGGTATCCTCCCAAGTCTTAAAATTTCTTAAATTAGCCTCAGACTGATTATAGAGTTATAGGTTCAAAAATATGTGTCTGTATAACTTTGGAGACGTTATTCCACATCATCTGGGGT
This sequence comes from Capra hircus, assembly GCF_001704415.2. Taxonomy (NCBI): domain Eukaryota; kingdom Metazoa; phylum Chordata; class Mammalia; order Artiodactyla; family Bovidae; genus Capra; species Capra hircus. The sequence goes on along the minus strand of NC_030810.1, from coordinate 30,893,953 downwards.
CAATGATTATTGACACAAGACCTGAGCACAATCTGATTCATTGTTTATAAGGCACGTTACTGCCGCATCCTCTGGCCTCTTTTAGGATTCTCTCTTTAAAACTTTACCGGATAATGACTGGGAATGGGTTTTTGTTTTCTGCATTTGCTTTGCTTACATCTATCAGATTTTACACTGAAAAGATTCTTTCTTCCTGAGAACTTGAATCTATTTCAGGACAAGAATATATATATATATATATTTTAACTTCAATATATGCACCCTCCTCCTCACTGCTAATGATTAGTGACCATCACTAATATCAACATTTATTCTCTCCATGTCTGAATTCCCTGTTAGAAGAGTGCTGAGCCTTCTGGATCTATTCTCTGTTTAGTTTAACTTTTAGTTTTCTTTGTAAAATCTCATATTTTCCTTCTCCTCAGTTTTACATGTTCCATGAGATTTCCTTGATTTCCTCTTCCAGATTACTAATGTGGTCTTTAACGATGACGGATCCATAGCATTTAAAAAATATGGACAAAACAGTGCGCACTTCCAAGAGCCCTTGGCTGCCTGGCTTTCACAGGAACAATAGCTTTTCAAATTTCTCTGAGATTCCTTACTAAATTTATTTCAAAAATCTTCTTCTATTTCTTGCTTATTTCTATTTCCTTCAGGGTCTGCTATTTGCATTTTTTAATCTTGGGCTTTGTCTTTCTCATCAGTTTTCCTCAAATGTTGACCAAAATTGATATACTTTTATTTACAAATCTCTTGTTTAGCAGCATAGGTACCTGGCATGGTTTCTCTCAGTAATCCAGTAGGTCCATTTATACCAAAGACCTTTTTCTCCACACTGGAGGGCAGATGGAGAACTCTGTGCAGATGAGAAGCTTTTGATGAATAGCAGACTTGTCTTTATTGTCCATAAAGACTGGTTATGCTCGAACCTCTATAGTTCCTACAATGAAAGAGTTCCCTGCAGTACTTTTATTTTTTCCCTTCTAGGTAGAAGCATTTTTCCTCCTTTTCTTCAGGTCAAGGTGGAAGTATGAATTTACTTTGAACTCTTCTTTGCCTCCCCCCTGCCTCCACCTAGATTACAGGCCCTCCCCAGGCTAGTCTTGATTGCCTCAGGATGTTCATCCCATAGCCCTCTCTTTTGTCCCCAAACCTGCTCAATCAGGTCATATCAGGTCACACACTCACTGCAGTCTTCTGTCTGGGTTTTGGACTGACCCTTTATGCTTCAGTTCATGCTTCAGTTACCCCATTTGCTTTCCATCTTTCAGAAAATGGTGTGTTAATCGCACTGTATCTTTTAAAAAAAAATGTGAGCCATCAAAATATATATTCCAACTTGTATTTATTTTATCTGTTTGATGGGGTCTTATCTAGGATCAAATTGCCAACATCCATTGGATCATCAAAAAAGCAAGAGAGTTCCAGAAAAACATACTTTTGCTTTATTGACTATGCCAAAGCCTTTGACTATGTGGATTACAATAAATTGTGGAAAATTTTCAAAGAGATGGGAATACCAGACCCCCTGACCTACCGCTTGAGAAATCTGTATGCAGGTCAGGAAGCAATAGTTAGAACTGGACACGGAACAACAGACTGGTTCCAAATAGGAAAAGGAGTACATCAAGGCTGTATATTGTCACCCTGCTTATTTAACTTATATATAGAGTACATCATGAGAAACACTGGGCTGGATGAAGCACAAGCTGGAATCAAGATTGCATGGAGAAATATCAATAACCTCAGATATGCAGATGACACCACCCTTATGGCAGAAAGTGAAAAAGAACTAAAGAGCCTCTTGATGAAAGTGAAAGAGGAACATGAAAAAGTTGACTTAAAGCTCAACATTCAAAAAACTAATGTCATGGCATCGGGTCCCATCACTTAATGGCAAATAGATGGGGAAACAGTGGAAACAGTGGCAGACTTTATTTTTTGGGGCTCCAAAATCACTGCAGATGGTGAATGCAGCCATGAAATTAAAAGACACTCCTTGGAAGAAGAGTTATGACCAACCTAAATAGCATATTAAAAAGCAAAGACACTACTTTGCCAACAAAGGTCCGTCTAGTCAAGGCTATGGTTTCTCCTGTAGTCATGTATAGATGTGAGAGTTAGATTATAAAGAAAGCTAAATGCCGAAGAATTGATGCTTTTGAACTGTGATGTTGGAGAAGACTTTTGAGAGTCCGTTGGACTGCAAGGAGATACAATCAGTCAGTCCTAAAGGAAATCAGTCTTGAGTATTCATTGGAAAGACTGAGATTGAAACTGAAACTCCAATACTTTGGCCACCTGATGTGAAGAACTGACTCATTTGAAAAGACCCTGATGCTGGGAAAAATTGAGGGTGGGAGGAGAAGGGATAACAGAAGATGAAATGGTTGGATGGCATCACTGACTCAATGGACATGAGTTTGAGTAAACTTGGGGAGGTGGTGATGGACAGGGAGCCCTGGTGTGCTGCAGTCCATGGGGTCATGAAGAGTTGGACTTGACTGAGCAACTGAACTGAACTGAACTGATCTAAACTGATTTAGGAGGGATGCCCATTCTGGCATTTTTTTTTTTTTAAACTGCAGTTCTGGAAGTCTAAACACAGTTCAGATTTAAAGGAAATAACTTGTATCATCTCCTTTGAGAAGCATTTTTCTCCTTTCTCATCCCTCTCCATCCACGGATTGTTCAGTGCCCTCCTTGGGACTCCTATAAGTGTATCTTGTGCTTCTTTCTACTGTGTCACACTGTATTATTATTTGCCTCTGTGTATTGGCTATGTCTTCATAGATATGTATGTATTTATGTGTTGGCTATGCCTTCAGGCTGTAGTGTCTCTGAGTATAGGACTCATGTTCATCTCTGGGTTCACAGTGATATACACATAGTGGATGTTCATGTGGCATTAATACTTTCCAGAAACAAAAGAGAAGTTCAAAGTCACTTATGGCTGGGTTGAAAGCATAAAGAGGGTAGTGGCAGAGGAAGGCACCTGAGAAGATAGACAGTGGCCAGAATGCGTCAAGTGTCAATGACCAAACTAAGCATTTTGTACTGAGCCACTGGAGGATTTTAAGCAAGCAGTAGTATGAGCCTGTTGACATATTAAATGTTTTGACCCCAATATGGAGGATAGACTGGCAGAGTCCTGATGATTTGGGACATGATTGCAATAGTCTAGGTGAGAAGTGACGAGGGCTCAACTGAGGGAATAAAAGCTGGGATCAAATTAAAGAGATAAGTTTGGGAAATGGCAAGAGGATAGAACTGGTGGGATTTGGTGACTGTTGTATGTGCTGATGGAAACAGGAGAAGACAAGCTTTTTGAAGGCTGCTCTAATGCTGGGTTTCCAAGATCTAATTATTATAGGAAAATACACGAGCTCTTTCATTTTTTTTTGGTAAATCTCAAGGGTAAGGCAAAAAGGCTGTGACAGGAGTAATTTATGAGACAACTGGGCTGTTCAAATCCTCTCTGAAATTGCCCATTCCAGCTGAAATGAGGAAAAGGCGTGTCTTCAGTTCTGTTTCGGACAGTCAAGCTACCCATTTCCTTCCCAAGAAATCAACTGGGAGTGGGATGTTCTGGTAAGATACATGAGATCAGCTTCTTGTCAAGTTTGGATTAATTTTTAAAAATTGGATTAGCATCCAACTGAAATAGATGTCAACTGCTTGGAATGCATCTTTGGATCTGAGTGATTTTGATATGAACCAAATGTGATCGCCTAATGAAATTTTTATTTATGGAAAACCATCTTGATGTCTCAACTACTTGCTTACATCCAAGTTTAACTCTTAGGGACCCGTCAAAGGAAGGAATACCTTTTACCTGTTTTGCAGTTGTGCATTTTTACTTTTCTTTTTTTTAACATCAGACTCCTTACCTGTTCGTAATCATGATAGCACAACTCAGAAACATTCAGGAAAAGGGAGGGAGTAGGTTTTATCACATATCAAGAACCTTCTCTGTTTCCACTAATGGTATTGCTGCTGCTGCTGCTGCTAAGTCCCTTCAGTCGTGTCTGACTCTGTGCGACCCCATAGATGGCAGCCCACCAGGCTCCCCTTACCCTGGGATTCTCCAGGCAAGAACACTGGAGTGGGTTGCCATTTCCTTCTCCAATGCATGCAAGTGAAAAGTGAAAGGGAAGTCTCTCAGTCGTGTCCGACTCTTAGCAACCGCATGGACTGCAGCCTACCAGGCTCCTCCGTCCATGGGATTTGCCAGGCAAGAGTACTAGATCTTAACAACCACACTGAGCGTAAGAATTGCTATCTCCATTTGATAGATGTAGAAGTTAGACCTTAAAGAGATTTCTTAAGTTAGTAAAAAGGAGAAGGGATTCAAATACTGACCCATCTGATGCAGCAAGTCCCTATCATAGCCTGACATACCTGGCTTACTCCATTTAGTCCTCATGGCTATGTAAAAATATAGACTTACGTGCATGTGTGCTCAGGCGTGTCTGACTCCCGGTGACACCATGTACTAGAGCCTACCAGACTCCCCCCTGACCACGGAATTTTCCAGGCAAGAATACTGGAGTGGGTGGCCATTTCCTTCTCCAGGGGATCTTCCTGATCCAGGGATTGAACCCATGTCTCTTGCGTCTCCTGCATTGGCAGGCAGCTTTACAGCTGAGCCACTGGGAAAGCCATATAGAGACTTAGAGAGGCTTAATAAAAAGAGGCTTAAAGTGAAAGTGAAGTTGCTCAGTCGTGTCCGACTCTTTGCGACCCTGTGGACTGTAGCCCACCAGGGTCCTCTGTCCATGGGATTCTCCAGGCAAGAATACTGGAGTGGGTTGCCATTTCTTTCTCCAGGGGATCTTCCCAACCCTGGGATTGAACCCGGGTCTCCTGCATTGCAGACAGACATTTTACCGTCTGAGCTACCAGGGAAGCCCATAAAAGAGGCTTAGTGAAGTGAAAATGAAGTCACTCAGTCATGTCTGACTCTTTGCGACCCCGTGGACTGTAGCCCACCAGGCTCCTCCGTCCATGGGATTCTCCAGGCAAGAATACTGGAGTGGGTTGCCATTTCCTTCTCCAATAAATTAGCAAGACTAAATAACCCCTCCACGGTCACTCATACACATTATATGCCTTAGAGTGTAAAAAAGTATATGGATAGTTTTATATACCTTTGCTAGGAAAACACCCCACAATGCTATTCAGATAGAGAGAAATCTGTTCGGGAAGTTCTGTTTGCTAGGTGGCCATTCTCATAGCCTTTAGAGATGGGGAACAGGGAGGAGAGTGACTGATTTCTGATCCTGCATTGGAATGCTCCCCACACCACACCCGATTCTAATACTCCAAATAATCCTTGGGGGTGGCATCGTAATTTCCTCTTCCCCATATGAAGAAACTTAAGCTCAGAAAGGTTAAGTAAAGGTTAAACAACTTCCCCAAGTTCACATTCATGTCCGGCTGACCCCAAACCACAGGTGTTCATGATAGTGCTAACCCAATTGGAGGTCAGATATTTAGAGAAATATGGAAGAAGGAAGAGGGCAATCAAAATGTGAGCTCTGCCATTGGTATTTCACTTGGCCCATGAAGTTTCCCTGGGTAGGTGGTGGGTGAATAAATACCCTTTGATGAAATTTGCAGATGATTCTAAATCGGGCCCTCTGTAAACAGGAGCAATACAAAAAAGCAATATAAGTGATCCCAAATGAGGGAGGTTAGAAGTGCAGGCAGGAAATAACAAGATGAGACTGATTACCACATGGGAAATTCTGAATTAAAACATCTGGGCAGGCCCATGTAAGTAACATAAGCACATTTCAGTAGCTTAGAACTCTGCAACTGGAAGGGCGTGAGTGGTCACCATATCCAGTCTCATCTACAGATGAGGAAGCTCAGACTCAGACAGGGGAAGGAAATTATACAAGGCCTCGGTCAAATTAATGGCAAGGCTGGAGTAAACCCCAGGTCTCCTGCCTCAGAATGAACTTTGCCTTCCATTATCACCATGGGTTTTGAAATCAAAGGTACTTAAGTGTAATGCTATCATTTATATGTTATGTGTCTTCAGGCATGTTACTTAACCTGCTTGAAGCTGAGTTTTCTTATCTGGTAAAGTGGTAAAGTAATAGATATCCTTAGGGTGATTTTAGAAAATAAGTGAAATAAGGACTGGTATTTGACATACAGGGGTTCCAGAAGGATTAATTCTCTCTAGTATTTATAGGAGGGAAATGCCTTAAGGGCAATAGCTACGGTGCAGGGTATGTGGTATCCACGGCACTATGCTTGAGCACATGCTGAAGGCACTTTTAGGAAGACTGGCAATGGATATAGTGGGAACAAGTAATATGATACAGCTGCAGCCCATGGTCTCTTCAGATCAACCACAGAGGGCCCTTGACAAGCTAGATAGACTTTGTGCCATCTCGTGGCTCATACAGTGAGGGGTGCAGTGACTTCACTGTCTGCTGAGGCCATCAGTGCAGACAGCTCGAGGGAGGTGGGACTACAGCTGATAAGAACGGTTTTCAGACCGAAGGTTCCATGTAAGGGATAATTTGGGAATGAGTTCTACACTGTATACTGGCTAACATGATAAGTGGGGCACACTGAACATGTGTGTGATAGGCTGTTTGGGAGGAAGTTGGCCATGGCACCACAAGATACCTTAGAAGCTGCATTCACCAGGAGTGGAATTTACAAAGGAGAGAGCCCCAAATCCAGTTGGTGGCTCAGAATCCTTGGATTCTGTATCCACACTAAGGGCATAAAATACTGGTGTAAGTGAAGAAATTGAGGATTAATAGAGGATTTGAGAGGAAAATGTCTTTGACGTGAGTTGTGCTTTGAATTCCACACTGCCAGGGAAAGGATGAGGTAAGAGCTCATCCCTCTTTCTTCAAAACAAGAGTGTAGGCCCCCTCGGGGCCACTCAGGGAGGCTGGGGAAGGTCCTCAGCAGTGAGGGTGACTTAGTGGGCTGGCTCTGCCTGCTGCCCAGGAGAGCTGGCAGCAGAGGCAGCCTGGAGAGCTGCCGATGGCTGGAAGGATGGAGAGGTGGAGGCACTGGATTAGCCAGCCTCGCAGAGTCTGTCAGGTCAAAGATTTGTGGATTTCCTGAAGAATAGATATGGACCATGTGGGAGAGAGCAGGCCTGGAGCCACTGAAATTCTACCCACTGAAATTCCCCACTTACTGGGGAAAGAAAGTGCAAGTGTTAGTTGCTCAGTCATGTCTGACTCTTTGCAATGCTGTGGACTATAGCCCACTAGGCTCTTCTGTCCAAGGAATTCCCCAGGCAAGAATGCTGGAGTGGGTTGCCATTTCCTTCTCCAGGGTATCTTCCCAATCCAGGGATCGAACCCTGGTCTCCAGCATTACAGGTTGATTCTTTACTGTCTGTGCCACCAGGGAAGCCAAACTAGGGAGGGATAACTAGAGAGGCTATGTGAGCCAAGCTGCTGGGAAAGGGGTCTGGGCCTGGGGAGGGGAGAGCCAGCTTAAGCCAGCCCCATTTAATGACACATCCATCACTTACTTCCTTATAGTGTCATTAAATGCTTTCAGTAAGGATCCTTGTAAAGGCCATAAATCCTGTCCCCTCTTCCAGCTTTAATTATCTTTTTAAAAAATTGAAGTATAGTTGATGCACAATACTATGTATGTTACAGATGCAGTACTTACAATTTTTAAGGCTTATAATGTTGTTATATAAAATATTGACTATGAACATTAGGGTGCATGTATCTTTTCAAGCTAATCATCCTTTTATCAGGCACCAGGACAGGATAGCCAGTGCTAGTTGATGACAATTCATGTGAAGTAAAAGTTCTCCCACTCTGTCCGTTACCATTTTATCTTCTCTCTTGTCCCTTTACCAATCCAACTCCAGAATGTGCTCACAGGCCAGAGTTAGCAAGTTGTGAGAGGAAGAGCTGGGGCATTAAATGAAGAAGACATGGTCTGTAATCCTCCCCTGGGCTGCAATAAGCCAGAGATGGAGGAGGAATAATTACTCATCTTAAATGAACTTGGAGACTTTTACTTTGACTCTACTGAACTGAGACTATACTTAAGCATTTTAAATGACTACCAAACTTATGATTATCTAAGACTAAATAAGGAACTCAGAGGGCCTACCTCAACTTTCATCCAGGAATATAGGAAGGACTACCCCCACTGAGAGGACAGAAGGACAGTGAGAGATGTATAAAGTTGCTTTTTCCATCACAGCCCATGCATCCCACATGAGTACTGGTCTAATTTTCATATTTGATTCATTGGAATGTACACTTTGTGTTGGCTTGTTTGGATTCTTATTTTATGCTGCGTTTTTGATGCCTATCAGATTTATGGTTGTAAAGCTTGTGCCAAGCACACAGTAGGTCCTCAATACGTGTTGTGGACTGAGATATGTAGAGGAAAAAGAACACGTGTGGTTAGTAGAGCAGAGACTACCCTCCAGATGCTGGCCTTTCCAGGTGGTTATCCAGATTTCATACCTTTCATCTGTTTACTTATTAAGTGCATTTTATGTCATTCCCCAAATTGTCTTTTCTCTTATGTCACAGTGAGTGAGTATGACACCCTCCTAACCAACTCAGCTTCAGGACTTATGACGAATGCATTTTTCTCTTCTCATCTTCTACCACTATTTATCTTTGTATAGTTCTCTTTGAGGGCCAGGACAGCATTGTATATATCTCTGAACCCCGCCCCCCAACACAGCGTCCAGCACATAGAAACTGTTTAATCAACACAGAAAAAAGGACTGAACAGAGGAAATCTGATATCCCTATGAAACTCTGGATATCAGGCCCACAGAACCAGGAAAAAAGATAACTCCAATACTGCCCTGATATTTTTTGAATGTAGTTTATGCAACGGTTAAGATTAGGAGCTGCAACTTGGAGGGTGGACTGAATTCCAGATCCACCAGCTATTTGGAAAATGTATACTGTTTCATAAGCCTTAGTTCTGGCCATAATAACAAGAGCAATAATGCTCATTGTAAGTGAGACATAAAAGTCTAGTAAAAGTGTCTCTAATTTGGTACCTGATAAATGACAGGTTTTCTCTCTGTCTCTCTCTTTGGCTCTGTCTCTATGTCTGTCTATCTTTTGTTCCCTCTCTTTCTCTCTGTCTATAATATATATGCTATATTATAATTATAATGATAAATATATATATATATATATGTTAGGTTGGGCAAAGTTTGTTTGTGTTTTTTCCATGATATTTAACAGAAAAACCCAGATGAACTTTTTGGCCAGCAGAAAGTGAAGAGGAACTAAGAAGCCTCTTGATGAAAGTGAAAGAGGAGAGTCAAAAAGTTGGCTTAAAACTCAACATTCAGAAAACGAAGATCATGGCGTCTGGTCCCATCACTTCATGGGAAATAGATGGAGAAACAGTGGAAACAGTGTCAGACTTTATTTTTTTGGGCTCCAAAATCACTGCAGATGGTGACTGCAGCCATGAAATTAAAAGACGCTTACTCCTTGGAAGACAAGTTATGACCAACCTAGATAGCATATTCAAAAGCAGAGACATTACTTTGCCAACTAAGGTCCATCTAGTCAAGGCTATGGTTTTTCCTGTGGTCATGTATGGATGTGAGAGTTGGACTGTAAAGAAAGCTGAGTGCCTAAGAATTGATGCTTTTGAACTGTGGTGTTGGAGAAGGCTCTTGAGAGTCCCTTGGACTGCAAGGAGATCCAACCAGTCCATTCTGAAGGAGATCAGCCCTGGGATTTCTTTGGAGGGAATGATGCTGAAGCTGAAACTCCAGTACTTTGGCCACCTCATGCGAAGAGTTGACTCATTGGAGAAGACTTTGATGCTGGGAGGGATTGGGGGCAGGAGGAGAAGGGGACGACAGAGGATGAGATGGCTGAATGGCATCACTGACTCGATGGACATGAGTCTGAGTGAACTCTGGGAGATGGTGATGGACAGGGAGGCCTGGCGTGCTGTGATTCATGGGGTCACAAAGAGTTGGACACGACTGAGTGACTGAACTGAACTGAACTGAATAAATAAATGGGTTTCCCTGATAGCTCAGCTGGTAAAGAATCTGCCTGCAATGCGGAAGATCTGGGTTTGATTCCTGGATTGGGAAGACCCCCTGGAGAAGGGAATAGCTACCTGCTCCAGTATTCTGGCCTGGAAAATTCCATGGACAGAAGAGCCTGGAGGGCTGCAGTCCATGGGGTCAAAAAGAGTCAAATGTGACTTACACTTTCTTTCTTTCAATAAACAAATATAGAAATATATGTATATGTCTATATATATATATATAAATTTTTAACACCTTCTTCTTCCTTATCCTCTGTACTCGAAGCCCAAGCTGTATCTGGTGGTAGGAATCATAGGAAAAGGTGATAGTAATGGTCAAGATCAAAGATATCATCATGCTGGAGAACAGTAGATTAAATAGTGTTATCTGATAACATGGTATAAAGAACACAGGAATTAGAGGGAGAAGATTTGGGTTTGGGTTTGAGCCTTGATCTTGTCACATATCAACTGATGACCTTGGCAAGTCAATGAATTTTCTGGACCTCTTTTCATTCACTATTAAATAAGGTTAGGAAGATTCCTCTGTGCTTCTTGAGGGCAGAATCTGTGTCTTATTGATCTCTGTGTCCTTAGCACCTATCAAAGAATCTTGGTTACTATGATAATAGTAACAATATAAATCATAATAAATTACTCTTTTCTGAATATTTGAATATATTAATTCTTACAGCAGCACAATGAGGTCACTGCTCTTAAATTTTAATGAATACTTGAGGAATGAGGTTTTACCAATATATCAGTAAATTAAAAAAAAAAGCAACAAAGTCAAACAAAACTACTGTGTCAGTCTCGAGCGCTATAAAAATAGGACAACGTTTTCATTCTTCTATTTCTCTTTAATTTGATTCAGAAGACTTGCTGCCAGGATTATCATAAAAAGAGGGAGGGAAGTCATTTGTAGAGATTTTACAAACAGTGCTCTTTATACTTGCTATTCCATTTAATCTTTGCTATAGCTCTTTGAGGAAGATATAATTAGAGATTTGGAAACTGAAGCTAAAGTAAATTAAGTAACTTAGAGACTTGCTTAACCAACTGTTCATTGGCAGAGTTATGATCCAAATCGAAGTTGGCTATCTCCAGAACCCAGGCACTTCTAGTCAGGGCTAGGGAAAGGAAAGGAGGGGAAACGAAGCTGCGGATGCGCTTGCAGTGGGTTTAAACAGTGCTTTCAAACATCAAAGGAAGAACTGAAGCCTTGCAATCCCCCTGCCTCCAGCCCCACTTCAAATGTTTTCCTTATTCTGACAGTCAGAAGTCAATGTCCTTGTGTGCCTCTGTTCCCAGGAAAAGGCCAGTGATAACTCTACTGGGAACTGCAAAAGATAAGGTGACTGTTTGCAGAGAAATCTGAGAGCGCAGGAGGAGGTCTGACTGTGGATATGTGTGCCTATGGGCTTCTTGTAAACATTTTTGTTCTGGTTGGGTTATACTTTTAACTCTTTCTCCAAGGGCTCGGGAGGCAACCCTGCAGGGATTAGGGTGAAGAACACTGTGGTAGAACTTAGGTGAGAGCCCCAGTTGGGAACATCACTTGAACTTGCTTTGGTTTCTCCTCCAGTCCTCCCCCTGCCCCTCATTTTTCTCAACTGAGTTAAGAGTGGACGGGGGCAGCTGACATTAAAGGCCCTTCCTGTTCTATATTCTGTGGTCTGAATTTACTATTTTTTATTTTTACTTCCCACACCCTAGGGAGGGTGATGAAGGCCTAGTTTTGGGAGAGGAGAGACTGATATTAGAGACTGATATTAGAGACTGGCATTAGAGACTGATATTTCTAAAGCACAAATGTAATCACATCAACTGTACGCTTAGCCCTGTGGTATGACCTGCGACCCTTTTGCTGGTTTCCCAGCTGGCGCTAGTGGTAAAGAGTCCATCTTCCAACATGTGAGACACAAGAGACGTGTGTTCCATCCCTGGATCAGGAAGATCCCCTGGAGTAGGAAATGGCCACCCTCTCCTGTATTCTTGCCTGGAAAATTCTGTGGACAGAGGAGCCTGGAGGGCTATAGTCCATGAGGAAAAGGACCCTCAAAATTTTAGGCGACTTGCTCAGTCCCACAGTATGCTAGGAAGAGCAGTGAGAGCTTCAGGATTCCCAGGTGGCGCTGGTGGTATGAAGAATCTGCCTGCCAACGCCAGAGACACAGAAGATGTGGGTTCAGTCCCTGGGTTGGGGGATTCCCTGGAGCAGAAAATGGCAACCACTCCAGTATTCTTGTCTAGAAAATTCCATGGATAGAGGAGCCTGGAGGGCTATAGCCCATGGGGCTGCAAAGACTCGGACACAACTGAGCAACTGGGCACGCAACACACACACAACTGTATTTGGATGTGGGACCCAGAAATACCTGGGATATGCCCAGTTGTCCCTTCAAAACTGTGGTTAGTTTCTACCTTGAGGCCAGTGGGCAGTGAAGGAAGCAGAGCACACGGGAGCAAGCCCCGAAGGCAGAGTTCCCAAGAACAGTGCGCTCCATGGCTAGTCTGGGGCCTGACCTCAGACTAACGATGTTTCCCAGGAGTCAGGAAACTGAGGCGCAGAAACTTAGGAAGAGGGGAAGTTTTTTAAACAGCAGTGATAGTTTAACTGTACCTTAGTTGTGTTCAAGGCCATTCATAAACTATTCACATCCTCACCTTTCAATCTCATCTACAAGCTGTTTTATTTCAGCCTGATCTGGATGCTCTGTATCCTGGGTCCTTTAAATGCCAGGCTGTTCCAGGAAACAGGATGGCTTGACCTCCTCCCCCCATCTTAATCCTTCCTGTTGTGACAAAGAAAAGACTTGATTAAAAATTTCCATCTTATTTTTAATTTGGATTAAGCCCGACCAAAGCCTCATAATGTGTTAGTATCACCTAAAACTGCAAAATCTTTCCCAGGGCACATTGAATTCAGATGAAGTAGTCACCACAAAATAAAGTTGGCAGTGACTCAAATGGCACAGGCTAATCTTTATTACTGAACCAAGAAAGAAAACAAAAGTGATGGAAGAATCAAGGTTTCTTGTCTAAATTAGATCTATATTCTTTGATGGGAGCAATTCGATTTGTTGGAAATAATAGCAAATAATTATTTTCCATGATTTGCAATGACAGAAGCTACAGTTAATAAAATAAGATAGAAAAAATGAAGTGAATCAGTGAATCAACTCTATTACAATTGAAATGAAGATTTTGAAGAGCATGAAAGTGGAGATCGAGGAATTAAGCACATTTTACCTATAGTACAATAATGATTTAAGTGTCCTAATCCACAAGTAACATGCATCCTTAGGGTAGGTAGGGTCAGAACACCTGATGAATCAAAAGTCAGCATCTGAAGGGTCAAAATAAATTTCACTTTGCCCGGCAAAGTGGTTTGTATGAAATGTTTGATGACACATTTCTCTAGAAGCTGAGGTGATCCTGGTTGGACGTACTGTTTTACATCCTCATGAAATGGTCACGCAGCTCTTGATGAACTTACCCTCTGTTGACTGGGATGACCTGTATTTTCTGAAATGAAAAGATCTTTTCAGCACCATGAGCACCAGTGAATAGAATGCAAGCGCAGTGTGAATGCAGGCTCTGCTGTGTGCGCTAGCTTCCGAAATGTGCTGGTCAAGTCATTCTCCTGGGCAGTTTTGCTTAGAGGCAAAAGAAAATAGCTTCAACAACTGGTGCTAAAAGTACCTAAATCTCATATATTTATAATTGGTCCACAAAAAAATTCATTCTAGAAAAAACCTCTTTTGTGTGTATGTATGTCTTTTCATTTTTTTAAAAAATTACTTTATCCTGGAGGATTGTTGATTAACCATGTTGTGTTAGTTTCAGGTGTACAGCACAGTGAGTCAGTTATACATTTACATAAATCTATTCTTTTTCAAATTCTTTCCCCAATTAGGTTGTTACATAATTTTGAGCAGAATTCCCTGTGCTATGCAGTAGATGCTTATTGGTCATTTGTTTTAAACATAGAATGCGTACATGTCAATCCCAAACTCCCAATCGATCCCTCCCCTTCTCGCCCGGTAACCGTAAGTTTGTTCTCTAAATATATGTCTGAAAACACTTCCTCTGAATGTCCTCTTGTGAGTGTAGTTATTCACCAGTCATTGAGCCAGAACACCACGTGTTAGATGTGATGCCTGCCTCCAAAGAAGGCAACACACAGTCATTCACACACATGCAGTACAATGTGCTAAGTTTCATAATAGACTCTACCTAATTGCAGAGGCTGTGGTAATTAACCTTGCCAGGTAAGTGTCAGAAGAGGGTGATACTTAAGCAGAATTTCCAGTCAAAGGGATGAATGCATCTAATTAAACGCATAGCATGGATGGCATGGTGAGGAAAGGACTTCGAATAGCTGGGGGCATGGCAGATGGAGAACAGGCTCTGGAGATAAGAGCTTGTGGGAATTATGGTGGTGACCATAGTTCCCTTCCCAGATCACAGTGAGCTCATGGGCTCCAGTCTAACCCTGAGGCTGCACAGGCAGGAGGCCTCTTCCCCGGTGGGTATGCAATGGTTCCCTGAGGGCTAAAGGGTGTTCTGAGATGTTGCAGAAGTCTCTGAATAGCCTCTTGGGATTGCTAAGTGACTTGGGGTTTGAACTTGAGGCACAAGTGGAAACAGATAATCTCCCCCCCATGACTATCACACATCTTGACAACTGGTGGTAAAGGGTCCAGGCTCAGGAAGACATAGCCTTAACTCAGACCTCAGGCTGGTGGTCTTCAACCTGAGGTTAATACCCCCTTGTAGGTGCCTGCAGACTTTACAAGAGATGTGCAGGCATAGATAGTTCTAGAGGAATCAGTGTCTAACTCTGCAATTTCCATATTCATTCCATATTCAGCATTGATCGCAACAGCTTTCCTGTTGGCAAAGATTCTCCCCTCTCTCCTACCTCCCCTTTCATAATCTCCCTTCCTCACACCCTTATATTGTTTTACTTTATTTTTTTAAATTCATTTTTGATTGGAGGTTAATTGCTTTACAATGTTGTGTTAGTTTCTGCTGTATAACAATGTGAACCAGCTCTCAGTATACCTGTGTCTCTCCTCTGTCTTGAGCCTCTCTCCAGCCCCTCCCCTATCGCAGCCCTCTAGGTCCTCACAGAGCACAGAGCTGAGCTCCCTGGGCTATACTCCACTCCCTTTTAAACACCTATTGCTCTACGGTTTCAGGAAACTAAGCTAGAAATTCAACACACACACACTTGACCCAAGTACCAGATGGTCGATAGGAAATTCATTTCTAACATGAAAATCTAATACATTGGGATAAAATTCTGTGGGAGAAGTGAAACAGAAGCAAACGGGAGTTTGAGTTCTTCAAAAAGAAAAAAAGAGCAATGTCAAATTTCCAACTGTTAAAGGAGAGCATGTTTATACATTTTTCAAATGGATTGTGGTGAATTTTAAGTCACTATGGTATTTAGATTAAATTGGGTGCATGCAAAAACTGTAATGTAACAGTTTTATTTTAAAATCTCAATATTTACAACATGTTGTTTAAAGTTCTGATGAAAAATTTCAGATGTCAACTTAAAAATGTGTGAGGGGATACAAAGCTTTTACAAAATTGTTTTAAGGATACAGTAGGAAAAAGTTTGCAGGCCGCTGATCCCCCGAGACTGCCTGGTAAGGGATTCCTGGCCTGGGGACTGGACGCTGTCCTCTGGGCCAATGCTGTTTCACTCATTCTTCGTTGTCTTCAGGAGCGGGATCTGGAAGCTGGGACACAGAGCCTCACTCAGGGTCCCTTCCCTAGTCTTCTGCCTGGAGATTGGTTCCCACATTTCTAGGAAACTGTACACACAGAGGCCTTCATTCTGCATATTTTCTCCCGTTAATATGATGCTGAAGCTGAAGCTCGAGTGCTTTGGCCACCTGATGTGAAGGGCCAACTCATTGGAAAAGACCTTAATGTTGGCAAAGATTGAGGGTGAGAATAGAAGGGGGAGACAGAGGATGAGCTGGTTAGAGAGCAACACCGACTCAATGGATTTATAGTAGAGCAAACTCCAGGAGACACTGAAGGACAGGAAAGCCTGGCATGCTGCAGTCCATGGGGTCACAAAGAGGCAGACATGACTTGGCGACCGAACAACAAAAATTTATGTTCAGTAGTCCATTCAAAAGAGATTAGTGTTTCCTTGACTAGATCCCAAATCTTTAGCAATAAGGTAAAGAAAGCTATATCGTTTTGTCTTTAGGGATAAAACATAACAGTGTTATCCCCTTGAAGAGAGATAATAATGCTTTTATTTATTTATTTTTTAACAACGTGTTACGCTCTTTCCTCTCCACCCAGTCAGATAAAAGGGTTCCAGCTAAGTGCAAATAGTCCAGATGTGACAGGAAGTTCACTGCAAATCATTGCTGGATAGAGGAAGAGAGAGAATACTCTTTTACCCTGATGCCACCCACCATTTCAGGGTTGTGTGATCTCGAGCAGCTGTCTGACCCTCTCTGAGTCATAGTTTCACATCTATAAGGTGAGATTATAAAGTGATTTTCTTATGATTTTTGTAAAGTTAGATGAGATATTTTTGAAAGTGCCTGGCCTAGGGTGTGAAATGTAGTAGGTGGCTAATAAATAGCTAATTTGAGCTTTGACTCTAAGTTCTATTTCTTGTACTGTGTATGGGAAAATGAAGGGGAAGAGGATAAAAGCATATTCTCAAGAAGTTTTCAATCTAACGAGTCAAGCAAGACTAGCAGGCAGTTAGGGCCGCGCAGTACACGATGCTTACAGGGACGGAGATGCACGTGGGCTATAAGGGCAGAGTATGAGGAGGATCACTGATCTGGTGTTGGGATAGGAGATGGTTTCTTAAAGACCCTGACATCTCAGTGAAGAGCTGAAGGCTAAGAAGGAGCTGGCCAGGCACAGAAGGAGAAATGTCAGTATGGGCATAGGGGAAGTCCTGAGCAAAGGCCTGGAGTCAGATCTGGTTTGGATTGGGATGGTCAGGCTGGAGAGGTGGGAAGGGTCCATGTGCCATGCTAAAACGCTGAGACTTGCCTTCTTTTTATACAAAGGAGCCATTACAGGGTTTAATCTGGCCTGCTTTCTGGTTTAGAATCCTCCAGCTCTAGGGAGGAATAGATAGTAAAGCGTCAGCGTGGCGATCAGGAGACCAGTAATTCTCCGCCATCCACAAGCCTTTCAAGTGCACAGAGAATGATTTCCATCCGTTGCAAATTCAGGGCCCTGAACAGCAGCTGTTAGAAATTAGAGTTTGTTGAAGGCACTAGTCAATAACTCTGCAAATTAATTTCTCCCAATTTTATATTAACCAGGGCAAAAAGTACTGCTGAATATAATATCTCATCAATGTCCGCTTTGATTGTTCCCTCAATGCTCTTAGCAGATTCAGGCCTGTAAACGAGGCAACAGACAAAACTGATCAAGCCGCCTGCTAGTTAGCTTAGAAATTGCCCTCATACTCCCCGTGCCCACTTGAATATTGAACCAGCACTGCCCCTGATCTCTGAATTCTTTGTCCTCATATCTATCTATCTATCTGAATATCTTTTTTCTCTTTTTCGCTGAGCTCCATTTGTATTGATGGCCACTATTCATGATCTGATTTACCTGCCTCCATTCTGGTACACACAGAAGGTGTGTTTCTCTTCTCCCAGTGGCATTCCCACCTACCCATGGAAGATAATCAGACCGTCAGCATGCATAAAGTGCCAGCCAACAGTTCACTTAGCGTGGCGACCCTATTATGGCTACAATATGGTTTCTTTGAAGCTTTGTGCAATTTTGAGAGTTAAGACGCCCTGAACTACTCTACATTGGGGAACTTTATCTCCAACTTCCTTCATGAGGCTAGACCTCGGGGCTTGTAATTATACTGCAGGACAGCAGGAAAGCAGTTGAGGAGGAAAAATCAATGAAAAGGATTCTTATCATAAGCTCCTTCTCTAATTTGGGGAAACAGAAATCGCTGCATGTTTTCTCAATAAGCACTCCATCAGAAGCCTTCTTATCCTGACAGGCTTCGCCCTTTCATAAACACAGCAAGAATAACCTCTGCACGCTGGCCTACCATAGTCAAGTATGAAAATGTGAATTCCACGGGTCACTGTTTTTGCAGCCGCCAGATGTGGATGAAAGGAGAAGGGTGTTTTATTGTGTTTTCTCAAGAAACAGAGAAAGGTCTGTCCTGAGATGGGTATGCTTTCCTCCCACACAAGTGGCCACCATGTGGCCAGAGGACAGCTAACTAATTTGCAAGATTAAGCTTTTCCAAATATTTGGAATTGGTCTATTCTGTCTTCAGCTAATAAAATGGATTTCTGCTCCAAAATGGATTTAGGAAGCAGACACAAGAACTCCTAAGGGCTTGTTGGCAAGTTACCTGTTAACAGGGTCCATCTGTCAAATGGATGTATAATGGAGAGGCCTTCTATGGATTGTCTCCTACTTGCCCTCAAAAGGATGCCTACCTTTACATAGAGGTTCTACCAAGGGAAGCCAGTGCCAGCTGATAATAAGAGATGTCTAGGACATGAGCTTCTGTTGCACACACACCCTGTGTGTGTTGTGCTGAGCTAAGTTGCTTCAGTTGTGTCTGACTCTTTGTGATGCTATGGACTATAGCCTGCCAACCTCCTCTCTGTGCATGGGATTCTCCAGGCAAGGATGCTGGAGTGAGTTGCCATGCCCTCCTCTAGGGGATCTTCCCAACCCAGAGACCAAAGCTGGGTTTCCTACACTGCAGGCAGATTCTTTACCATCTGAGCCACCAAGGCAGCCCAGAAGTGCATAAACAGCAAGCATACATTAAGAACAAACAAACAAACAAAACGAAACACTAAATACCCCCACCAAATGAGAAATGTACATTAATTGCAAGTATCTTTATTTGATGCAATGATTCATTCATTCATTTAATGTTGAATGTCTACATTGTGCCAGAGACTCTGTTAGGTACCAGGAAAATAGATGAGTAGGACACAGTCCCTGCCTTAAGGGAGGTGGTAGTTTATCTGGGGAGACACGGGGATAAGCATTGATAATATAAAGTGCTATAAAATATAAACTGTTCAAGTAGTCTTTGGAGACTCCCAGAGTGTGCTGTGGAGGCAGGGAGTTTCACTGGGTAAATAGCCCTTGAGTTTGTGTTAGAGAATGAGGAAGAGATTTCCAGGGGGGAAAGTGTGTTCAGAGCCAGAGGACAGACTCTTTAGAAAGGATGCTGTGTTTGGTAAGTGACATATTCGCAATCTACATGGTGGATTGTGAAGTAGGAGGAAGGGAGAGGTGGCCCTGAGGAAGTGAGAAAGGCCAGCGCCCTGTCATCAGGGACATTAGTCATGCTGGTGCATTTATAGTTGGCTCTGCAGGCAATGGGACAGGGGCACGGTGGGGCACTGGCGAGTGCTGTGTAGGGGAGCACGTTGACCCTACAACAGGGTCGGAGATGGTTTGGAGTTGAGTCAGTCTAAAAAGGGAAGCATGCCTTCTGACAGTGAATGGTGATAAAGGATAATGAACTTTCATATGGTGACATGGAGCTCTTTCCTTTGCCTCTTAGATCTAGTCCCCATCCTTCTCCACCATGCTCTTTGTCTCAAGAGGCTGACCTATATCAGCGACTATATTGGTGGTTTCCTAGCCCTCTGAGTCTAGTTAGTTTTTTCCTAATGGAAGCCCAGGCAAGAGATGGAAAGGAAAGAGGGGAGTGGAGTCAAGCAAGGGATTTACTCTCCCACGTCCCTCTCTTTGGGGCTATTTTGGACTGATTTGTCCCTTGATGGAAGTCACAGATATTCTCAATATGACCCTTTCCTGCAAGATCCAGTAACCTCTCCTTGTCCTCACTACTTCAGGTGAAGGGATGTTAAAACCTGTTGACCCATGGGTATGTGTTGGTCCCTATACTTTCTTCACATCCTGCCCACATCTTCCTAAATAATTCCTTTATTAATTCCTTCCTGAATCACCTAAAACTGAGATAGTCATCTGTTCTGTGGTGGGACTCTCACTGCTACTGTTCTGAGAAGCATAGAAGAAGGATGGACAGGGCAGCTAGTTCTCCCCAGGGCAGGGAAGAGGGAACCAAGAAGGCTTCAGAGAAGCAGTATATGAGTCCTGTCTTGAAAGAGGAACTTGAGTTTCCCAGGCATCAAGAGTGTGAAAGGCATCTGGACTGAAGGAATAAAATAAACAAATGGTGGCAGAAAGAAAGAGTAGGGCGTACAAAGGGAGCCATGGCTGGTTGGAGGGGAGGGTGCCTGGGAAACGAGATGAGACGCAGCAGATGAAGAGGGTCAGAGGGGAGGAGCCCTGAACCAGCTTAGAGGTGTGGGCTTTGACCCAGAGGAAAAGGACAAGAATGGTGGCAGCACTGGAAAATGAACTGGATAAAGCATGATAGAAGGACCTGAGAGTGTTCAACTCAGAGAAAAACTTAGGGGTAGGATCACTGTCTTCAGATACATGAAGGGTCTGGATAACAATATACCAATATGGAATATGAGCTCATGTGTTTTGGCTCGGAAATTCTTTATCTAGGATATTAGCTGAAGGAAAGAATACAAAGTTTTACTGCATTATTCATAATAATTGAGAGCTGGAAACAATCTACATGCTCAGTAATAAAAGGGTTGGTAAATAAATTATGGTGGGTCTTTATAATAGACTAGTATGTGATTGTTAAAGTGTCTAAAAATGTAAAACCATGGGAACATACTTTTAATATCATGCTAAGCAGAAAAACAGAGTATGAAATATATAGAATGATCTCAAGGACATAAAAATATACGGACAAAATAAAGATGCAAAAATCTTATCCACAATACTGCTGTTGATGAGTTTGTGGGTGACAGATATTCTTAGGCTGTTCCAAAGATCATATCTAAACAGGAGTTGGTAGCAACACTGAGAATAACTATTTGAGAATAAAGGTACTATTAGGAACTTAAGCAAGGAAAGAATGGGTAAACTTCGGTGCCTGAGAAGGTGAAAAGAATTTGTTTTTTGCTCTAGAGAAAGAGAAAGGGGAGCAGAGATTTTGTTCAGAAAAACCATCCTTTAATTTTTCATTTTGTGTTGCTTTGAATACTTAGTGAGACATAGCACCTTCCCATGTATTAAATGACAATTTGCCTCTACCTTCATAAATTGCCTTTTCATTCCTTTCCCTTTTGGTTTTGGATTTGACTCCTATTCAAATGTAAAATAGTTGTCTCATAGCATGAAGAAAGGCAATTATCCAAGTATCTTAACATCTCACCTATATGATAACAGTCTTTGACTCCTTCATCAAAAAAGATGGGGAGAAAGTGAGTGGAGAGTAATCATGGCAGTGAGCAGTGTTTGCCAAATCGTGTTTTCTGGAAAAATAATTCTTGGAGAAGTTAATGGATGTGGTGGGGAAAAGGATTCAAATGAGTTGGAAAATGCTGCATTAAATAAAGTAAAAGTAATGGTT
Source organism: Capra hircus (assembly GCF_001704415.2). Classification (NCBI taxonomy): domain Eukaryota; kingdom Metazoa; phylum Chordata; class Mammalia; order Artiodactyla; family Bovidae; genus Capra; species Capra hircus. The sequence goes on along the minus strand of NC_030810.1, from coordinate 30,872,439 downwards.
TCTAAATTGCACCTAAGCTACAGGATTTACTATAGCTTTTGTGTGTGTGTGTGTTAATAGGGATTAAGACTTCTCTAGAAAGGGGGAGAGGGAGATAGATAAGGTTTCCCAAATACCCGGGACCCCATGCTCTTTGGGCAACCCTGGCATGGATAAAGGAATACAGGCCAGGATGGCTAGAAGCCTGTTCTTTAAGTCTGCCACTTAGTATGTTTAGTGTGTTTTGTGACCTTGGGCAAATTCCAACCATCCAACCATTGGTAAAATAAACAAGGATATGTTTGAGATGGGGATTGAAGGGTATTTAGGGTTTTGATGGGAGCAAAAACTTGCTAGGTGGAGGTAATTGAATGGGCCAAGTATAAGGCACTTTCCTGCCCAGGGATAGGAAACCAAATAATTCTGGGCCCCATTTTGTAACAAGTCTACCATGTAAGGAGGAAAGGTGACAGACGTGTTTACTTCTGAGAAATGGACTTTCACCAACTTCTTTTTATTTCTATTTCAAAGCCCAGAAACCCACCTGCCTTTTCCTAAGTGCTCCTGCCCACATAGGTAGACCGCATCATAAAAATTCATATTTGAAATAAGAAACCTCACTACTTCAGTCACTTTGACAGCCAGACTTTGGGCTTATGGAGAAATTACAGATGAATGTCTTTAAAATCCAGTGAAGGAATTTTATGATCCGTTACTTGAATGGCAAGTCTAGAGTTTTCATACATGGCTTATTTTTACTAATTATATAATATATCCAGGGAAACTTATTAGAAAATAATTTGTTTTATTAAGAAAAACTAGCCTGAATCAGAACATTATTTAGATTGCTAATTGTGAAATGAGTTACTCTCTTAAAAAAATACCTTGAATTTGCAGCCAATCTACATTTTCAGCTAACTCCAGTTTCATGCCATTTGTATCTGGCACAGTACTGGTGCTGCAGAAATGGGTAATGTAGGCCTACATTACTTTTGCTTCATTGATTACACTGAACCCTTTGACTGTGTGAATCACAACAAACTAGAAAATTCTTATAGAGATGGGAATACCAGTCACCCTTACCTGTTTCCTGAGAAACCTGTATGCAGGTCAAGAAACAACAGTTAGAACCAACCAGACATGGAACAATGGATGGTTCCAAATTGGGAAGGGAGCAGGACAAGACTGTATATTGTCACCCTGTTTATTTAACTTATATGCAGAGTACATCGTGCAAAATGCCAGGCTGGGTGAATTACAAGTTTGAATCAAGATCATTGGGAGAAATACCAACAACCTCTGCTATGCAGACGATACTTTAATGGCAGAAAGTGAAGAGGAACTAAGAGCCTCTTGACAAAAGTGAAAGAGGAGAGTGAAAAAGCTGGCTTAAATCTCAACATAAAAAAAAAAAAAGATCTTAGCATCAGGTCCCATTCAGTTCAGTTCAGTCACTCAGTTGTGTCTGACTCTGCGACCCCATGAGTCGCAGCACGCCAGGCCTCCCTGTCCAACACCATCTCCCGGAGTTCACTCAAACTCACGTCCATCAAGTCGGTGAAGCCATCCAGCCATCTCATCCTCTGTCATCCCCTCTTCCTCCTGCTCCCAATCCCTCCCAGCATCAGAGTCTTTTCCAATGAGTCAATTCTTCGCATGAGGTGGCCAAAGTATTGGAGTTTCAGCTTTAGCATCATTCCTTCCAAAGAACACACAGGGCTGATCTCCTTTAGAATGGACTGTTTGGATCTCCTTGCAGTCCAAGGGACTCTCAAGAGTCTTCTCCAACACCACAGTTCAAAAGCATTGATTCTTCGGTGCTCAACTTTCTCCCCATTACTTCATGGCAAATAGATGGTGAAAAAGTGGAAACAGTGGCAGATTTTACTTTCATGGGCTCTACAACCACTGCAGATGGTGACTGCTGCCATGAAATGAAAAGACATTTGCTCTTTGGAAGAAAAGCTAGGACAAGCCTAGACAGTATATTAAAAACAAAAACAAAAACAAAAACAAAACAGAGATATCACTTTGCTGACAAAGGTTTGTATAGTCAAAAGTATGGTTTTTCCAGTAGTCATGTACAGATATGAGAGTTGGACTATAAAGAGAGCTGAGTGCTGAAGAATTGATGCTTTTGAGCTGTGGTGTTGGGGAAGACTCTTGAGAGTCCTTTGGACAACAAGGAGCTCAAACACATCAATCCTAAAGAAAATCAACCCTAAATATTCATTGGAAGGACTGATACTGAAACTGAAGCTCCAATACTTTGGTCACCTGATGCAAAATGCTGACTCACTGGAAAAGACTGTGATGCTGGGAAAGATTGAGGGAAAGAGAAGGGGATGACAGAGGATAAGAAGGTTGGATGGCATCACTGACTCAATGAACATGAGTTTGAGCAAACTCTGGGAGGACAAGAAAGTGTGGATCTGCTGCAGCCCATGGGGTCACAGTCAGACACAACTTAGCATCTGAAAATAACAGGCCTTGTGCTATCAGTTTGTGAGGAGACACACTAGAACCGGGGTACAATGAGTGGTGAAGAATCTGCTTGTTATTGCAGGAGATGGGAGAGATGTGGGTTTGATTCCTGGGTCAGGAAGATCCTCTGGAGGAGGAAATGGCAACCCATTCCAGTATTCTTGCTTGGGAAATCCCATGGACAGAGGAGTCTGGCGGTCCATAGGGTTGCAAAGAGTCAGACACGACTGAGTACGTACGCATGTGCAAGATACTGACATAGTGGCCCCAGAGCTCTGTTAGTGTCCGTAACAAAAGCCCTACAGATCCCGAAGGAAAGAATGTCTTGCTTGGTGAGATGCAGATGACTTCACAGAGATATCTGAGCTGCCTTGAAAAGCTGAATGGAATGTTCTCCTTAAAAGGAAGGGTATAAGGCATTACTGAGTCCCAGAAGCCTTCCCTGTCCTCCATAACTAAATCAGTGTCTTTTTCTATGGCTCTCATAAACAATATTCTGCCCCAGAGCAGTAGCATGTACAACTTCTGACATTTCTATTTTGTGCACCACTTTTTAGTTTGTGTCTATCTGGTTAATCTAGTTCATGTTAGACTACATGGCTATGAAAATAGGGGCCATGTCTTTTTTTTCCCACTGTTCAGAACTCTGGCCAGAGAGGCTCCTGTTCAGTAGTGTTTGTTGAATGAATGAACAACATGATCAAAGACAAAAAGCATAGAAGATGGGAACATTTTAGGGGCATACAGAGTGGTTTATTCAACGTGGCTGAAGTAGGATGGAGAGGGAACAGGAGACTGGAAAAAACTTCAGCAAAACTTTATGAGCTCTTACTTAGCTACCAGTTTGGAACTAAAGTAACTGAAAGTGAAAGTTAGCCCACCAGCATTTCTAAATAAGAGTATGAATCTCCCCCAACCCTAGCCCCCGTTAATCTAGCATTCTGTATGCCCTGTGTTGAAAAGTCTTTGTTCACTCTAAAGTCAGGTGGATAGGCCTCTGAACTTCTTTTTCGTTAAATTCCTTCTGGTTCAAAGACATCTCATCTGGTGGTCTGTTCATTCAAA